>NC_091224.1:24818889-25138889 GCF_040958095.1 Procambarus clarkii
TCCTATAACTACACTTAGGTAATTACCTCATTACATGTCTACACTGTTTATCTTCGACTGTGTGTACATGGAGGGATGTGTGTGTGCATATTTAAGCTACACTGTGCACATCCTATGTGGCTATTAACTGTGAACTTCTCACTTACAATGTGCACATTACAGGAACTATGTATTTATCTTAGCTATTATGTACACTTTTGTAGACACGAAGGGACCTGTGTACACCTCTTAGCTGTTGAAGGTCTTCGGCATGACTGTTGTGGGGTTGTCATGCAATGCATGTACGTCAGGTGCAGGTGCACACAGCTGTGTACGTCTCTTACTTGACGGCTACATATTTGGAATACACGCGTTACCCGGTTACCGTGTGCACGTCAGGGAGCTGTGTACGTTCGTGTGCGTTTTCAAGCAAACTTGTGCACATCAAGGGAACATAGAGCGTCCGTGTGGGGTTCACAGGTATTGTGTGCACAAGTGTTCCGCCTTCTGTGTCCGTGTGGGCTTCTTAAATAGCTGGCCACAGCTTCCACTGGCTGAGGAAAACTGGCTACTGGATAACAGGGCGGGGTGGCTTTGTTGGTGGGGGTGGCTTGGTTGACGGTGTGGAGTGGCTTGATTGACGGTGTGGAGTGGCTTGGTTGACGGTGTGGGGTGGCTTGGTTGACGGAGTGGGGTGGCTTGGTTGACGGAGTGGCTTGATTGACGGTGTGGAGTGGCTTGATTGACGGTGTGGAGTGGCTTGGTTGACGGTGTGGGGTGGCTTGGTTGACGGAGTGGGACGGCTTGGTTGACGGAGTGGGGTGGGCTAGTGGAATGGGTTGACAGGGATAGGTGGTAAGAGGGAATGAGATTAGGTTGAGGGGACAGCGTTCACAAGGACGGGTTGACGAAATACAACAGCAGAATAACTTATCATATTAGGACCTGGGTCAGAGGATGGGGGCGTGACCAGGGGTCGTAGTAAAGGTCACAGGATGTGGTCATAACAAGAGCTACTTTAAAAGTAATTCAAGATAGGGAATCAGGGAAAAGATTACGTGAGTTAAGAACTGGGATCCCGATCTAATGCCAGATTATAGGGTGACAGAGTGGGATTACAACTGGGGTTAGGACTGGGGTCACTCAGGTGGGGTCAAGATTGGGGTCATCATGATGGATTAATGGGCTTCAGGGGTCCGGGATTGGCTTATGTGGTCAGGACAGAGGTATGGGATCACAGGGATTAATGTCAACACAGCGGGGTTCAGGATTACCAGGATTATGGACCAGGACTTGAGGTATCACTATTGTCAGGGGTCACTATGGCTAAGGGTCAGGCCCTGTTTGATTAACCTTTTGGGAGGTCAGGGCTACAGGTATCACAAGTTAGGATAATGTCTATGAGGGTCACCTTCTGGGGGTCGGGATTAAAGGTATCACTGGTTGGGGTCACTTTATAGCAGTGACAGCTATAGGTATGACTGGTTAGGGTCACTTTCTAGCAGTGAAAGCTATAGGTATCACTGGCTGGGGTAACTTTCTAGCAGTGAAAGCTATAGGTATCACTGGTTGGGGTGAGACTTGTAAATAGGTTGCTTCTTGGTGGTGGGGAGCCACAGAGAAGGGGGAAGGGGCGAGCCAGGAAGCGAGCAAGCGCGTGTGTGGAGGGCGAGAGTGAGCGACGACGTGCACCACCCACGACGGCTGGGAACACACTGAGGCAGCCTTCCTCCTCCACCCTCCGCCACTCCACCGTCTACTGCTTACCTAACAGTACTCACCTTGTTGTGCTTGCAGGGGTTGAGCTTTGGCTCTTTGATCCCACCTGTCTGGTGTCTACTGTCAATCTACTGGTGATTATCTGTGTTTACCAAATAGTCGTGAAGTGAGGACTAGCTGTTAATGACTAACCTGCTAGCCCCTTGCACCTGGTGTGTTCTTCTTCAACTTTCCTGATGGTCAAATTCTTTGTTATATCAGACCTAGTCCAGTCGCAAGTCCCAGCGTACGGAACACGTCGCAAGTCGTAGGGTACGGAACACGTACCCTACGTGTATGTGTGCAAGTCGTAGGGTACGTAACACGTCGCAAGTCGTAGCGTACGTAACACGTCGCAAGTCCTAGCGTACGGAACACGTCGCAAGTCCTAGCGTACGGAACAAGTCGCAAGTCGTAGGGTACGGAACACGTCGCAAGTCGTAGGGTACGGAACAAGTCGCAAGTCGTAGGGTACGTAACACGTCGCAAGTCCCAGCGTACGGAACACGTCGCAAGTCCTAGCGTACGGAACAAGTCGCAAGTCGTAGGGTACGGAACACGTCGCAAGTCGTAGGGTACGTAACACGTCGCAAGTCGTAGGGTACGTAACACGTCGCAAGTCCCAGCGTACGGAACAAGTCGCAAGTCGTAGGGTACGGAACACGTCGCAAGTCCTAGCGTACGGAACACGTCGCAAGTCCTAGCGTACGGAACACGTCGCAAGTCACGCGTCAAGTTCTGCGACACTGTAAAGAACCACAACTTGAGTCAAGTTGCTCATGAGGACGCCTACACGGCACGGATATATATATATATATATATATATATATATATATATATATATATATATATATATATATATATATATATATATATGATCGATGTTAGCTTCGGAAATTATAATTTTAAAATGAATAGTAAAACCATTGATATAATAAACTTATTTCAGATTCTTTACTTTAAAATGTATGACGTTTCGAATACTTCTGGAATTCCTCATCAGTGCTTTGATGAAAGAAAAAAAAGTCACAGTAAAATAACTAGCAAACAAAGAACTCATACTGAATAAAATTACCTATTAAAAAATAAAGAGACATCAAACGACAAAAGTTACAAATCAAAGAACTAAAAGTGATCAAATAGGATAAAAATTCATAATTGTTACATATATAAAAGCTATATTAATACAATATTAGCTACTAAATCAAGGCACACTATTAAACTTACGTGAAGTGATAATAAGTGAAACTTGCTTAATATTAAATGGATAATTAACGCTAAAACAATTATTATAATAAAAACTTCACACATACAAAAAATGTATATAAAACACAAGCAAAATACAAGACAATTATAAAATACTAGACAAAATCTTATGAAAACTTAAATATGAAACAAAACTAAACATCAAAAAAGTATTATATTGTTAAATAAAACACCATAATAATATACAATATTAAGACTTGAAATAAGTAAACAATAGAGACAAAAACATGGTAAACTAAAAATAATATACAATATTAACACTTGAAATAAGTAAACAATAGAGACAAAAACATGGTAAACTAAAAAAAATAAAAAAATGCCAGTATGAACTATAAATCAAATTGCAAGGCTTTCTGTGCACTATACAGTGTTCAATTGAACCGCTGAAAGGTTCCTATTTAACAGAGGCCCAGAAATAGTAACCCCGTCACTGTCTCGAGCACATAAGCCAATCTTGAAGCCCAGTACTCGCATTTTTTTTTTTTTTTTTTTAGTTTACCATGTTTTGTCTTTTTTTTTTTACTTGTTTCAAGTGTCGATATTGTATATTATTATTGTCTTTTATTTAAGACATATAATTAATTTTTTGATATTTAGTTTTGTTTGATATTTAAGTTTTCATAAGATTTTGTCTAGTATTTTATAATTGTCTTCTAATTTGCTTGTGTTTTATATACATTTTTTGTATGTGTGAAGTTTTTATTATAATAGTTGTATTAGCGTTGATTATCCATGTGATAATTAGCAAGGTTTACTCCTTTTGATCACTTCACGTAAGTTTAAATAGTGTGGTTTGTGTTAGTAGTTAATAGCTTTGATTTAGCTTTATTTATATGCCAGTTATAAAGTTTTATCCGGTTTGATCACTTAAAGTAAGCTTAAGTGCTTTGTTTTATAACTTGTGTCGTTTGATATGTCTTTTTTTTTCTTTCATAGGTAATTTAATTCCGTATGAGTTCTGTTTGCTAGTTATTTTACTGTGACTTCTGTTTTTTCTTTTAGATCTGATGATGAATATGCTATGCATTTTAAAGTAAAGAATCGAAACAAAATGTTTATTATATCAATGGTTTTCTTATTCATTTTAATATATATATATATATATATATATATGTCGTACCTAGTAGCCAGAACTCACTTCTCAGCCTACTATGCGAGGCCCGATTTGCCTAATAAGCCAAGTTTTACTGAATTATTATATTTTCTCTAATTTTTTTCTTATGAAATGATAAAGCTACCCATTTCATTATGTATGAGGTCAATTTTTTTAATTGTAGTTAAAATTAACGTAGATATATGACCGAACCTAACCAACCCTACCTAACCTAACCTAACCTATCTTTATAGGTTAGGTTAGGTTAGGTAGCCGAAAACGTTAGGTTAGGTTAGGTTAGGTAGGTTAGGTTGTCGAAAAAACATTAATTCATGAAAACTAGGCTTATTAGGCAAATCGGGCCTTGCATAGTAGGCTGAGAAGTGAGTTCTGGCTACTAGGTACGACATATATATATATATATATATATATATATATATATATATATATATATATATATATATATATAGGGGCAGCCCTAGAGCTGCCAGTTTTCTTTTTCAGCGCCTTAGTGTGGCAATCCAGAGAGGAAATGCTCACTGCATCCATGGTTCCTGCCCGCCATCTGAGGAGCTGGAAGAGCTGTACAACTTGTGACAAGCAGCCTTGCACCCTGCATGTAATCAATATTGTAACTTTTTTGTGTAATGACATTTTCAAATAAAGTTAGATAAATATACACACATACCAAAAGAATAGGGGTGGTAGGAGAAGAAAATATCAAAGTGTTCAGTGAGGATCCACAAGGTCTTCTTTGAGTACTCTTTATTTTCTTCTCCGAGGCTATGGGTCCCTACACTTGCACCAGAGGTGGTACCCCTTCTAGGTTTTAAAATATATATATATATATATATATATATATATATATATATATATATATATATATATATATATATATATATATATTCCTAAAGTTATATATTTTTCTAATTTGTTTCTTATGGAATGATAAAGCTTTCCATTATATTATATATGATCAATATTTTTACATTTAAGTTAAAACAGAGAAACGCGACCATAAATTACTATGATGTGGCGGTAGTTCTGGTTATAAAGGTAACAACTACCACCAAGATTATACTCGTGTATTGCTAGAAGTGATTACGGTGCTGAAAGATCACTTTCTCATATATATCCGAACCAGTCAATATGGACATAGTGTTGCACAACCTAAACACAAAACAAATAACACAGATAACATATAGATGACATACACACAGAAATCACAATAGTGTGATATATCAAATGAACAAATCCACCAGGTCCGTGATGGAACCCTATCACGGAATTGTGTGAAAACCCGATTGGGCTTCGGAGAAGCTTCAGGATCCTAGTGAGGGCAGTAGCACTCCAGGTTGCAATTCTTTTGACCATTTCGTGGCACAGTTGACTAAGCCGCAGCTGGGAACATCTCGTGCATAGGTTCGACCCCTCATCACGGCCCTTGTGGATTTGTTCAGATAGATGACATATTTTATGTGGTTTGTTTATATATATGTGTTTGATGCTTTCGAACCTCAGGCAATGGCGTACACCTTAAGAACACAACACTGAGTTGCCACAGCATGTTGTTAACTAGTTGAATGTTCCTCCAACACTTCTTCCCATTATTCTCCTCCTCCTCCTCCTCCTTCTCTTAATTCTTTTATTCCCCCTTTCCTTTCCCTCCTCCTCCTCCCCCTCTCTCCTAATCCTTTCATGAACATGAAATTTAATTAAATACAATTATGCGAAATGGAATGACAAGAGAATAATATCTGATATCAGAATTTCGGAAATTATACTGTACATGTGGAGGATTTTATTTAATGTAAAAACGTAGCTATGAGCGACAGTGGTGGGTGTATGTATGGTGTATTGCTAGTTGTTACTGGCGTATGGTGTATGGCTGATGGCTGCAGGTGTATGGATGAGTGCTGCGGGTGTATGGTGTATGGCTGATGGCTGCGGGTGTATGGCTGATTGCTGCGGGTGTATTTTGTATGGCTGATTGCTGCGGGTGTATTGTGTATGGCTGCAGGTGTATGGTGTATGTCTGATGGCTGCGGGTGTATGGCTGATGGCTGCGGGTGTATGGTGTATGGCTGCGGGTGTATGGCGCATGGCTGAGTGTTGCGGGGTGTATGTTGTATGGCTAGAGGAAGAAGAATAAAGAGGAAAGAGGTAGAGGAGCGTGAAGAGGCTGACGAGGGGGAATGGGTTGATAATGGGGGGGGGAGGAGAGAGAAGGAACTGAGAATAGTGAGGCTATGGATGGTGGAACAGGGAGAGGGAAGCAAGAAGAGAGAGAGGGGAATTGAAGAAGAAGAGAGAGAGGGAGAGAGAGAGAGAGAGAATTGACCAATCAGGCGACCAATCACAGGTCACAAAGCATCAGCTGAGAGGAGGCAAACGGTGGTATTATATGGCGATAATTGCATAAACTACCACAGATAATTACAGCCTGGCCTCCCTCTAACTGTGTCAACGAGCCTCGTGCACTTCACTAATTATACTCTTCCAATACTTTAATAAGACAATTATAATACACAAATAACACACTATACGCAAATAATTTAATAGTAATTCACTTACACAAAAATACTCTAATAATTTAGATGAAGTGCACTAATACACAAACAATACACTACTAACACACTGATAATACAGTACTATGACAATAATACGAAACTAATAAACTAATAATATAGTATGATATTAACTTTCATTGTACATCATGACTAAAGTATTAGTAATCTACTAACACAAAACTATTACGTTAATAATACTAGACTAATGCACTAGTAACGCGGTAATAATACGTTAATAATAAAGTACTAATACGCAAATATTACAGCCCTAATATTTTAACAAAACTACCACAATACGTTATTAATATTAATACGTTTATACAGAACTAATACATTAATAATACAACATTAACCCGTTAATAACATTACCAATCGTGCTGGTAATGTTAGTAACGGGTTATTGTTATTAACAATCATATTATCGTGCTGATAATACACGACAAATACACCAATGCTCATAATATGCTAAAAATTCTGTCACAAAATGCTAATAATACAATACTAATGCGTTAATAATACAGTACTAATGTGCTAATAATACAGTACTAATATACTAATAATGCAACAATGATAGTATTATGCAATACCAATTCACTAACATTATACTAAAAAAAAGTAGTTAGTAACAGTTGAGAGGCGGGCCGAAAGAGCAGAGCTCAACCCCCGCAAGCACAACTAGGTGAATACACACACACACACACACACACACACACACACACACACACACACACACACACACACACACACACACACACACACACACACACACACACACATTACACCATACTCCCCCTCGCACATCACTCCCACACACTACAACACACACAAAACACATCACCCCCACTCTCACAACACCACACAGGTACCAGCCACAATAACACTCAAATCTGGCCCAATGCAGGTAATTCCAGCGCTGGCGTATAGACATTTTCACCTGGTAAACTGTTGCCAACATTTCCACAGAGCGGGTGATACTTGACAGCGCTCCACATGCCAGGTATATTGTGTGTGTGTGTGCATCCTATTTAATGCTATAGCTACTCGACTACCTTATTTTGTTATAAGGTTACTATTTGTTATCAGGCTACAAATGATATTTTTATTAGTATTAGTATTATTATTATTATTATTAATAAGGTGTGTTTGCCTGTGATAATGCGGTCGTTATCGGGTAACCATCTGCAAGATCTCCTTATATATTTTACACCAAGAAGGAGAAGAAAGGTGTTCAGGAAAGGGTGGTGGTTTAGGATTGAGGATAAAATGAGCGTTACTGTAAAGCTTCTTCTATAGGTTCACATGGCTTTGTTTTGGAATTTAGTTACGTAATTCTACCTGAAAGTGAGTAGATCTGGGTACACCGTGTGGCTCTCAAGAACTATCATGCCGTGAGCATAAGGTGTATACAGGGGATATGTAAGCTGGTCAAAATTACATTTCTACTTTGTAAACGCACATTAATCACAATATGTAAAAAAAATACCTCGAACAGTGTTTATATTGGACAGACGTAAATCTATATATTTATGTGCGTAGGTTAAATTAGCATTTTAAAAGCATTACTCTCACCTACTGTGGTCGATGGTTCGATAAATCACTGAACTATATGTTTAACAGACCTACTCTGTCCTCTCCATGGAGGACAGAATAAAATGTGTGTGTATATATATATATATATATATATATATATATATATATATATATATATATATATATATATATATATATATATATACATATAATATATTATATATACATATAATATATTATATATATATATATATATATATATATATATATATATATATATATATATATATATATACTTGTTAGTAATGTAAATGAATGGCCACGTCTGTAGTAGAAAAAAAAAGAGTCAAACGTATACAACCACTATACATGGATCCAAAACTGGCACATTTATTGTAAATAATGCTCGATCATCTCCGATTGTTCTCAACTCCTCAAGATATAACTGTAACATGTTTGTGTCTTGATCAAGTCGCATATATTATCAAATAATTCATGATGAGTACGTCTTTCTTTTATGGCAGACAGAACTTATGAGTTTGTCAAAATATGTAAGTGCTCTTTAAGAGAGAGTTGATTATAATCTTGGATTGCTTATGAGCAGCCTATAAGAATATCAACAAAATGCTAAAGACTTGATACAAAGTGAAACTTGCACTATCAATTCCATCTGCTGCCAATCTACTATGCTAAATGAGCCACATTTCCATAGGTCATCCCAGTTCGTCAATAATCTTCTAGAGGATGCTTCAGCTAGGCGTTGTCATGTCTATAAGTATCTGGGATTTTGCACCTGCTAATGTAGGCCAAATATAAACTATTTCAGTAAAACTATCTACATACAATTAACATGAAATTGAATGTGAACAAAAATCAAGGAATTTAGAGAATTACATCATTAATGTTCAAAATATAGTTCAAATATGGTATCTCCAGGAACTGATAAGCTCCATGAACTGGTTAGGATTGCGTAAGTTATATAACATTTAACTAATTAATTCTGCATATATTTCAATGGGTCTTTCTTATCACTGCTTCTGTTAATTTAAATTTCCAGTCGAAAGCGGCTATTTAATAAAATTAGATAAAATATATATATATATTTATATGTACGTACACTATAAGAAATACTTAAATATAGGTAATTTTATAAATTTTATTAAAAATTTGGCGGTATATTGTTTAAAATTGCAGCCTAGTTTTCTTTCCAGTTTCAAACCCCCAGATTCAAATGTTTTGAATTAATGCTAATTTTAAACATATAGGGATATAGTCTGTAGCCTAAATAACCATTAACACAGTAACAAAAAACTTGTTTGATGATTGCTAATCATATTAAAGACTTTATGAGAGTAATTCATCACTGGAAATATTAAGTTACACTTTAAACATTGTATATCCTAGGAAACGGGTAAATATTAGTCAAGTTATATAGTTATTGGAGATCGAATGTGTCAGGATGGGAGGGAGATGTTGGTAACTCCACATTATGGCTACAAAATGGAAAACAAAAGTGTTAAAACCCAGACTAAGATACGTACACCCAGAAACTGAGACGAAGCCACTGAACGAGTAATCGAGTATACGCTTAAAAATGATGAAACTTTGAGACGAGATAGGAAATGTAGATGTTTATCTCTCAGAATGTTTGGTAATATGTTTATTGTTTGTGATGTATGTATATGTATGTATTAACACGATGTACTGAACGGGGTGAGAATAGCTTGAGCTACCTCATTCCTTTGTGTGTATTTTACCTCAATAAACTTATTTCAATTTCAATTTCAATTGAGACGAGAAGCAAACGACTAGAGCTTAAATGTTAGAAGAAAAATACTGGCATAAAAAGTTGGCCTGATAGTAGAAGACAGCTATATATAGCCGCTAGAATGAACGAAACGAGGAAATTATGAGATGAAAGTTCAATGTCAAGATGGCTATACAACACATGGCAGGGATACGTGCTGGGATATGAGGATTCAAGGAAGGAACAATGCCCACTCACCAAGAAGAGAAGATGAAAAAGAAGACTGACATAAGTTATGATATATTTATTGCAAAAGACCGAAGGAAGCTTTCAGTCTAAGATTACATCACATTTATTTTAAAGGAAGTTATGCTTCATAGTGTGAAAGACATACTTGGCATAGTTCTTACAAAAAAAAATTAATAGAATAGTTAATTGCAGAAGGAGAATGTTGTCAGAGCACTATTCCGCTTCTTATTTTATTTCGAGCCATGCCTGTCATCTCAAGGTTTGGAGGTGAGGGAAGCGAGGAGAAATTGGACGAAACCATCCATCATACCATATGGCAAACTAATTGACTTACCACAATGCTTTTATTTCAATTATATTAAACAGAAAAGCATCAATTTGTATAAAGATATCATAAATACAGTTGCATTTTTTATGGGAGGTTGTAGCGACGTGGTATGAATGAGACATCAAGTATAACAGCAATATAGAATACACCTCCATGTTAAAACTTAATATTACTCGTCCTAATATTAAAAATATCCTTAACACCATCAGTGAAAGCAACGTATTCATAAAAAGCATTATGAAGGCCAGAACTATATATAAAGATATTAAAATGACGACTCAATTGGAAAAAGACCATGCAATTGCCTGAGAAATTTATGAAGTATTGTGTTTTACGGAGTCTTCAACTAGTAAGAAGTTACGAGGAGCAAGCTCTATGCCCAGAAGGTTGTATACCCCTGGGGTCTTGACTATGGCAGATCACACATGGGATATACACCCCTGTGTACCTCATTTCTCGGTGATATCTTGAGGTTATCTTGAGATGATTTCGGGACTTAGCGTCCCTGCGGCCCGGTCCTCGACCAAGCCTCCTTTTAGTTACACACCCCCAGTAAGCAGCCCATAGCAGCCATCTAAACTCCCAGGTACCTATTTACTGCTAGGTAGCAGGGGCATCAGGGTGAAAGAAACTCTCCCCATTTGTTTCCGCCTCCACCGGGGATCGAACCCGGAACCTCAGGACTACGAATCCCGAGCGCTGTCCACTCAGCTGTCAGGGCCCCCTTACTATACCAAGTGTAAATACACTTTTTTTTTACTAATGACGTGGCCATACATTTACAATGCTAACCAGCTTTATATACATGTTGTTCTGTCCTCCACGGACTGAGTTTACTTTAGTCCTGAACTATGTTCACAATAAAGTGTCTTTGTTGGTTAGTCAATAAGCTTAGAGTTGGCCTTAATAACCAACCCACGGATCATAGGCCTCAAGCCCAACATACCTTACCTTGAGGTACTTCCGGGGCTTAGCGTCCCCGCGGCCCGGTCGTCGACCAGGCCTCCTGGTTGCTAGACTGATCAACCAGGCTGTTGGACGCGGCTGCTCGCAGCCTGACGTAGAGCCTAAACATGGCAGGAACACTGACCCATCCATCCCGGCAGCAGGTAACATCACTAACCTTATTCTGCATCTGTAGAAAATCAATTTCGTACATTTAAATATCTAACTCTCCATCTGATATCTAAAAGTCTAAAATATTCCACTTGTTATCACATTTGCCAGACAATCATTGCGTAAAACATGATTTTTACCGGACAACTTGCGCGCCACATTCACCACAAATATTGTTTGGTGTTTACTAACTGGCAACTCGAGCCACCAATCACAGGCAATGTCATAAATAAGTGAATAACGCCACTCCGTAATTATGTTTAATATAATTAAGTAATGATAATGATGGCAAGACAAAAATATACACGTTTAAACAGAATATATGTTTAAGTCAATAAATTATTATTAGTCTTTCATTCGACGTGGATAAGCTGTTGTTTTTATAGATTCAGCTTCTCGGAATAAAAGTTCCAAGTACAGCCGGGCTATGGTAAGCCCGTAGATGGATAAGCTATATGTTTATGCATATATATATATATCGTGCCTAATAGCCAGGCAATGCTTAATCATCTAATAGAGAATGAAGTCTGGGTATTTAGCGAGATAAAGTAGTAGGCTTGGAATTTTCACCGATTATGTAAGGAGTAGGTCACTATTTAGAGAGATTGAAAATCAGTGTAATTTGTCATTTCATGCATCCCCTTATCCCCATCTTGGGTTCGAATCCCAGGTCTTGAAATCTGTCCTAGGTCTTCGTGCAAAGGGGCGTGACTCCCGACCAGCCTATGGCCGTCCCGTACCCAAGATCTTACAAAGTTGGATGAGGCTAGACGCTCCACTCTTGCAACAAATGGTTAAGCAACCCAAACTACACTTAGTAACAATAGACTACGCAAGGCTTGAGCCTTTAAGATTGTGCCTTGCTCCAAGTCGAAGCTTGGATTGATATCAAATTATCTTCTTAGGTGGGAAGGGAAGGAAGGAAGAAATTATTAGGGACAAGCGCCAAGCCATTATGACTACAGCTTAGATGGGAAGGGAAAATTAATACTTAGGAAAAGGAGTGATTAAAAGGTGCATTGGTGGCTCCCTCTCGAAGATGCCCTCACCCTCTTGAAGCAGCCAGTCCTCCAAACACCCAAAAATGATTCCATGCACCCGCCAAACTCGCTGTTTATGAATGAAAAACGGTTTACACACGACTCACAACTGCTATAGTTCGAACGCTTCCGGAACAAGTGCTTCACCGACGAATTTTGTTCGAACCACAACGCTATGAATGCTTCACCCACGTATTACAAATACAACTAATCGCCAACAGAACCTAACCACCTAACCTAACCTAACCTAACCTAACCATATATGCACAATATGCTAATGTATTATAATATTTATTTATATTTGAGAAAATTCCCGTTTTGAATGAACAGCATGTAAAAATTTATGAATGCGTCTGTAGGGTAGACCTCTGGATGTAATGGACTTGAGTCGAGTTCGGGTTGCTTGAAGCCTCATGGCTGGACGGGCGATCCCTCGTTAGAGGAATTGCGATAGCCGACAAGCCTTGCCCTGGCTTCCTGTCTCAACTGTTGTTTTAAATTTAACTACTCGGAACGAAATGTCCGTGTAGTACGGGCTATAGTTAGCCCGTACCTGTTCCAGACACTATATGGCTATTATACAATATCATCTGTTATTTTGATAACGTTACTGTTTAACTTTAGTCCGTTTTCTTTCTTATGGCTTACATTTTCTCACTGTCATTATATGACAAACATTATAGTTTTTAGTTTAATTTTATATCGAGGTCCCATTCCCCCAAATGTAGAATACTAACCCCGCCCAGGAAGCAACCCAACAACAAGCTCACTAACTCCTGAGTTCCTACTTATTACCAGGTGAACAGGCACATTAGGTGATAGTAAATGCACCCAACCATTTCTGTCCCGCCCGGGATTCGAACCCGAAATTCTCAATTGTGAGTCAAGAACGACCCCGACTGTACTACCGGTACCCCTAATGTACTTTTGTATGCACTTATTTATTGTTAGAAATGCTATATAGCCTACATATTATACTTAATCCTAATGACATTGCTGGTAACTGAACCGCTATACATGCACTGCAACTTCTATGTATAACTATAATATTTACAAATTTACCTAAGTTATGTAAGTAATATTTTACATAAATGTAAAATGTAAAAATACATATTTTACATTTGAATACTGGACACAAGAAAGTATAAATACGTGGAGTTACACAAGGTTAGCGGTTAAGTTTATAAGTAACTTATTTTTTCCATTATCTTATAGCTATCCAACTTTTTCCTTATTCAAAAATAAAACCAAAAAGTACTTAATTTCATCTTAGTTTCCTACCTAGTGCTTTAAACTAGTACTGTATCTAGTGCTGCCCAATTCCCCAATATATGTACCTTTACCATTGTAATCATTGCTATCATCTTATATCATGGTTGTTATATTGAACCCATACTTTACTGCATTATACCTTGAAATTATCCTCAAATTATGCTACAATGTACCTGTTGATTACCTTCAAATTGTACTTTAATGTATCTAATAATCTTTCTCTAACTTTCTTAAACTGTACCTGTTAACATTTTTTCGATTTTGCTAGAAATTACCTACTTAAAATTATCTGTTAGATAAATAAATTAAGGACCTGTCCGAAACGCTATGCGTACTAGTGGCTTTACAGGAATGTAAAAACATCAACGGTATGTACTCTCAAAAACCCAATGTACCTTCTCATTTCAACAGCCTAGTATCTAATGCTCTTGTGTCTCATGCAAATTCAATTGCCAGAGATATGGTGACAGTGGAGGGTAAGGCTGGGGTGACAGTGGTGGGTAAGGCTGGGGTGACAGTGGTGGGTAAGGCTGGGGGTGACAGGGGTGGGTAAGGCTGGGAGTGAGAGTGGTGGGTAAGACTGGGGTGACAGTGGTGGGTAAGGCTGGGGTGACAGTGGTGGGTAAGGCTGGGGTGACAGTGGTGGGTAAGGCTGGGAGTGACAGTGGTGGGTAAGGCTGGGGTGACAGTGGTGGGTAAGGCTGGGGTGACAGTGGTGGGTAAGGCTGGGGTGACAGTGGTGGGTAAGGCTGGGAGTGACAGTGGTGGGTAAGGCTGGGGTGACAGGGGTGGGTAAGGCTGGGGTGACAGTGGTGGGTAAGGCTGGGGTGATAGTGGTGGGTAAGGCTGGGGTGACAGTGGTGGGTAAGGCTGGGGGTGACAGTGGTGGGTAAGGCTGGGGTGACAGTGGTGGGTAAGGCTGGGGTGACAGTGGTGGGTAAGGCTGGGGGTGACAGTGGTGGGTAAGGCTAGGGTAGGCAAGGCTGGGGTGACAGGGCTGGCCGGGCACGCCTGAGGTAGGACCAGTCGGTCAGTACTGCATATGGTGCCACAGTGAGAGGACGGACCGCTGAGGCTCTCATCATCAAGTAAGTCACTACCTCTCCATAACTGTTATACACTTCGTAAATGTTGCTTTCCATAAAGAGCTTCAGAGTGACTGATGTTTGTAATGTAACATGTTGCTTTACCGCCTCAACATTTGTACTTATGGAGGAAAATTGAGCAGTACATAAATTGCTTATGACAAGCGTGTTCACGGCAAGATTAAACATTAATGTGTACCTAGCAACGCTTTCCTTTTAATATTAGAAATATAAGTAAGTTAAACAGGTCATTACCACTGAATGGAACGCTCAAGTCTGTTAGTTTTCTTAAGTAAGACACCAAAAACAATGATAGAAGATTAATAACCCTGCTATCTTCAGCAGCCTCGTCGATGACTTGTACAGTAATATGAATCATAACAGCATTAATCACGTGTAGAGTGTAGGGAGGTGACGCCACACACACACACACAACTGTGTTTCAGGTGCCTGAGCTCGGGTTGTGTTGCGGCAAAATACAAGGGGGCAGTATGTCAATACCGAGCTGGAAGCCTTGGCGCAGTCTGCCCTCCTCTCTCTCACACTACCTCACACTAATGGACCTCTATACCCTACCTGCTGAGGTCTCCATATATTAGGCTCTGTACCTTGGGTCGTACGCTTTGGTTTGGACAAAACTACTTACAATGTTACGTTTGGAAATGGGGTCAATTCAGTTTGTGGGGTGTTCGATTATTAGGCTGTAGTTCTTAAAATTCAGTGAAAATATTGTAACTTAAAATAATACACAGGTTTTATCAGACGGGTGTGTGTGTGTGAGTGAGAGAGAGGCTGTAGTAGTCAATTTGTAGTGTTGATGTTCCCGCTCACGTTCTCTATTGATGGGTCCACTTCCCTGCTGAACTTAGCTATCGTTTACCTACATTCTGCATTAGGCTCTTTTGTTACGTTTTTTCTCTCCTTAGTTTTATCCGTTTACCCTCTAATTTATTTTTGCGAGCTCGAGTCCCTGGATCCGTATTTTTGGTCGCTAATACTGTGTAGCGACTGCTAGGTGAACAGAGACATTAGGACCTTTGCCCGCTTATACTTAAGTAGCGACTAGCTACTTAAACCACGAATGGAGATAACTTCTATATCAGTTTTTCCATCCAGTACATGCTTCCTTATGTTATGTGCTGCTTTTCCATCAAGTATATACTCTATCATAATATGTGTTGGTTTTCCCCTCAAGTGTAGTTTCCTCATTTTCATCAAGTTTCAAGTTTCCCCATCTCTTCTCTTATACCCTCGTGTATGCATACATGTCATACATTCATGGTAGTGTTTCAAACAATACGTAGTAATAATACTAGCCTAGGCTAAGTATGTCTTAGATCGACAGGGATTGATTTTCGTAAAGGAGGCTACTGAACCCGTGTCTGACCCGGCGGTGACTCCTTGCTTCGATGTGGCGACAATTCAGGCTTTTCTTATGCCTTCTTAGACTTAAGCACTAAAGTTATATTATACATTAACAAAGAAAATATGAACTAAATTAGCAGCTAATAGTCCACTAGTTTCGGACTATTATTAAATATATGTATTAGGAATAAGTTACTGATGGACAATATGAATGTAAAATATAAGTGGTGATTCTGTTGGTGTAGATCCCATCCAGATACAACATTAAATATATGCACGTTAATACCTGATCATGGTGGGAAATATGATTGATCATGGTGAGAAATATGATTGAGCATGTTGGTAAAGACGAGAAATGTGGTATTGGTGATGATAGGGTTATTATTTAGTATATACCATTTTCTTTGTATGTATCCATCCAGATACAACGTTAAATATATGCACGTTAATACCTGTGTTATAGAGGCGGTGGGGGAGAGAGGAGACATGTATGGGGCCCAAACTGAGTCATGTACAGCTTACCCTTAACTGACCCCTACACCATCCACCTCCCCCCACCCCCACAAATGCTCCCCATCTTTTCAGTTTACAAAAATGCTTATCAAATGTTTATATTACAAATATTTATCAATGCTAATTCATTTATATATGATAGTTATTATTTTTAATATAGTTTAATTGGTATTATTATTGCGAATCTTATTATTAGGCTAGATGATGATAATGTCATTTAATAATTAGTTTTATCAGGAACAGGAATCCTGTGTATATACTTTAGGCTAGTATCGTGCCCCCCCCCAGGTCGAACAACTGACCCTCCCTAGGATGACAACTGACCCTCCCTAGGATGACAACTGACCCTCCCTAGGATGACAACTGACCCTCCCTAGGATGACAACTGACCCTCCAAAGGATGACAACTGACCCTCCCTAGGATGACAACTGACCCTAGGATGACAACTGACCCTAGGATGACAACTGACTCCCTAGGATGCACCTCAACAACAGTTGCCTAACTCCCAGGTACATGTCCTTCAAGGTCAGGCAGTGTTGCGCCTCGCTGATGTGTGTAGCAAATTTTGTGGTAATATGAAATATTAAATAAAGGTAAGCATTCTTGTCCTTGAAATGCATGAATCTATACATGGGGGCCCCTGTGGTGTAATGGTCGGCATTCACCTCACAATCAAAAGGTGTTTGGGGAGGTTTCTTTGTATCTGATGCCTCTGTTCACCTAACAGTCAATAGGTACCTGGGAGGTATGCAACTGTTGTGGGTTGCATCTTGGTAAAAAGATCAGTTGTTTGAATAAGGGGGGGGGGAGGGACTTTAATAGGCCTAACAGGCTTCCAGTCACCAAAAATGGGAAACGAATTTGACTGTATGTCATTGTGACGTCATCACCACACCGTCGTCCTGTATTACCATTGGTCAGGGGGTCAGTGTGAGCCTCGTGACGTCATCACCACACCGTCGTCCTGTATTACCATTGGTCAGGGGGTCAGTGTGAGCCTCGTGACGTCATCACCACACCGTCGTCCTGTATTACCATTGGTCAGGAGGTCAGTGTGAGCCTTGAGACGTCATCACCACGCCATCGTCCTGTATTACCATTGGTCAGGGATCAATATGAACCTTGTGACGTCAGGGAGTTCAAACAACATTCGCGGCAGTTTAGTGTGTTCCCACGTAGTGTTTTTGGTGTATACTTGCCTACAAGGGGGAGGAGGAAGGCCATCGTTGCCATACAGAACATTCTTGGTCGTCATGGCAACACTCACTTCAGGCCTCCACATCGTAAATCACTTGAAAATCACCTCAATAACCTTCCTTATATTTCTCCTCATATCTCTTCTCTTTTATTCTCCCTTTCCTCCTACCTTTGTTTTTCCATTTTATATTATATTGCATTATTGTCATAAACTTAAAGTATTCTCTCTGCCCTTCTCGCCATTCTTCAGTTACCATCGATTCAGGTAATTGAAACAAATTTTCCATCTCTTAATTAAATTTAATTGGACAGCGCCATCCATCCTGTGGGTGGACATACCGCCATAGCAGCATGTACAACACCCCCCAATAGGAAGAAAACCCGCTGGGTTGTTCATCGTGTCTCTCTCTCTCTCTCTCTCTCTCTCTCTCTCTCTCTCTCTCTCTCTCTCTCTCTCTCTCTCTCTCTCTCTCTCTCTCTCTCTCTCTCTCTCTCTCTCTCTCTCTCCCCCCCCCCCCCCTCCCTCCCCCCCCCCTTGTGCCTTGCCCCACTCTCCCTGCCAGGCCTCCATCACCCCCAGCAGGTGCTCCCCGCCCACAGTGTTCCACACAACACGTGAGGTCGTCACGCGACACCCTCCTCTGTGAACAGTATTGACTTGGCTTTGGCCTCCACCCTCACCTGCCTGCTTGCCCCAACTACTGCTCACTCTGCTTCTCTTCTCTTCTCTTTAATTCTCTTTAATTCTTTTCTCTTCTATGTAAATATATTCATAAATTTACTGAGTTAACGGACCTTCACATTGTGGGGTTTACTAGGTTTGTCCAATATCTAGTTGTTGTGGGAATATGTTCCAAATACCATCACACGGAGAATGAATGATGGCTGTAGTTGTGATGTTCTCTAGAGTGGTACCGCCAAAGTAACGCTGCCGCTGACTGACGCTCTTGTGTTGTAATTTGCGTCATCGGGTTATCTTGAGATGATTTCGGGGCTTTAGTGTCCCCGCGGCCCGGTCTTCGACCAGACCTCCACCCCCAGGAAGCAGCCCGTGACAGCTGACTGACACCCAGGTACCTATTTTACTGCTAGGTAACAGGGGCATAGGGTGAAAGAAACTCTGCCCATTGTTTCTCGCCGGCGCCTGGGATCGAACCCAGGACCACAAGATCACAAGTCCAGCGTGCTATCTGCTCGGCCGACCGGCTCCCGTTGTTCACAAAGTTGGGTCAGGTTGGGAACCTTGAGGACGTTGGTCTTGTAACTAGCAGTAAGGCCGCGGCGATCTCTCTTGTTGAAAATGCTGATGAACTAATAGGTCAAATGCAAGATTTCATCGACAGTTTTTGAATTTGTATGCATGATGTGTTTCCATGTTTGGAAACATATCATACATACGGCTGTTTGAATTATTAATGTTTATATATTGGAACACCCAATGTAATCTCTAATTACATCATTTCTTACGCCAAGAAACCTCTCCTTACTGATCTACTGGTCCGTCTGGTAGTGTGTGACGCTCTTAGGCTACAGCCAATATTATGAAGAATGTTGTCAACAGCTCCCACGATGCTCGCACCACCGACTCTGCATCTCCTCCACCACCTTCCTGGTCCCTCTTGGTCTAGAGAGGGCTGAAGGCCTACCAACCTCCGGAGAGCTATTATGGCCAACACAAAAGCCAACAGCAAGTATACTTTAGTAAATTTGTATTTCTCGCTGCATATACACCGAGGAATAGGATAAATTTCGGTGTACGTATCCCCTTGCTAGTGTTTATATTTGTGACCACAGAGGGACTGGTGGTATATCTGGCGCAGTGAGTCCACCTGCAGGTGTATATTGTGCAGTGAGTCCACCTGCAGGTGTATATTGTGCAGTGAGTCCACCTGCAGGTGTATATTGTGCAGTGAGTCCACCTGCAGGTGTATATTGTGCAGTGAGTCCACCTGCAGGTGTATATTGTGCAGTGAGTCCACCTGCAGGTGTATATTGTGCAGTGAGTCCACCTGCAGGTGTATATTGTGCAGTGAGTCCACCTGCAGGTGTATATTGTGCAGTGAGTCCACCTGCAGGTGTATATTGTGCAGTGAGTCCACCTGCAGGTGTATATTGTGCAGTGAGTCCACCTGCAGGTGTATATTGTGCAGTGAGTCCACCTGCAGGTGTGTCTCGCACAGTGAGTTCACCTGCAGGTGTATATTGTGCAGTGAGTCCACCTGCAGGTGTATATTGTGCAGTGAGTTCACCTACAGGTGTATATTGTGCAGTGAGTCCACCTGCAGGTGTGTCTCACACAGTGAGTCCACCTGCAGGATATTCACTGATGTGCCGTTAGTGATTGCAACTTGGCGACCGATGAGCTTCATGGTGCTGTCATCTCTTTTGTGTAAGTGTGTGTCTGGGTGTTGTCCTCAGCGTTGTGTAAGTGTGTGTCAGGGTGTTGTCCTCAGCGTTGTGTAAGTCTGTGTCAGGGTGTTGTCCTCAGCGTTGTGTAAGTGTGTGTCAGGGTGTTGTCCTCAGCGTTGTGTAAGTCTGTGTCAGGGTGTTGTCCTCAGCGTTGTGTAAGTCTGTGTCAGGGTGTTGTCCTCAGTGTTGTGTAAGTCTGTGTCAGGGTGTTGTCCTCAGCGTTGTGTAAGTCTGTCTGGGTGTTGTCCTCAGCGTTGTGTAAGTCTGTGTCAGGGTGTTGTCCTCAGCGTTGTGTAAGTGTGTGTCAGTGTGTTGTCCTCAGCGTTGTGTAAGTCTGTGTCAGGGTGTTGTCCTCAACGTTGTGTACGTCTATACTGTAGAGGCAAGGACTATAGAGACAAATAGAGATTGTACAGACAAATAATTTAAGTTTAAAAATAAAATATTACAAAAAACGGAAGGGAAGGGAAAGTGAGTTGTTTTATTACTGGCTCAGTTGCTAGAAGGGCGGGGTTTAGGAGCTGGCGCTCTACCCAGCATGCACATCTAGGCACAACTCACGCACTACCTAAATCAGGATAGTAAAAACGTGTCATAAATTAAAGCAGCAAACTCGATACTTGGATTTGAAGGCAGGGAGGTGGGACGCAGGAGCTGAATCTCGACTATGAAGCACAGATAAGCGAGTGCACAAAAGGAAACTGGCTATAAGGAGGTTACAGTCAGGAGTAAGTATATAAGAGCAGTTATTGTAGGAAACATCACCCCCCTCCTAACACCCTCCGGCGTTACGCAGTAATTCAGGAAAGTGGCTCTTAAAATTTTTTATTGATTGCCAGTTGAACTTAATGTATTCTTAACTGGGGTACGAACACACCACGTGTGTGTGTGTGTGTGTGTGTGTGTGTGTGTGTGTGTGTGTGTGTGTGTGTGTGTGTGTGTGTGTTTACTATTTGTATCTGCAGAATCGAACTATTAGCTCTTGAACTCCGCCTTTTTAACCAATCTATTTGTCCTCTATTATGTCTACTACATATATATTTCTCTCAAACAAACGCACACATACATACTCCTGGAAGCAGCCCGTAGCAGCTGTCTAACTCTCAGGTACTTATTTACTGCAACCCTTCTTCCTGTTTTGGCAGTACCTATAGTAACGACGATTTAATTGCTGCACAGAGTAAAGGGTTTCGAATCTCCTTTGTATGAATACCATTACACATAAATATAACCCGATCATAATGACACAGACATTGCAGCCAAATTAGCGTGTAACAAAGATGAAGTTGAATTAGACCCAGGTATCCCCACCTCTGCTGTCAAATCTATATTGTTCCTAACATTCAGGTCTGATAGGAGAGAAATTACTGACTCCCAACGACCTGAAAACATCAGTATAAAAACTATGATTTGTTCAGATCTGAAACCAATGTTTATGGGCAGCACAAAACGTCCACCAAACTGAGCGTCACAGTGGTTGCCAGGATCAGGTTGGGTTACCGTTACCTGTGGCAGGTGGCTACAGGTGACGGTAAAGAGTGGCTCAGGATCTCCCAATCCTGAGCACTCCAGGTGCAAGCTCTGTGAGCAGGAAGTGGGGCATGATCTCGCACACTGCATCACTGAATGCTCAGTAAATACACCATTCATATCCTTTGGCATGAGGTTCCTGGAGCTTTGCAGTTACTTTATTCACTTTCGCGTTCTTGAGGATATCCTTATATTGCACCCAAAGTTTACCAGTGCAGACTACTGAACGTGTGGCCTCTTATTATTGCCCTCGTCAGTCTGTCAGTTAAAAAACTACTTCATAATTTTTGTATGTATTACATTATTATAATCCCGAAGAAAGTTAAAAATATACATTAAAGTATAAATGTACAGATTTTTTATTGTTGCCGCCGAAGGTGGCTAGTTTATTGTACACCCCATACTCATCCGGTGAGCGGTAGCGCAAAAAGGATTACAAAAGGTACAACTGAAGGTCTTTATCAGACCTCAGCGGAGAATATTTCATTAACAATTACATCTATCTTGCACACCTGAGCAGTGGCAGTATTGTAACCAATAAGATATATGCACAGAGAAGTAGAACTTCCGGTGTTGAGACCTTGTACTCCACAAATGTCAGGGTTGAAGCTTACATGTGCCCCTGTTCTTATAATGTCACTCCTGGCAGCAACGATACAATCCGCCACACCACTGTACAACGCAACGTTTCCGAGATGTTATCGTACAGCGTTAACATAGCTATTGGTTAAAAACAAAAGTTCCCACGAGCACAGACCAGTCATCTTAACACCAAATGCTTTGTTCGCTCGTAAAATTATTTTCGTGTTTTTCACGAGGCTAATTATATTAATTAGGCTAAACAAAATCTTACTTGAAATATTAAACAGACTGGTAAATAATGCATTTAACTAGAGGGTCAAGGTTGAGGTGAGAGAAAACATGTTTGGCTTATTGGGGTTACCTTAGGCAAGGACGAAGGTGTAGGCACAGTTGCCAACCACACCCAACGTGCTTCACTGTGTTGTTTTAGATTCACCTGCTAAGGACAAAACGTTTCACTCCCAACCACTTGGACTGGACGGTAGAGCGTCGGTCTCGCTTCATGGAGGTCGGCGTTCAATCCCCGACCGTCCAAGTGGTTGGGCATCATTCCTTCCCTCCGTCCCATCCCTGATCCTTATCCTGACCCCTTCCAAGTGCTATATAGTCGTAATGGCTTGGCGTTTTCTCCTGATAGTTCCCTTCATTTCCCTCTCAACTCAACCGAATTATTTGTATTTCATCTCTAAATCCACATAGACTTGTCTTTAAATAAAGAAGTTCACTCTCTATTCTTTTCTCAACTCCAGGAGAAAGCAAGCGAAGACCTGAGAGAGAGAGAGGCGGCCGGAACAGTGACATGAAGACCCATTGTAGTGGGAGCCTTGTCCTGGAATGGTGGCGTCCTATTGTTGTCATCCTCACGCCCCTCATCCTATCCTTCCTGCTTATTCTCGCCCCTAGCCCCGTGAGTAGCCAACTTACCTTTGTCTTCTCCCAGCTACTGTCCTTATCTCAACTCTCTCCTCTTCATCCTTCCTCTTCCCTGCAGGAAGCGCGATGCGCTTACGTCATCATGGTAATGGCAGTGTACTGGATGACGGAGGCGCTTCCACTGGCGGTGACGGCTCTGGTGCCGGTGTTCGCCTTTCCCCTACTGGGGGTGCTCTCCACGGGCGCCGTCTGTCAGGTCTACCTGAAGGATACCAACGTCATGTTCATGGGCGGTCTCATCATGGCGGTGGCCGTAGAGCACTGCAATCTTCACAAACGCATCGCTCTCTTCGTCATACTGCACGTGGGTACGTGACAGGGGAGCGAGGCTTTGTCTGGAGGTGGGAGGCTAAATACTTAGGCTACGAGACAGCCTACTATCCAAGGGAGGGGGAGGGGGCGGACTCAGGGGGGAAAGTTAAAAAGAGATACTGTAGATAGATATAGATTACAATAGACAAAGTAACGAATATCGACTGAAAGAAAGAACGGAGTGTATATAATTTAACAAATTCAACCCTGAAACGTATAATACATACTACCACATACATGCATTATGTATTAAATCTTGTCGGCATCAGAGAGTGTTTAATGATTTACATTTTCTGGACCATTCAGGTTTTTTTCATATTAAAATAAAATGTCAACACAGTCCAAAACACAGTCTTCCTTCCCCAGTTTCAGAGTCCAGCAACACATTCAGTCCAACACCAGTGGCCCTGGCCCTTTCTACCTCCCTCCAACCATCCACAGAGTAAGGCCTAGTAATACTGTCACAGATCACTGACAGTATTAAGCCGTGCCAATTAAGCTTGAAGTAAATAAAGACCATTTTCAATATAATCTTGAGCTATTAAATACAAACCTAAAAAATATCATCAGGAGTGAACTGTCATAATAAGTTGAAGAAAGCAATGAGAGCAAACAGGAACTAGATCTGTTGTCTATCACAATGAAATGTGTCAAACAAAAGACTGGTATGGAGCAAGTAACATAATCAGGACAGTGATAGATGTTGTCACACCTTGAATATGACTTAAGTACAAGTATCTGGCGATCACCTTATATGAGGAAGTAGATCACATCGGGTGTAAAAGGGAATGAGACATAAAAGTCTAGGAACCACTGGGTCAGAGTCGGTAACAGTGACAAGTAACTAAGAGTTTTCTATCTTTCTTGTGTATATTTAGCCGTTTTTATTTTCCTTGACTGCGAGAGTCTGCGGCTGCCTGTCTTGTCCTCTTCTTAACTTCCCATTTATATGTTAATATAACTACGGTCTTTCGGCTGGTATTTATAGTTGTATTTATAGTTTATTTTCTGTTTTATGATTATTATTATTATTACACAGAGAAATGACAGTGACGTGATGTATCAATGAGAAAATCCACAGGGGCCGTGAGGAGGATTCGAACATATGTCCTGAGTTTTCCAAGATGTGTGCTCTAGAATCTAGATGACTAGGCCACGACATGGTCAAAAGAACTGTAACCTGGGGTTCTGCTGAACCCACAAGGATTCCCATGGCTTCCACTGAAGTCGAACTAGGATTTCACACTATCCTCCCCCCCCCCCCATGCACTCTGGCTTTGTCACTCAGTAGTTCTACCTCTCATGCTTCTCTTTCAATACACAGAGAAATTACAGTAACGTGATTTTGGGTTGCAAATTGCAACCTCCAGGTTGCAATTCTTTTGACCATGTTGTAGCCTAGTCGTATAAAGCGTGCGTCTGGGAATACCCAGCGCATAGGTTCGAATCCTCATCACAGCTCCTGTGGATTTTTTTATTAAGTTATGCCGTAGATGATTGTCTGGCATGACAATCGGGGAATTTGGATGAGTAATAGATGTTACCATGTCAAATAGCACGCGGGAACACACACCCACGTGTGTGTGTGTGTGTGTGTGTATATATATATATATATATATATATATATATATATATATATATATATATATATATATATATATATATATATTAAACTCGTTTTTTTGTAATTGTTGATCCACTACCTACTAGTTTTATGTGGGTCAGAATATAGTGATTCCCTCCCCAGAACCAGGAACCAGTGTCAATAAAATATATACCCAACTCCTGCAGAAAGTGTGTCAACTTCTAATGTTGGTTTCTTTCTCGCGTGACCCAGGCGTCTGCTGAACATGCCATTTAATTTTTCTTTTTTTTAATATCGACATACCGAAAACATGACATTTATTCCCGTGACATATAACATGACATAAATAAATAAATATATATATGTATATATATATATATATATATATATATATATATATATATATATATATATATATATATATATATATATATATATATATATATATATATATATATATAGCACCGCGATATATGAGCGTGTAACTACACCTCTGATAAGCACAAGTCGCCCACCACAATTAATTAATAAGTCGTTGCTCAAATTCTATAAGATACAGTAGCCTAATATATGGGTCGGTTAATGTAGCCTAGGCTAAGGGCTACAAAACGGAACACTGACTAATCCGATATGTTTAAAACTGTAGCCATTATATAGAGAGCCAAATATGTTTGAGGAGAGAAGCATACAAGTATAAACTATACGCTTAACTGGCGAGAACCACGAGGTATGTATAAGAGCGGGCATCTAAGAGTTCTGAAGGATGGGAGACATCTCCCGTCACGCAGGGTGCAGTCGCACCTCCACAGATCTCCAGTATCATCTATTGATACTGGTGATGGCTCAAAAGGGCCACCACTTACGGGCTATTCATGCCCATGCCACCTTTTGGGTGGCTTAATCTTCATCACTCATCAATCAATCAGTTCTGAAGGTGTGTATATGTCTCACCTACAGGCCAGAGTCCTCGCCTGCTGATGGCGGGGTTCATGATTACTACCACCTTCCTCTCCATGTGGATCTCCAACACGGCTGCCGCAGCCATGATTGTACCCATAGTTGATGCCGTCGTGCTCGAGCTGGCAAAGGTCAGTAAGCTCCTGGATTACTTTAGTGCTTCATTTCACCAACCTGCTCACAGCCTACTGCTCATCAAATTGTAATTTTTCTTTAGTTTGCAAGCATCAGCCAAGATTAAATAGTAATTTACTTGCCGTTGCAGGGCTGGCAATGTTCATTCCTTCATGTTGTCATTTGTGAAGTAACATCAATATAAATTTAAGCTCTTAGAGAATGTTGGAGCGAGGGTAATTTTGTTGCTAGGCTATAATATGTAAATTCGCCTAGCAGTCTGATAACTAAATATTTTTATGCATAGCTATTTAAGGTGTGCTTGTAAATTAATTTATATATTTTTGCAGTCAGGAAAAGCAAAAAGTTTGCAAATAGACTGATAAGCTTACAGTTCTTTAATGGAAGAGCCACAGGAAATTGCATATTCGAGTTAGCATTTTGCATAGCTTGTACTTTTTTGCATGTTATTCGTAATTTTCCATGAGCAACCAGCAGACCCGTCAAAATTGTTAAATAATTATTATCATGTAGCTTAACTCTCCCGTGGAGGTGAAGGATGATTATTGTTTATCAGACAGTGTGTGTAACAACGGAGTCACGTCTTAAATCTCCCAGAATAAGTCTCTTCGCGGCACGATAACGTCATATGGCAAAGTATTGCTTGAGTATTTTGTAATTGGTAGTGTTGCTTTTTGATTTTATAACTATAGTAGGAGAAAAAGTTGTTATTAAGTAAATATATCAACAGTGAGAGACCTGGGCAGTTCTTTTAAGTCACCAGAGGTTTGGTGGGCCCCATTGGAGCAGGACTGCTGCCATGCCCACACTCTTGACGACTACTCCACGACACGGTCAGAGTCTCACACAATTCTTCCTCTGACCATGTCGTGGTCTAGTCGTCTAGTGCGCATCTGGGAATACTCATCACATAAGTTCGAATCCTCATCACGGCTCATGTGAATTTTCTCATTGATATATCACGATAATGTGATTTCTCTGTGCAGCTTAGATTTTAATAATTTCAAATAAATGTTGCCATTTCTCACGTAGAGAGACACCAGCTAATAAGATGTATGTTGTTTAAGATTCACTACCTGGAACAAAAAGTTCTAAGTAGCACGGGCTATGGTGAGCCCGTAGGTAAAATAATAAGATGTAGTTTTACCATACATATATTGAAAATGAAGTACAAATGTTCAAGTTTACATGCGTGAAAGAGAGCAGTAAATTGACCCTGAACCTGTGACGTCACTATGAACTGTTGCCACAGTGGGCAACAATTATTTTCGACTAGATCACAACATCTTGGACTGTATCTCGATAGCGATAATGAAACCCGAGTTATTAGGTCTTTAAATTTCGTCAAAATAGTGTTAAGAGATTGCCGATAATAGACTTTATGGGATGGTTTTTGTTTTAGCGTAAACAGTATTATCTTTTGTTATAGATGAAGATGATAGAGGCCCGGCGAAAGCAGGAGGGTATGGAACCTACCCTACAGGAGGTCACTGTGTCACTACCCAAACAGAGTTGCCTCAAGCTCTGTGATTCTGACGCGACTTTCACCGACATCATCTATAAGTGAGTCTTCCCTAGAAGGTCATCATCTCGGTCCTTCTCCATGTAATTTTCTCATGGTGAACTAGGTTTTTATTCTGGTGATTTATTTTTATATTTGGTGGAATAGTTTTAAATTATAACCGTCTTTTGTTGACCAGACCACACACTAGAAGTTGAAGGGACGACGACGTTTCGGTCCGTCCTGGACCATTCTCAAGTCGATTGTGAGAATGGTCGATTGTGAGAATCACAATCGACTTGAGAATGGTCCAGGACGGACCGAAACGTCGTCGTCCCTTCAACTTCTAGTGTGTGGTCTGGTCAACATACTTCAGCCACGTTATTGTGACTTATCGCCTGCATAACCGTCTTTTGATCCCTTCCTCTACCCATACCCTCCACCATTCTGCATTTCCTTCCTGCCCTATCTCCCCTCCTTCATCCCTTAACACTAACACATTTGGCCAATATACACCCGGTTTTCCTCTCGTGTTAGAGATGGGACGCCTCAGTTGGACCAGAAGAAAGCAGCGAAGGCGGCAGAGTTCTCGTTGCCAGAGGACGACGAGGACGACGACGACGCTTACGAGGAGTCTCAGTCTGTTAGGAAGATGTTCTTTTTGTCCGTGGCCTTCGCTGCCAACATTGGTGGCACCGGGTCTCCCCTCGGCTGTGGCCCAAACCTGGTGGTGATGGGCATCCTTCAGAGGTAAGGCAAGGACCTTCCTTAAGGTTTCTCTATTACGCAGTGCTACTTGAGGTCGATCTCGAACCCATTGTTGATGTGACGACTTGTATTGAATTTTGTAACTAGCTCATCAAGATTGTAACTTGCTTAGCTAAATGAATTGTGGGGTTCAGTTCCTGAGCCCATTATGTGCCTCTGTATCCCTTTCCACTACCGCCCACAAGATGAGTATGGGGTGCATAATAAATGAACTAAACTAACGCAGTGCTACAGGACATACACACAACAATATATTTCCTTCTTGGAGGCTATGGGTCCCCACAAATGCAGTTCGTTTTCTATGCGAGTTTAAATGGGTTCTTTACAATGATAACCTTTAAATTCCTTCCCCTGTGTTATCAATTGAGTTTTTCCTTTGCATATCTTTACTGTGTCTTTCTGTGTGTTTCCTCCTCCTCCTTCTTCCTTTTGCCTTATCTCTTAACCTGGTGTTCCTGTCGGTGTCTTTGCGGGGTTATCAGGCCAGATCATTGGGCTTCCCTGAGATCTGAGAGACACTGGTGTGACCCCCTTGACTTCCGGTTCTCTCGGTAAGGAGAGAACATGCCTCTCCTGCTTTTCTTGCCTGACACTCTGCTACTGAGAAAGGCCCCATGACGGTTGAAAACGTTTTAGCAATATTTTCTACCTTTCAAATGTGATTTATCCAGCACCTAATTGATCGGCGATTAATGATCGTTTTTGCATGCATATATATATATATATATATATATATATATATATATATATATATATATATATATATATATATATATATATATATATATATATATATATATATATATATATATATATATATATAATTGTGTGTGTGTGTGTGTGTGTGTGTGTGTATGTATGATGCATAATATTGCCGATAAACATCATTATCTTCGTCAGTATGCTAACACCACAATCATCACTATACTATCACTCTCAATACTACTATTATAACCATAGTCAACCCCTCAGGTTAGTATCACCATACTAACCAGGTATTATCATTACCACCATGCAAGCACCTCCCAACTCTGACCTTATACTTTCCAACCAAATAAATAAATAACATATTATAACACCAGTGAACCTTTAGATGACAAGTATTACATTCCACAGCACGTTCAGCGAGCCTACTGACCTGAACTTCGCTACTTGGATGATGTTCAACGTTCCTGGAATGATTTTATGCTGTCTTCTAGGGTGGTGCTGGCTTCAGGTCCTCTACATGTGTTGTGGGTAAGGCTGCTGTTCTCACATACAGTTGTATGTCTCCTATTGTGCCCTATTAAGGGTTAAACTTTGTTCCATACACATTGTGCCATGTATCTTTGCCGTATGTTTTCACATGTTAAGGGTTATGAACAAATCCACAAGGGCCGTGACGAGGATTCGAACCTGCGTCCTGGAGCATCCCAGACACTGCCTTAATCGACTGCGTCTGGGATGCTCCCGGACGCAGGTTCGAATCCTCGTCACGGCCCTTGTGGATTTGTTCATTTGATGCATCACGTTAGTGTGATCTCTGTGTGTGTTAAGGGTTATCTTTCTCGGTTTTGTTTATATTTAGAACGTAAAGTTTTGGACCATGTAAGTTTTTCTTTGACTTGTTACTGACATGCTTTTTTTTTCCATGCGTATATGTTTTTGGTCCCTGCATGTTTGTTCTTGTTAAATACATGTTTGATCGTTTCATACGTGCTTGATCTTGTTTATATTCGTTTGAAGTTCATAAAGGCTTTTATTCTTTGTTTAGCACACTATGCAAAATGTATTAATATTATATAAGAATGTAAAATGTCAAAATTTTCTTAGGCAAATTTCAAGCTGCATATTTCTTATTGGGATTCTATCAAGATCCCATGTTTCCTTGGATATTAAGTCAAAATATAATCATTGATTAAAATGTTAAAACTAGCGCCTCGTTTTATACACAACATCCATTTCCACAAATTTCACTCATGATTTTATCCAAATATCAAATGTCATGGTTACAATAGAATCTGCTTAAACAGATTCTAAAAAAAAAATCAGGAATATTCTCATATTTTACAAACAGATTCGAGACAGTTTCTAACATTTTCCAAACAGAAGGTTTAGAACTTTCTGCCCGAAAGTTCGGGCAGCGTTTCTGCCCGAAACGCTGCGCGTACTAGTGGCTTTACAAGAGTGTAAATACTGTACTATGCTATGTATTCTCACAAACCCAATGTACCTTCTTGTATATAAATAAATAAATAAATAAAAACTCTTCCAACCGAGGTTTGATCATCTTTCAGGAACAACAGAGTGCAGAGGTCGAGTCCAGCCCAAGAGCGAGCGATGAAGACCTTCCTGTGCGAGCACTACGAGTCCCTGGGCAGGATCACTCAACACGAGCTGGTGGTGCTGCTCTCCTTCACCCTCCTGGTGTTCCTGTGGGTCTTCAGAGCTCCTGGCTTCATCCCAGGCTGGGCCCAACTCATCTCCAACACCTTCGAGGAGAAAGTGTTCGTCTTTCGAGTTGTTTTATTTTGGATATCAGGATAATATCAGGACCCCCTTCAAGCCCTTGTTAAGAGTGAGATATTAAACTATATTTTGAGCGAATTCTACTTAGTTAGGTTCTCCATACTCCCATGACTCCTGCCACTGCCATGACTCAGTATGGTGAAGGACACCGTAATAATTACGGTCACATCAAATAATAAGTTTGACAAAAATTCGTGTTTATATTTAACATTGCTGATGTTATGTGCTTGAAACCGGATGAAACCACTTCGAGATAACCGGTTCAGTGTTGTTAAGTCTCACAGGCGTCTCTCACAGCTCCCAACAACACACTTGATCAAGAATAAGCAATAGTTGTTATTAATACACTTCTGAATGTTGTGAAATACATAAATCCTCAAGTCATCCGTTATTTATTGCTTCACTGACACAAAAGCTAAATGGAAAGTTTTTCTAGATCAACCTTTTGGATGGGTAATCCAACATAGTTTTGTTTTTGCTTGGTAAGCTTCTGTTTTTTTTTCTGGAGGAGGAGCAAACATTGGTTGATCTACACTATCACTAGTCAGAATATTTGTCTTCTGTATTAAATATTATCTCTCCACCCCTCGTAGGCTTATACGGGATGCAACACCTGTGATGCTGATAGTATTTCTGCTCTTCTGCATCCCAGCGAGGTCTGAGTGTTGCACAGACCCCAACCCTGGTGAGTGTTACACAGACCCCAACCCTGGTGAGTGTTACACAGACCCCAACCCTGGTGAGTGTTGCACAGACCCCAACCCTGGTGAGTGTTGCACAGACCCCAACCCTGGTGAGTGTTACACAGACCCCAACCCTGGTGAGTGTTGCACAGACCCCAACCCTGGTGAGTGTTACACAGACCCCAACCCTGGTGAGTGTTACACAGACCCCAACCCTGGTGAGTGTTACACAGACCCCAACCCTGGTGAGTGTTACACAGACCCCAACCCTGGTGAGTGTTACACAGACCCCAACCCTGGTGAGTGTTACACAGACCCCAACCCTGGTGAGTGTTGCACAGACCCCAACCCTGGTGAGTGTTGCACAGACCCCAACCCTGGTGAGTGTTACACAGACCCCAACCCTGGTGAGTGTTGCACAGACCCCAACCCTGGTGAGTGTTACACAGACCCCAACCCTGGTGAGTGTTACACAGACCCCAACCCTGGTGAGTGTTGCACAGACCCCAACCCTGGTGAGTGTTACACAGACCCCAACCCTGGTGAGTGTTGCACAGACCCCAACCCTGGTGAGTGTTACACAGACCCCAACCCTGGTGAGTGTTGCACAGACCCCAACCCTGGTGAGTGTTGCACAGACCCCAACCCTGGTGAGTGTTGCACAGACCCCAACCCTGGTGAGTGTTACACAGACCCCAACCCTGGTGAGTGTTGCACAGACCCCAACCCTGGTGAGTGTTACACAGACCCCAACCCTGGTGAGTGTTGCACAGACCCCAACCCTGGTGAGTGTTGCACAGACCCCAACCCTGGTGAGTGTTACACAGACCCCAACCCTGGTGAGTGTTGCACAGACCCCAACCCTGGTGAGTGTTGCACAGACCCCCCGACTCAGGCGAGTATTATTCAGACCCACAAGTCTGGTGAGTGTGATGGGTAATCTCCAGGGACGCTGACTCAGGGGGGGGGGTGTATAACTGTCCCCATGGTTAGGTCATTAACATTGTCATGGTTTGGCCTGAAGAATTAAACCATTCTGTTCTTGGTTTGTTTAAATAAGCAAAAGCCACACCGACGGAGTTATAAACTCCAGGTACAAACATATGACAAAAACATAAAGTAACTGAAAACAAAAGAAAATCGATATCATTATATGCATGGATGATAAGTAATAATAAATACTACACATACTACTCAATCCTAACAGACATTGATTGGAAATTATGTAGATCCCACGACAGATCCTTCACTGTTACGCGATGCCTCCTTTCAGTTAAGTACTTTCTTACCCTACGTTAGTACTCTCCTAGCTACTCTCATCTGCTTCTTAAGTTTGTGTAACAGCCACTTATGCAAAAATGTTTCAAAGGCATCTTGGCAGTCTTTTAACCCTCTCTTCTCTGTTGGATTGTTGTTAACTTGTCATAAAAGTCAAGTAGGTTTGTCTGGGCACAATTATCCTTCAGTAAAACTATGGTGGTGTTTGATTACTAACCTAATTTTATCTATATGTTCCACCGGTCTTTCCCTTATTTCATGTCTGTAATTCAGCAACTCTTGCCTCTCACTTTTTCTATATATCGGTATTACGTTAATAGTCTTCCAGCTGTTAGGCAGCTTGCCTCTCTCAATTGATGAATTAAAGATAAACTCTAGAGGTACGTTAAAGGAACAGTTCCTCAGCATGGTGATGCTTCGATGAGCTGCAACCCGTTCTCGCACTTGCTTACTGTCAATATTGGCTTATTTAATAAGTGCATATGTGACGTACTAATTGATTGTGAATATTTTAGTTTACCTTGAAAAGCGTCATAGAAAACACCGACCTCACGTAACCTTCTTAGTATGTTAAGATAAGCATCTTATTGCTTCTTATTTACAATTATTACTTAACCTATGCCCTCGATTTCTTTTGTATTTTTAGTGCTCTACTATTTATCCCCATTTCCGATTCCTGAAGCTTTGTTTCCTTCTTCTCTTCGTGTACATGCCTGACTCTCATTACCTTTTATTTATTTGGGATGTAGTCGAGTAGCCATCATTCAGACCAGAACTGCAGTTTGTCCAGGTCCTTCTGTAGCCTTCTGCGGTACTTTTCTGTTATTTGAGGGGTATGATTCAATTGTTGCCTGATGACTTTTACGAAAGAATATTTTCAAAATTTTCCGGCTATATAATTGAAGCCAAGATAAATGTAAGCAATTTGTTTGAGATAAACAAAAATAAGTGATAGCTTTATTCGTCTCCCCAGACGACCGGAATATGAAGAGCAGGCGGCGCTTGGAGACGTGTCTGACGTGGGAGGTGGTTCATGAGAAGGTGCCTTGGGGTGTGATCCTCCTGCTGGGGGGAGGGCTGGCCATGGCCGAGGCTGCCAAGGTCTCCGGGCTCTCCGTCTTCCTGGGCCACCAGCTCCAGCACTTCGTCATCATGCCCAAAGAGCTCATCGTGTTCGTGGTGTGTCTGATGACCGCCATGCTCACCGAGGTCGCCTCCAACACCGCCACCGCTTCCGTCCTCCTTCCTGTCATCAAGGACCTGGTGCCCACTCTTTTGTTTATGACCTGTAGGGTATACATTTATCTCGGGGTATAGTGTATGTGTTTCTCTTGGGATATAAGTGTATGTGTCTCCCTGGAGGTACAACTCTTATGTGTTACTCTGGGGGTATTAGTGTATGTTTTTCTCTGGGGGATACAAGTGTATATGTTTCTCTGGGGGGTACAAGTGTATGTGTCTCCCTGGAGGTACAACTCTCTGTGTTACTCTGGGGAGTACAAGTGTATATGTTTCTCTGGGGGTACTAGTGTATATGATTCTCTGGAGGTACAAGTGTATATATTTCTCTGGGGGGTACTAGTGTATGCTCTCACCCCTCCCAATGGATTTCCTTGTGTTGAAATGGAGGATAGAAATAGCCTAAGTTACTCTAGACTTTTAAGATGCATCTTATTGTCTCAATAAACTTTGTGGAAGTTGAGCCACAACTTACCTTGCTATATGTGTACCCTCAGGCGTTGGGAATCAACGTTAACCCTCTGTACCTGATGCTGCCAGCCACAGTCTGCTGTGCCTATGCTTTCATGCTGCCTGTTGCCACCCCCGGCAACGCTATCATCCTGACAGCCGCTCGCATGAACACCTACGAGATGGTAAGGCAGCCGCTCCTATAACTCATGCGCCTTACAGTCATGATAACAGACATCATTGGTTCACCGTTTATTTATTTAAGCAGGCGGCTTGTCAAAGGTCCCCCCCCTATTTGTCCTGATGATTTGTTCAATCTGGATATTAAAATTCAGCAGCGTTTTGGCATTTACGGTTTCGGCAAGTAGGCGGTTTACATAGGTGAAAAAGCATAGCTCTCAGCCATACAGTGTGGCTAGTTGAGCTTCTTACATCTTTTGAAGAAGTTATCTGGATCAACATCCACCAAATTGTTCAGTATTTAGAAGGTTTCAGTGAGATCCGCTCTGTCATGCCTGGTTTGCACTGTTGTTAGCCCTGTGGCCCTCAACCGCTCCTGGTATGAGAGTTGACTTACTTCTTGAATGATTTTTGTTGCCCGTTGTTGGAGTTTCTCTAAAGCAGCTGTGTCTTTCTGAAGATGAGTCTTCACAATTGGATACAAAAATCCAGGTGGGGGACACACCAGAGATTTATACAGTTGAATAACTACCTTCTTTTCCTTAAAGTTAAAGATACGCTTGATTATTCCTAGGGTTTAGTTAGCTTTTTTTACTGCCGCTTGTGCAACATTCAGTGAATGATGGATTCTGACTCCGTGGACCTTTTCTTCGTCAATCTGCTGCAAGGCAGTGTTGTTAATTTGGTAGTTGTGATGTGGGTTGTTATGCCCCACATGTAAGGTCTTGCATTTTTCAATATTAAAAAGCATTTGCTGGTCTTCTGACCATTTGGGAAGTTCATGTTGATCTCTTTCTAAGACTTCAGTATCATTTTCACTTACCACTTTACCAGAAATCTTAGTGTCATTTGCAAATTTGATGATATGGTTTGCAATATTCTCATCTATAGCATTGATGTATGTGATAAAAAGGGTTCGCCCCAAAATGGACTCTTGTGATACTCCACTTACCACATTTCTCCAGTCAGATTCATTTCCTTTTAGCACGACCCTTTGTTTTCCTTCTCCATTCTACCATTTATTCCATGAGCCTGTAATTTCCTTGCTTGTCTTTAATGTGGTACCTTGTCCAAATCTTTAACGGAGTTCACCATATATACTACATCTACCGGGAGTTCTTTGTCTGAATAACTGGTTACCATTTCCAAAAATGTGAGCAGGTTTGTAAGGCAGGAACTATTTTCAACAAAACCATGTTGCGTTGATTTAACAAGATTGTTAACTGTGAGACGGTGAATACAATAGGAATCCATTCATTGAAGTATTTTATATAAATGTATAGTCTTATTAATATTGGTCGTTTAAAGTAACAGTGACTAAATGCACCCTCATGTTCGTGTTCCAGGTATTAACAATTATGCAAGTATATCACAGCAGGATAACTCAAGAGGAAATATTGAAGCCGTACGATGGGCTGGAGCCCGCCTCCCTCAGCTCCTCGGGCACTCCCACTCCCGCCTTCCACACACCAAGCAAGTCAACTATAGTACTTCTGGCTCAGATACTTTTTAGGCCCATCGTGGTCCAGTTGGTAGTGCTCGTGCCTGAGGAGTTCAGGGATGCGGGCTGGATCCCACCCTATGGTTGTCCTGTAACTTGGGGCGGTCGGTAGAGAGACGGCCCTCACTTCTTACAGAGCCTGCGTAAGAAGGCCCTGTTGCGATGCCCAATAACTTGCACCATTCCCGGTGGTTTTTCTCTTTTAGATTCAGCAGCTCGGAACAAAAAGTTCCAAGTAGCAGAGCTTATGGTAAGCCCTTAGTGGACTTACTTGACACAGGAGCGGTGTTGTGTGCAAGTTGTTGGACGTCGCTGCTCTCCTTGGACCTCGTGCAGTGTTCCGGCATCCACGGTGCTGCCTCAATATTTGCTCATACATATATGACGTTGTTGTTGTTGTGATTACATTGTTGAGGGTAACTACAGTGTAGTATGGTGTTACAGATGCGGGCAGGACTGGTGATGAACGTGCTGTGTGTCCTGGTCATCACCATCATGATCAACACACTCGGGGTCATCATTTTCGACCTCAACAACATTCCTTCATGGGTCAACTCCTCTACCGCTGCTGTGTTATGAATTCCTGTATCAGGGATGTATTGTTCTTATCCACTGTTATCTCAGTCCCGTCCTTCACCTGCTGTAGCCCTTGTTATGCAGCACATCACATGGGGTCACGTGACTACACATCTCTACTCCTGAGTGTGGACACATTACTGCGAGACATGAGTCACGTGACTACACATCTCTACCCCTGAGTGTAGACACATTACTGCGAGACATGAGTCACGTGACTACACATCTCTACTCCTGGAGTGTGAACACATCACCTGCATTACTCATATCGTCTTAAGAAAACTAGAAAAGAATTTCAGCACAACCATATACGTCTTGAACTTGCTTGTAGGAAAGTAATTTATGTGTGCTGTAATCCCGTCAGCTACTCCTCTGAGACAGATGTAGACATTAACACATGTTCACATATGTAGAAGTATATTAATCTGACAGTAATGTCAGCCGTAAACGTAGGAGTCTTCGCTACAACCATCTCACTACTTCTAACCATCTTATCCACAAGTTTTGTAGACCTTCACCACCACAATTTGTACCTCAGCTAACCTTAAAAATATAGCATTATACCACGACCCCTCATCTCAGGCTCGCGTCACACACCCCACAATGGCGGCCACTCTTAGAGAGACGCGAGCTGCTGGAGACTGTCGCCACTGTTGTCCTCTGCGACACGTGATCACAAGTGCTCAACACGGCTCTACTCCTTTTGCTCCACCATGAATGAATTGCTGACGCTTTTCACTGTTATCAGTTACATTAGCTACCTCCTTTGCCTTGGTTGAGCCACCACCTGGAGCAGTAGTTCTCAATTGGGGTTTTGGGAGTGCTTAGGTAGGATTCCGTGAGCGACTCGTAGCATAGGTCTTAATAACTCGACTCTAATGCACTGCTGATGAAGTCTATTAACCACTGATGATGAAGTGACTTCATCAGTCACTGCTGATGAAGTCTATTAACCACTGATGATGAAGTGACTTCATCAGTCACTGCTGATGAAGTCTATAAGTAATAACTTCCATTGTATATCTGTTTCAGAATTAGAATGTTTACATTTAATAATTGTGCGGCTTAAAAATTAAAAACACAGTTGAGAACCACTGCTGTACGTATAAATATTTATATATTTATGGATAAATATATAAATATTTAGTTAACAGAGAAAATATCAAAACTATTCCATTCACCTGGGCTCTGGGAAACTCGAACCGTAGACCCCACGTGTGTGAGGCCGAAGCTCTATCCACCGAACTATTGAGTAGTCTTAATAAGGAAGTATAGCTTTGATCAAAGCTATACAATGGGTTCGAACCTGCGCCTGTGGACTCCTCAAGCACACTCTGGTTTAATTGTTGTTGTTGTTAAGATTCGCTACTTGGAACAAAAAGTTCCAAGTAGCACGGGCTATGGTGAGCCCGTAGTGGACTTACCTAGCACAGGAGCGGGGCTGTAACTTGACCTGTCTGGTTTAATCCCATTGTACGGCTGTATTTTCTCCTTGATATATCACCTTCTTGTGATTCCATTGTGTATTAAGTTAGGAGTTTATGAGCCAAATACAGTATTAATAAAGGCATGTATATCAGGTTGGAGGTGCTATAATATAGCAATACTTGGTAATGACCAATAACAAGACACATACCTCAACACACACAGAGATCACACTAACGTGATGCATCAAATGAACAAATCCACAAGGGCCGTGACGAGGACGCAGGTTCGAATCCTCGTCACGGCCCTTGTGGATTTGTTCACACATACTTCAAGCCAACTACAGTATGGCGGCTTCTCGGATCATTTATTTTTGTATCCGAATATTTACCTTCAGTAAACGGCTCAGGAATTTATTTCATAAAAGAAAAGTGTTGAGGAAATGTAATCAATAGTAATCAAATTACAACTACGAGGTCATAGGCGGATTATTGGTGACTTTTTACAAGTTGAATTTAGTATCTACTATGATACGAACTGACGTGTTGAATCACTTGGACTGTGATAAATGGTTGAGTAATTAGTAATACACATAACTGGGTTTGGCAGTGGTTAAACAATTATTTATTAACATTATAGATTTATTATGAGTAGGCTGCAATGGTCTTTCTACGTTATATTTTATCTATAGTATAAAAAAAATCCAGTTTAAAAAGTGTTTTAAGTGGTTGATATTAGTGAAACAGTTTGGTTATTGTTGTACACTGTGAGCCCCGTACTAGCTCACACACTGTTTAACCCCTGATACTTTGTCTTCAGAAATCCAACATTGGCTGTATCTTAAGATTTTAGTAAATGCAAACAAGTGGAGCTCCGCTTTGTAACTAGTCATATGGGTATATAATTCATGAAGTTGACGATGAAACAGCAAAATGTGCATTCATCATGAACTTGTTCCATTCACATATTAGAGTATTCAATCAGCAGGTGTTTTTCAGTAAAGAGGCATTACACAGATTCGTCTACTTGGAGATGGCTGTTAATATGATGTGGCCAATTCTTAGAATTAAAAGCAGTTTCCAATCCACGTTGAATTGGGAAAAAGAGTCTATAAATAATCTATTCTAGCCTAGTGTGGAACATTGCTATTTTTGGTAAACAAAAAAGTTAACTTTAGCTTAGTTCCAGATTTATTTATTTGTATTTATCATTAAGAGACGATCTCAAACACTATTATATTTAATCACATTTTTAGGAAAACTGGAAAGTAGATGAGTGTCCAACCTCTCTCCTCTAAACAACAAAATTCATCATATTATATAACTGATATCCAAACGCTTGTTTCTTATTCTTTGTTTGTTTGTACGTTATATGAAGCAGAGTCAGTTTGTTTTTTTATATAAGTTTGTAGGTAAAGGGAAGTGGAGCCACTTTAACATAACTATTCTTCTCCAACCAATGGGTTCTCTTGGGACATAGACTTAATGACACAGAGTTCTTTGTGATGTATAAGTTACAGCAATCAGTGAAGGTACCTCCTCTTCCAGCCATCACTGGTGGAAAATATGGTAGTAATTCATACATGTAAATGAACAGTGGCATATCATGACATTACTTTATCTCAAGATTCCATGTTAAAACATTTGGTGCTCATTTTTAGGTAAATTATTTCAGTTGCACTATAAATATGTAATGACCGCAATTTGTGTAATATGTTCTATCATTTGGGTTGATTTCTGTTACAACTAAAATCTATAACAGATTGAAGAGGAAAAAGTCTTGTGTGTAACAGTTGTGATGAGTGATGCAGATGTCGTCCAGTTCCCACGGTGTGAACCTTCTCTTCCCCATCCCCACACTTTCTGCCCCAACCCTTCCTCGTGACAGCTCTACCCTACCCTAACCCTTCCTCATGACAGATCTACCCTACCCTAACCCTTCCTCATGACAGCTCTACCCTACCCTAACCCTTCCTCATGACAGCTCTACCCTACCCTAACCCTTCCTCATGACAGATCTACCCTACCCTAACCCTTCCTCATGACAGCTCTACCCTACCCTAACCCTTCCTCGTGATTGTCCAAGACACTTTCCTTCCATGTACCCAGGGCTACTATTTTGTCTTTCTATTTAAATCTCTCTTCCATGGACATTCCGTCTATTCTTTTCCGACGTTCTCCTTTTCTCCCCTAACATTCCGTCCTGTGTCTTCGAAGACATTCCGTCCCCTCTGTCTCCCGACGCCCCGTCCGTTCCCACTCCTTCTATTCTGACCTCAGTACGAGAGTTTTCCCCTTACCCTATAACCATGCCTTGGTCTCTAATATAACCCGGGAGGCTCCAGTCGTCTAACCCTTCCCTTACCGTGCCTGGGGTGTCATATATGCCACGGGAGCCTCTACCCGGCCTGGAGACGGATATACCAACGTTCACGCCACGTGTAACATGTGTGTGGCCCTCGCCCCCCTGAGGGGAAGCCGTGCCTCTGTACCTTATATCAGTTGTTCAGTGTCTATTGTAGACACTGTTAATATATTTTTGTCCAACTTGCTCAAGAATAGTAAATATTATACAGTCAATTGTTATTATATTTTTCCCACTGCTATTTCACTGTATTGAAATATATGTTTTTATGTAGAAAAATGCAAATTTTTAAATTCTAAGTTTGTGCATAGGGCCCTCATTTCCTGCATTTGTGTATTTTGAAAGTTACTGTGGTCTTCATTGAATATTAATGCAGAGAAGATGATCTTAGCCAAAATATACTTTAAAGGCAATTTAGTATCTTAAATATAACAAATTGATCTTAATATTGAGATTATAAAAATTGGTTCACGGTAATATCGAAGGGAATAAGATTTGTATTAAAATACAAGTGTATTACACGTCCCTCAGAATTAGCTGCTCTACAACTTGGCACTGACGCACTGAAGAATAGTGGAGGAGTAATTTTCTGTAATTCAAAGTCAGCTCTTCAGGCCCTTAAAACCCCAACATGCAAAATAGATACGAGGAATGGTGTAACATTCATTATAAACATTATTAATGCAAAACGCAAGAGTTTCAGTCTCATTTGTATGGATACCATCTGCCGCAGGTGTTGTCCAGCATGATGACACAGACAAGGCAGCTAAAACTGTATGTGATTAGCCTGAATTTAAGTTGGATATGGGCATTCCAATTTCTGCTGTAAAAGCCGCACTATTTCAGGAAATTAGGGAAGACAGAAGAGCAGTTACTGACACTCAAAGGCCAGAAAGCACAAGTATAAAGAGCTATGACATGTTTAGAATCGATAATTATATGTACGGTGTTACGGTAATCACTTGCCTAGCAGTAGAGCCTGGCTGTTCCTTTACCGCCTATTCACCAACGTATCTGCATGCTTCGACATCAACGACAACAATACGTGCCCACAAGTAATGTCATACAGACCACCACTGTCCACCCTCCAGGGTCCAAGTCACCACCACACCTGCAGTCCCGGCAGGCGACCAGACGCGAACCACTAACAACCATTCATCTGCCGGCCGATAGTTACCTACAGAATTCGCGCCAGATTTGACGTCATGCCCCATAAAAATAGGGCTCGCCGGCGTCCAGACATTCAGAAGTCACGACCTCTCCGTAGGGTGCAGTCGCACCTCCACAGATTTCCAGTATCAGCTAATGATATTGGTAAGGGCTCTGAGGGCCACCACTTACGGGCTATTCATGCTCGTGCCACCTTTGGTTGGCTTAATCTTCATCAATCAATCGTCCAGACATTCACGGGAGACATCTCCCGTCACGCAGGGTGCAGTCGCACCTCCACAGATCTCCATTATCATCTATTGATATTGGTAATGGCTCCAGAGGGCCACCACTTACGGGCTATTCATGCCCGTGCCACCTTTTAGGTGGCTTAATCTTCATCAATCAATCGTCCAGACATTCACAACCCCGTTCATGTGCCAGGTAAGTCCACTATGAGCTCACCACACCCCGTGTTACTTGGAACTTTTTGTTCAGAGTAGCTAAATATAAAACAACAACAGTCCAGACATTAGAATACACTTCCAGTGCTCTCAGCTGTAACATCTACTCTCGCTCCCCGTGTGACGGTAGACACGTACAGTTTTTGTATAAAGAATTACTTGCACCCTTAATATTAACGTAAATTCCACTTGCATATATTTTTCTTTTGTTTTCTTTTGTAAAGCCAAGTGTTTAAGGGCTTTGTTTTTCATTAATTACTAATTATTTTTGTGTATTATTAAAGTAATTGTATTAAATGTTTGAAATTTTTATTCTCTTCGATTTTCACCCGCAGCTCTCACACTGTAGAGGACACAAGCAGTGTTTTTCTGTTTTACTTTTTTTTTATTAATGTGCGATTGGCACAAGACCTGCCATAATAGCTACTGCTCTATTCCAGTCGCACAACGTGCGGTATCAAACATCCACTAGCCAGTATGACATTGTAATTGACAGGATTAGGCTGTGATATCGATATCTATGGCAGGTGGCTGCAGGTAATGAATCCCCCAATGGGTGAACATTCCCATTGTAAACTATGTGAACAAGAGCTAATACATATTCTCCAACACTATATCTATGAGTGCCCTGTTATCAGTGATTTCAGATCAAATGGTATAAGGTACTTTGAGCTCTGTAATTACTTCATACACTCAGGAATATTGGAAGACATTCTTGTGCTGTATCCAGATTTTGCTAGTGGAGGCTAATGGTCATATATTTCAATATATATAATTAATATATATAAGTCATAATTTAATAATATATATATATATATATATATATATATATATATATATATATATATATATATATATATATATATAATAGCAACATAGAACATTTCATGTTCTCTCCTGATTCAATGTATTACTAACCATTCTGTGAGATGCGGATATTAGATGAACTTACAGTAGTTTTTGATCTATACTGTAATCTTTCATACAGAATAGGGTAGCAGCACATTGCTGTGTATACCTAAGCTTGTTAATAAATAATAATATTATTAAGGAGAGACAGTAATTTACTGGTAATCTAGATTGGTCATATGTAGGATGAAGGTTTAGTCTGGAGCCTGTACTAGCAAACTTCGATATGCTAGGAGGATAGCCTATCAAATACCTTTGTGTAAATTGGGTTAAAAATTTCCATATATCTTATGCCATTTGATTTAAAATCATTGATAATCGGGAATTAGAAATACAATAATGAAGAGCGTCTTAGCTTGGGTGTTTACATATAATGGCGTGTGTTAAAGATTCGCTACCAGCCTAAAGTAACAATATTCCACTCTAATTCTGATCATGAATTTGTCGTACTGTCTAACAGCAAGAACCAGACGTATTGAGTTATAATCTGCTTAGAACATAATTTTATGTACAAACAGTGCAAAACTTCCACCAGACAGTATGAATAATTATCCACAGAAAGTGATGATCTCTGCTTGCTATGTGCTACCAATTAAATGCATAGCATTCTTTCCTAACATAAGATGGATGTTTACTATTTGGCACTATCTTACCCTTTGCTTATTGTGTTTTTAATTTATCCTATATTAAATATACATAAAAAGTTTCAACACTAAGTAAACTAAGACGCCATATGAGTGATGAAAGATGTACAAGTTCTGTAAGTGTTCACATAATGTTGAATCCTGGCTGCTTTATAACGTAAAATATGAAAACTGAGATAACATATTAAAGAAAACTACAGAAGACCTAATAGCAGTTAAGCAAATGAAGTAGAAAACGCTGTGCGTACTAGTGGCTATAGGCACAGTATATACTTGAAATATACTCTATATATCTATGTATATACTCTAGAAATCCAACATTCTGCTTGAAACTCATTTTGTATGTAATTTTCCCTAAATAAAATTATCATTATTATTATACAAAATGAAGAGAAACGCGAAAATGAAAAAAAGGAAATCAAACATAGAAACAAAATATGAGACGAAAGCCAAACGTGAATGAATACACTCTGGCTTCCTGTCCCTGGACACACTGAATTAATTATTAATAGCAAAATCAGAGTCGAGCACAAGAATATCTTCCAATATTCGTGGGTGTATAAATTAAGAAGTTACAGATGTCAAAGTACCTCATGCTATTCGGTCAGAAGTCACTGATTACAGAGCAATCACAGATATCGTGTTAATTCACTCCAGTTGTTCGCTCATTGTTATAGCTCTTATTCACACAGTTTGCAATTGGAATGTTCACCATTGGGGGAGTCATTATATGCAATAAATATCAATATTCCAGCCCAATTCTGGCAATTATAATGTCACACTGTCTAGTAGATACTTTGTGCACCCACTAAATGTATTATACCTTGTGAATAAATTATTATTATTATTATTAATTGTATGAGTTGCTCTAGAAGGATACAAGTCACATATTACACAAAACGATTCGCTAACGGATTTTGAAACCTACCTAACCTAACCCAAGATAACCTAAGATAACCCACGGGAGTGAAGGAGTGTAAGGTGAGGCAGAAGACGTGAGCCTTACTGCGCCCGTACATAAGGGTCATCAACACAAGACCTTCCTGCACTGTGTTTACTACACGAGGATGACACTCCTACACTGACCCTACACTCCAATACTTATGAAATATTACATCTAAAAGTAAATTCAAAACGATTAATAATGTTGTAAATACGGTAGGCGATTAAGTTTAGGATATATTTATATTAAATTAACAAAATGTCGTCTAGTGTAGGATGTTTCCTGATGGAGATATTATTGGAGATATAAAAATGTAGTGCTAATTTGTTAGGAATGTTTGTTGCCATTTAAATATAATAACATGTGCCTTTAAGTTAAGGTAAAGAGGAATGAGAGTTAATGCAAAGTATCCTGGATATTAGGTTGCCTCGTAAGAGGTTATATTTTACTGGTGTGTGAGACTAAGGCGGGAGTGTGAGGATCCTGGGCGGCGTCTATCGCCCGCCAACGCTTATACTCACCTCACATTCACTTCATATTCCTGTACTCACCTCACACTCATGTAACATGTGAGTACTTGACCGCTCTTGGCCCAGTGCTTGTCTCTGGACGATGGTTCACCGCCCAAGGTGTGGGCTGCCGCCTCTAATAACGGTGAGTATACCCGTCTTCACCACCATGGGAATGTTTCCCCTGACTGTTGTGGTGGGAAGACGGGTGTGTAAACACCTCCTGGTGTGTTGTGGTGTAAACGAGGCTCCTGGTGTGGTGTGTAAACAAGTTTCCTGGTGTGTTGTGTAAACAAGTTTCCTGGTGTGTTGTGTAAACAAGTTTCCTGGTGTGTTGTGTAAACAAGTTTCCTGGTGTGTTGTGTAAACAAGTTTCCTGGTGTGTTGTGTAAACAAGTTTCCTGGTGTGTTGTGGTGTAAACGAGGCTCCTGGTGTGTTGTGGTGTAAACGAGGCTCCTGGTGTGTTGTGGTGTAAACGAGGCTCCTGGTGTGTTGTGGTGTAAACGAGGCTCCTGGTGTGTTGTGGTGTAAACGAGGCTCCTGGTGTGTTGTGGTGTAAACGAGGCTCCTGGTGTGTTGTGGTGTAAACGAGGCTCCTGGTGTGTTGTGGTGTAAACGAGGCTCCTGGTGTGTTGTGGTGTAAACGAGGCTCCTGGTGTAAGGTGAAGAGTTATGGATGACATGATAGAGGTGTACAGGCGGATGAATGGGCATAACAAAGAGGATATTAATAGGGTATTAAAAGTATCAATACAAGACAGAACACGAAACAACGGGTATAAATTGGATAACTTTAGATTTAGGAAAGACCTGGGTAAATACTGGTTCGGTAACAGGGTTGTTGATTTGTGGAACCAATTACCGCGTAACGTGGTGGAGGTGGGGTCCCTTGATTATTTCAAACGTGTTTTGGACATACATACGAGTGGGATTGAGTAGTTATAAATAGGAACTGCCTCTTTTGAGCCAATGGGCCTACTGCAGTTACCTTTATTCATATGTTCTTTTGCGGTCCGTCTAATTACCCAAAACTACCCAAATTTACTCAAAGCTACCTAAAGCTTCCTAGCATTATGTAAGTAATGAAGAAATAAGATATATTTACTCACTATAATGTTGGTGCTGTAGGTAGAACATGAATATATATACTTTTACTCTGAAATAATATACACTTATAACGAAATTAGATGAAACTAAGTGGCATGAGAGGCCATAGGAAGTCGACGATACAAGCGACAATGTTGTGGAGCGACTTATCCAAGATATATTGTTGCCTACAGGTTTTATTAGATAGGTTTAGTTAGGTTAGGTTTGGGTAGGTTGGTTAGGCTAGGTAGGTACAGAAGGCTGATATGCCAGCAAACAATCTCCTAGCAACAATGTGTCTTGGATAAGCCGCTCCACAACATTGTTGCTTTGGCATCACCGGCAGCTATTTTCGTCTAATTTCGTTATAAAAGGATACTTTCTCGGGGTAAAAATATGGTTTTCCATGTTCTACGTTCAGCACCAACATTATAATGAATAAATATATCATATTTATTCATTGCTAACCTAATGTTAGGAAGATTTGGGTGGCTTGTTAGGAAGCTTTGAGTAGCTTTAACTGCTTTATACCTGCTTGATGGGGTTTGGGAGTTCTTCTACTCCCCAAGCCCGGCCTGAGGCCAGGCTTGACTTGTGAGAGCTTGGTCCACCAAGCTGTTGCTTGGAGCGGCCCGCAGGCCCCACATACCCACCACAGCCCGGTTGGTTCAGCACTCCTTGGAGAAAACTATTTAGTTTTCCACCTAGGGCATAATTAAGCCTCGGGGACCCCTAGAGGATTCGGTTGAATCTTAGTTTGTATTAGTTTTGTAGCATATCGTGGCCTAGTGGTTTAAGGCGTGTACTTGGGAGTACCCAGGGTTCAGGTTCAAATCCTCATGGCTCCTAATGATTCTCTGACTGGTGAATTCTACCGGTTCATGTTTCCTCCTTCCATTCTTCATCTGGCATAATTTGCTGGAAAAGAAAGGGAAATGTTTTGTGTGAAAGGCTTTTAATGATTTGCAAGGGCTGATGTGACTTAATAATATGGAGCTGTCTCAGTGTGGCGAGCAACAGGGAGCCACTGAGATTTCCCAATAAAGAAGCGTTTTATTACATTTAATCTGTTAATAAATATAATATTATTGTTATTGCTGCTGCAGATGATGAGTCACAATACTGTGGCTGAAGATATGATGATCAAACCACACATCAGAAGATGAGGAGACGACAACATTTTGGTCCATCCTGGACCATTTTAAAGTCTTTATAATGGTCCAGGATGGACGGAAATGTTGTCGTCTCCTCATTTTTCTGGTGTGTGGTTTGGTCATTTATTAATTATTATTATTACTGTATTATGATTATTATTACTATTACTATTATTATTAATATTACAGTACAGTATTATTATTCAGAAACAGTTGGTGTCTCCTTTATTCTCTTGAAGATAAGAGCTCCTTCATGTCCAATGAGAGGAAGTATGTGTGTGCGCACTGCAACTACTCCTACTCTTCGAGCACACACTTGCAAGAACATTTATATAATTTTTGTCAGAAATGTAAAAAATGTTTTGTATCACTTCAACGATTAGAAAATCATCATTGTGCAAAGGAAAACTTTTGTGTGAAATGCAATCGGACTTTTTCATCATCGATCAGATTTAACTATCACAAGTGTACATACTGTCCAAAGTGCTCCTATAATTATAGTACTTATCAAAAATTTAGAAAACACAGGTGCACAGAGAAAAAAGGACCAAGAGGTGAAATAGAAAAATCTTCTATTGAGACCGAGAATTCTGTGAAAGAGAGTACTGGTATTAGCATAGGATTAGTACCAACACAGTCAGTGAAACAACAGACTGAACAAGTTAAGATAATCCCAGTAATAGTGTCAAAAGAAGCAAACAACTTAAATGGACATGAGCATTCTTCTTCCAGCATTCTCCTGAAGACATCATCATTGAAGCATAACACAGAAAATGGTAACTGTTAATTCCTTGTAAACTGCATGCAGTCAGCAGGAACCACTAAATTTAGAGTACTTCTTACAAAAATAAGTAGTTTTATAGTTCATTCATCAGTTCCCAGTACTTTATACCATATTGGTTTTGGTTAACAGTAGTTTAACATGAGAGTTTCAAGACAATTGTTAATTTTTCTTGCAGTATTTAGTGAGTCGATCTGACACTGATAATTTGTTCACTGTTGTACATTCTTGCATGTTTGTCTTTGTAGATTTGACAATAAGTACAATAATTATAAAAAATGGTTGCAATAAATGTGACCAGTTATGCATTTTCAGCATTTTGAATAGTACCTCCATCTATCTCACTTATAAAATTATTGGAATCAAGATAAGTGGAATAAACAGTACACGCATACTTTACAATATTGAGTAAGCAGTCAGCTCTCAGGAATTATCCTTGTGAAAGGAGAAGAAACAAAATTATAGTGAAGTGGGGACTGGACTTGAAGTAGTGTACTTAGTGAGAGGCTGCAACAAAGTTAGAGGATGCTAAAGTGGAGCAGTTACACTAAATACAGTACTTAAATATGAGTTTTCTTGATAGCAATTTTCAAATACTGTAGTGTCTTAATGATAAAAAAAAATGTAAGTTTTATAAATGTTTATCATATCCTAATATTATACGTTAACATTTTGAATTCCTTCAAAGTACAATACTGCTCTACTTCCCTTTTTGTCTCCTTCCTTCTCATGCCACTTAGTTTGTCACCATTTCTATTAGCTTTTGATTCAGTGTTGTATGATGCAGTAGGGGCTTGTTCACACATTATCCACACATTTGTATTGGATTTTATTGTTTGATACCAAATGTCTTGCTGCTGATTTCAATGAAAATGCCCTTTACATTAGGCAAGAAACTAATTTCTTATTTTGTAATTTTTGGAAGTGCCTTCTTGTAGTTTCCTTAGCCTTTGACACCCACACAAGGTTCCCGAGAACCATCCATTACCTACTGAAAACCTTGACCAGGATTCATTAAGCATTTACTCGCCCATTTATGAAACCTGTACATCTTTCAACAATCATTTTGGTTTTATTTACATTTATTAAACATCTTATGAGTTCTAAAGTACTATGTTTATAACAATAATAACCTCGGATTGTGATATTTTGAATCTTGTCAGCTGTTTAATATATGTTAACAAAGATGCCGTGTTTGTTGAAAGATGTACAAATTTAGTAGGTGGATGGATAAATGCTTCATGAATCCTGGTCCAGGATCAGGGGCCAGATTCACCAGGCATTTACACAAGCACTTATGAACCTGTACGTCTTTTCTGAATCTTTTGGAGGCTTTGTTCACATTTATTAAGCAGTTTATGAGGATGAAAACTTCCCAATCAAATGTTGTTGTTGTAAACAGCCTCCTAGCACTTTGGAGTTAAAAACGGTTCAATATATGTAAACAAAGCTGCCAAAGATTGAGAAAAGATGTACAGGTTTGTAAGTACAGTACTCGTGTAACTGCTTGATGAATCTGGTCCCTGATCTGCTTCGTATTATGAGGTGACGGAGAGACTGGGAGATCAGAGATCGACCCAAAACCAGGATAAAACCCACCATAAAGCATAGTGCAATAAAACAAGTACGGCTTGAATGAGAAAGTTATCCGGCAGTAGAAAAGTCCATCATTGGAGTGGCTGTGGGTGTTGTTGTTGTTGTCACACAACAACAGTTAGCATCTTTAGGTTGATGAATTTATTCCCATTCTATAATTTTCATAATTGTACTGTTGGTTACTATAAAATACGTAGTCATGTTTTTTTAAGTTTAATACTGTATTTGTTTTTATTGTGTTTAAAATTGAATAAATGCACAGTAAATATGTAATTATTTACTGTGTCTAAATTTGAATAATTTTGTTGTCATGCTGTAGCCCATAAATTGAAGCTGAAGAAGTAATTTTTAATTAATATAATACTGTACTGTATCACAAATGTATATAACTGAGCTAGTGTCACTAGTGAGCTAGTTTAATGGTGCATCCTCTTAGTCATATGTTAGGTGTTATATTGGTTTTAAGAGCTTGTGATCTGACAACACACATACTGGTAATTTAACAAGTCCTTTTTGAATAATCACTAGACTAATTTTTGTGAAATTCCTATTTTTACATTAGAATGATAAGTTTATATATACAGTATACTGTAATCTATTTTAAGTAGCATACAGTTGATGTTCAGTTTGGTAGTTTGGCCCCACAGTGGTACCCTGAAGTTCGCCATGTTGGGGACCACCAGAAATAGACATTTCATTACATTCAAGGATGGATTTTTAGACACTACAGAAATAGGTTACAGAAGTGTGTAGGCGTGTGTTGATCTCGGTTGTAAAAAACGGTGCTTGTATTGAAACATCATTGTTATTTAGCCAGTTTTTCCGCTCTCATGGGCTATGGAGGCATTAACCATGAAAAAACAATAGAACAATAGAGGAAACAAATATTTAAAAATTCTGTAAGAACACCTCATCCATTCACCATATCTTCCACATACAATACATGTTGTAGCATGACATAGAACTACTGTAGCACCATCACACTCTAGCAATATATCTATGTAAGTACCCTCACTATGCAACCATGGGTAAAGTGTCTTCATGAATTGCCATTAAAAATACAGCATATGTTAAATTTTAACTCCCCTGTAACTATAGTAATTGATTCCACCTAGCTTTATTCCTATATACTGTAATTGTACATATTATGAGCTCCCATTACAAGATAAAAGGACTGAGGAGTCTTGCTAGGTTGGCAGTACTCTGCTGTAATTTACATATTATGGTTACCGGATTGTTTACTCAAAATGAGGTCTTAACTCTCGAGTCCCACCTATTAGCAATATTTCCTGGTGCATTTTTATCTCCGAACATTCCAGTATACCTGCTTTTGGAGCTGTGAGTGTAATTTACATTTATTATTATTGCATCAAGCTCATTTCACTGCTTTTGGAGCTGTGAGTGTAATTTACATTTATTATTATTGCATCAAGCTCATTTCACTGCTTTTGGAGCTATGAGTGTAATTTACATTTATTATTACTGCATCAAGCTCATTCCACTGCTTTACCATCCTCTCTGCAATAGTTCGACCCAATAGAGTTTAATCATATAAATGTTTAAATGTATGTATAGTATATGGCATGATAACCTCCTCCCTATTTCATTCTATTTCTCTCTTTGTTTTTAGCTAAAGGAATGTTTGCCGACATTCCTATGGCTCTTGTGTGTTTCTAGCTTCCATCAGTGTTCTTGTGTTCTGTTGTTGCAAGTGCTAAACATTTCATTTTAACTTACTGTACTTTGTCAATAAGTTTCCTTAGGGTTTTAAACATCACAATCATGTATCATCCTTCCCACCTCTTGTGTAATGCAAGACCTAGCTCCCCCAGTGTTTCAGAGTGTACATATAGTACTGTATATGCATACATGCACGTTGTATTATGTAACAACAATAATCTTATTTCAAGTAGTCAGATGTTAAGGGACTATTTATTCTTTCTCTTTTATTAGTCAAGGCTTTACAAAGATTTGGGAAATAAAGATTTTTATTTTCAGATAACACACACTACAATTTAAGCAACACCAGCACCATGGCGGAAATAATTGACCTCTCGGATGATGATGTAAGTACAGTACTATACACATGAATACCTGTGTAAATATTTGATTATATGTAGTACCTCTGAAGTTGTAAGACATTCAGTACAGTACAGTACTGTATATTTGTGTGGTTTTCTGAGCTGTATTGTATTATGTTGTCACTGCCTAACCTATAGTGCTGGTCTGTATCAAGATACTGTTATTGCCAAGCATGAGCAGGCTTTATATAGAATTGATTCTGCAAGGGAATATTTATGTACACTAGGTCATAGTGTCCTTGCAGGACTATATAAAGGTGTTGGAAATCACCATGGGCTATGTACTGACTTCTGGCCAGGATAGCAGATATTAAGAAGGACTGTGTTATCAGGCCTACCAGAAATACATTCCAGTGATGTTATGTGCATGATCTTCAAGGAAATGGCAAAACTTCAGTCTGTCAATCTAAACGTCCGTACAGTACCTTGACCCCACCAGTTGGCATTGCTGTTGCAAGGTAGGCCTTGCAACAGCCCAGAAGCCGTATACTGTATTCTGACTGAGTCAGTATCAAGTTGGCAGGGCCTGTGTGTATTTACTGGGAATAACCAATGGCTAGTTCTCTATTGAGAGACTGGCAAATTTTCCTACTTAGGTTGCTTGTAGGGACTTAAGGTTGTGTTCTTTAAGCAGTCATATATAGTAGTAGTTCAGGCAACTTCTAGTTGGAACTTAAAGGTTTTACTCAGGTCACCAGTGGTGTGTATTAGATACACGACAAGTTCACTAAGAAAGGTTTATTAATCTCGGTCTAAAATCAGCTGTTTATGCTCTCTTGTTTAGTAGATCAGCAAAAGCTGTGCACCATATTATTGTTCCGCTATTATTTCTGGAAGAAAATCTTACAGAATTCAGCATGCAAGACTCATATCAATGTACGTACTATATTTGGAAACGTAGAAATATTCTGTCTGCCTGATATGAAGCAGTAGCATTAGACTTGAGACACCAAGCCTGAAACAATTATGTCAAGAATGCTAAGAAATAAGAGACATATATAAAGGCAATGAACATTTTGCGAGACTACTAATTCACCTCATATTACTGGAGGATCCCTGATGTGTTTAAATAACAGTTTCCTGAACCTCTGCATTAGAGAACTGCCCTAAAAGCTCCACTTGTGAAGATCAGACCAAAGTTAGGAATGGTTCAAATAGAACTATTGACTGGATAGGGACAATTCATAAGAAAGACTGGGAACCAATGCTGCCAGTCACAGGGAAGCAAGCAAGATCGCATGACCCATAAGCAGCTCTAACTGTCTCTGGATATGCAACAAAACTTCCCAGAATGATAAAGCAAATGGTTGTACTACTCTGAACTGCATATTTATAAATAACTTTAATGTTCCTTACCCATTACTTTTTGGCACCATTTATAACAAATTTAATTGAACTTATTTTTGCTTGTCACAGTACTCACCAAAAATTTATATATTTTGGGGGGGCTTCAGATTGTGATAGAGGAAGTCCACAGAAAGAAAGGGCCTGGGGGTGTGAAGCGACCCTTTCGCTGCCTCAATTCTGACTGCCGTGCAGAGAAGGATTTGATTCGTGCTGAAGATTTTGTCCGTAGATACTTTGGAGTACTTTCATATCCGAAGTGAGTGTTTTTAGTTTGTTGTCAGTAAAATGCTTGTTAAATTTCTATTTACAAAAGAATGGACAATCTGTAAATTAAAATTGTTATGGTTAATTTTTTGTTAATGTTAATATTTATAGTACTGTGCTGTCTTTTATTATTTTAAATATAATAAAAAAAGAGCTTTTGTTTACTAGAAATATATACTGTACTCTTAACCATTTCTTGTGTATCAAGTTTGCAATCTAATTTATTCATGAGACAAACATAAATACAAGAGTGACCCGAAAAGTGTGGTTAATGGTGTACAAACAGTTTACGTTATATAAATGGCTGAATATTCGGTTAAATGTTGCTATATATTTTACTCTGATATTTTGGTTTATTACAGGAAAAAGAGAGTATGTATAACCTGTCTGCGGGAGGCCAAGTCTCAGCAGGATTATTTGGTCGATACTTTACGCTCAAGACGGCTGCTCCTGGCAGAGAAATTACCTCCCCCAAAGACAACAGTTGTTCTCACGGATTCAGATTCAGATCCCTCTGACAGTAAGTATGTCTTGTATGTTTGCACGGAATTAAGCCTAGGGAGCCGGTTGGCCGAGCGGACAGCACGCTGGACTTGTGATCCTGGGTTCGATCCCAGGCGCCGGCGAGAAACATTGGGCAGAGTTTCTTTCACCCTATGCCCCTGTTACCTAGCAGTAAAGTAGGTACCTGGGTGTTAGTCAGCTGTCACAGGCTGCTTTCTGGGGGTGGAGGCCTGGTCAAGGACTGGGCTGCGGGGACACTAAAAAAGCCCTGAAATCATCTCAAGATAACCTCAAGATAGGTACAGTATATAGAAGCTTTAAGATTTTAAAGATTTCAAAATATAGCCAAGCAGAATGAACCATTGAATAATGTTTTGATGATGAGGAAAATCTCTTAACTTATACATTGTTGATGATTGCAAGCTTGCAAAACATCAAAGCAAAATATACAAGTGTAGTTCATAGGGATTTTTAATAAATAAAAAATGTAAATAATTTTTATTTTATTTGTTTCATTGAATAGTTTTGTAAATGTGGAAATATTTCTTCATAATTGTGTTGTGCATCAAATGCACTTCTGTCCTAAAGGCTAACGATACTCAAAAGCACTCATAAACAGCCAGGAGGCTGTTTATAACAATAACAACAGTTTATTGGGAAATTTTCATGCTTGTAAACTGTTTAATAAATGTAACCGAAGCTGTCAAGGATTGAGAAAAGATGTAAACGTTCAAAAGTATTTGCATAACTGCTTCGTGAATCTGGCCCCAGGTCTCCTGGTTGGTGGTCTGGTCAACCAGGCTGTTAAACACAGCTGCTTGCAGCCTGATTTATGAATCACATCCTGGTTGATCAGGTATCCTTTAGAGGTGTTTATCAAGTTCTCTTTTGAACACCACATGAGGTCAGCTAGTTATGTCTCTTATGTTCAGAGGGTGAGTGTTGAAAAGTCATGTGCCCTTGATATTTACAGAGATCTCTCAGCATACCTATTGCACCTCTGCTTTTCTAACGGGGCTATGAACCCTTTTGCTGTGTGAAGTGTTTGTTGCCACCTGACAGGTTTTTATGGTATAGATGCTGGTACAGTATTCGGACAGTGAAGAAAGTTGAAGTTCTTTGTGGATTTGAAAATAGTTATACTGTATTGTTTTAGGTTTATTGTAAAACTGACATGTACTAGTCCATCCAAGATTCAGAGATTGGCTATTTTGGGATCTTCCCTTTTGGATGATCCAGGGGGCTAGACTCATGAAGCAGTTACGCAAGTACTTACGAACGTGTACATCTTTCCTCAATCTTTGATGCCTTTTCAAGAGAAGTTTCACTCCTCTTCAGATTAAGGAACTTACCTCTGACTCTCTTCTCTAATTTCCTTGAGACAATTTGCAAAGATCCTTGTCAAGATGAGGGACAAGGTTGTTGAAAGCCAGGTGGGAGATTTGGGTCCTGGTGCACCATATAGGCTCTGGCTTAGAAAGGAGTATTTGATAATGTTCAACACCTTATCTTTTTCCTTCATGTCTCATTTTAACATTGATATAGCCTGCTTGTGCCCTAATTAAGAGCAAATAACTTTAGTCATCCATTAAATTGATCTCATTCAACAAATCTTGGTACATTGCTCATGGATATAATTTTGCCAAATTACCATTTTCTTAGCAATATATTTGTTGTCGCTCAAGTCACATTTCTTTAAATACTCTATTTCAATTAATGTGTTTTGTAAATTTGGGATTTGTAAAATTTTCTGTTATAGCTTTGTGTTGATAGTGCAGCTTCACTCATCAGTGTTCACCATTCATATTTGATGCAGAAAATTCCAGTAGTGCAGAAACAGACATTGAATATGAATTCGATGATGGGAAGACCCTGGAGGAGGCTATGTCCGACCTAATCGTCGATTTGGGCTTGGACAGACAAATTACAGAAGGCGTCAAGCATTTGGAGGAGCGACTCTTGGCTGTACAAGGTACAGTTATGCTCTAGTCACACATTATATTACAGTATTTGTTATAAGATAAAAGTTTGTTGTAAATCGAGATGGAAAATGTCCAGCTATCTAAAAGTATCACAGTTGACTGTGAGTGATTAATTACAGTAGTGGATTATATTATTTTGACAGCTGATAAAACAAGAGAGCTAATTGCTCTTCCTTTATATTCTTAAGTCACATTAGGTACCTGATAAGCTAAAATTGGATATTAGGAAGAAATGTTAATTTAAGTAAGGTAGGAGACAATTTTTCTCCCCACTATGTAACTGTTTCTTGATTATGTGAATCTTCAGAGTGAGGAACTAGTGTCTAGTTCAGATAAGTTCTCTAGGTGGCTATCTAACCACTGCTCTGATAATCCAGAGATTACAGTTCTTCAGTCTTCTGTATCTGATGAGCTTTGCCGATCTTCAGTCCAATCCTTGCCCTCGGCCCTCCCCACTAGTTATTTGTGCCGTTATTTACCACCTGTAATTTTTTTTTTCATAATGGTTAACTAAATGAATGATAGATCATTGTGAAAAGGGAGAGTTACCCTTGTTAACCATTGCACTGCTTCAAGTGTCATATGCAATTTTTCCCCATTTGATTTGTTAACTATTTTTAGTCATACACACCTCAATGTAGTACTTTAAAATAGCTGCAGGCTTTAATGGTTAAGGTCTCTGGGACGTATAAACAGGGGGGAAGAGATAGGGCAGACACCAAGATAATGTTGTAATTTTTATTTACATAATCTTCTGTTCATCATGTATCACCCACCACAACTGCTGTTTAGTTAGTATTGTTATATTAAACTTTCAGAGGGCTTTGAGAATCTTCATACAGAGGAGTACTCAAAGATTGAAGGAGAACTTGATAAAGTTCGGAAGGATTTCTACAATAACTTCCGTCCAGAAATTATGGTTAGTACATAATACTTGTAAATTTGTAATTTATGAAAGAAAATTATTCTCAATACATTTATTTTGTTCACTACTACTACTAACTTTCCCAGAAGTTAGCACTGGTACAAGTTAGAAGATGCTTCCAGACATTCAGTTCCCTTACACTCCTCCAGACATTACCACCCCTTACCCTCCTCCAGACATTGTCCACCCTATACACACATAAATCACAATAGCATGATGCATCAAATGAACAAATCCACATGGGCCGTGATGAGGGTTCGAACTTAGCCTGGGATGATCCCAGACGCTGCCTTAGTCAACTTGGCCACGACATGGTAAAAGAATTGCAACCGGGAGTTCCACTGACCTCACACGGATCCTGCAGCCTCTCAGAGACACAAACCAGATTGAAAAGAGTGTAGTTACAGGTTGTGAGCTGTGCTCATGGTGTCCCATCTTCCCAGCACTCTGTCATATAACGCTTTGAATCTACTGATGGTTTTGGCCTCCACCACCTTTTCACTTAGTGTGTGTATGAGTGTGTGTGTGTGTCATAAAGGTTTGGTGTGGTTTGAATTGGGTGGAGCTTGCCAGATAGCAAGCATCAGGGACCTACCTGAAAGGTATTTCATTACATTCAATGTTAGCTTTTTTGTATACTAAAGTAGGAATATTTTTGTAAGTTTCTGTATACATCTTTAATTAACATATGTTGCTGTATTTGTAATAGACTTTCATTGTTTTTATTACAGTGGCAACCAGCTCTGGATATTGGACCATCAAGTACCATTGTGCAGCAGGATGGTGTAAGTTACCATTGGATGTGTGGGACTTTACTAACTAACCCCACAATAGTGGTCCTCCAGATAAGAAGGACCACTACTGTCAGGTTTTTATGGTATACACTTCTAGTGTCAGTTAGCATTTATAAATTCTAGTTATGTGAGGTCAAAGGACCAGAAATACAGAGAAGTGTAAATTGGTTTGCAATGCAACTTTGAAGGACCATCTCCAGATGGAGAAAATTATAAGACAACTAATGATGAACTTGTTCACTCAATTAAATAGTTAATTCTGATAACAAAAATGTAAAGAAAACTATTAAATCATTAATATAGCCTAATGTCCCAAGAACATAAATGGAAACAAATCTAGACAAGTAGTGCTAACACAGCTCCCAAAACATTTCATTAGGAATTATTTACTTATATAAGTCATTAAAGTGATTGATAAATATAGGAAAAACTTAGTTGAATTAAATCCTTGTCCCATTGTGCAGTCCACTTGTGAAAAGTTTTAGTATTGGTAAAGTCATCACCAACTTGGTTTGTAATGCGGAGCCAGTTATCAGTTCCGGCAATACCCACAAAAATTATCAATTAATAAGCTGCTGGTTAGCTGTGGCAATATTCTGCACAGGTATTATTGCATATCTCGGTCTATTAGAATATTTTATTTTATTTTATTTATTTATTTATTTATTTATTTATTTATTTATTTTTTTTTTTTTTTTTTTGAGATATATACAAGAGTTGTTACATTCTTGTACAGCTACTAGTACGCCTAGCGTTTCGGGCAGGTCCCTGGAATACGATCCCCTGCCGCGGAGAATCATTTTTACAACCAAGTACCCATTTTACTGTCGAGTTAAACAGAGGCTACAGTTAAGGATTTGCGCCCAGTAAGTCCTCCCCGGCCAGGATACGAACCCATGACAAAGCGCTCGCGGAACGCCAGGCGAGTGTCTTACCACTACACCACGGAGACTGGTGGAGAATATGATTTGATCTTAACTTCTGTACACTCAATATTCATCTTCCCATGAATATTTTGTTGTCCTGCTGCTTAACCCTTCAACTGTGCACCACAACCAGTGTTGTTTTTAGCCTATCATAAAATTTAAAACTCCCTCACACCCAAGGGGCTCACATTTGCTTCCTCAGGCCTCCAGCAACCGTTCCCCATCTTGAAAAAAAAGACCGAGTCTTTGCACTTTCCTTGTAGGCCCTTGGTAAACAGATGAGGACGATTGTCTGGCACATCACCATCCAATGTTTCAACGTGCAGGGCAACCATACTAGGAGGTTTTAACAGCAGCAAATGAGTGATTACCATGTATTCTTTGTTCTTTTGTTTCTTGATTTAATTCTTGATTTAATGTGTAACACAACTTGAAATTATCTTGGTGATAATCATAGTTACACTGCAATAATGATTTAAATTAATTTAGGTAAGAAACAGCAAATCTAATTTTTTATGCATTTATCATGCATATTTTTGGGAATCCATTACCTAGGAAATGTTGTTGCATGTAATGTAGCAAGTCACGTATGCTTAGGTATTCTCATACCAGTGTCCTGGAAAGTCTGTGTAACTAATACTATAAATTACTGATATTAATTGAATAAATTTTTTATTTTTATGAATAGTGGAAATAATTATCCACATGCCTTGGTCATTAATTTTAGTTTCTTGACATTTTTATACACTGTAATGCCATTTTGCAGATATTCCCTCAGTTTATTTGGTAAGTGCTCTAAATTGGGTATTCTTTTTACCTGAATGAAAAGTTTAAGAACATATTGAACCAATTTTTAATGTGTGGTAAATTACCAAGCTCTTGATATTGTTCAACATTTACTGTTGACTTTTTTCATTCTTGTAAGTTTATAAACAGTAACATTAACATCATTGCAGTTCTGGCCCCTAGTTCCTTTAATATTGTCAAACTTTAGGAAATTTGTTCATGTTAGGAATAAATTTCAAGCAGAATAGTTTTGTAATGTTATCATTTATCATGTGAGTCCGTTCTGGTGATTGTCATTTTTAATTTACAGTCTGGGGAAGTGATTGCAGAACCCTCCGTCTTTGTTCCAAATGAGAATTTACCCCCAGTTGGACCATTAAATAGATGGGAGCTGCAACCCAATGAGTTGGTGTACTCGATGAAGTATTCCCTCTTTGCCCGCTGGGTACAGGCACAAGTTATTGAAGTGGAAAGACGAGAAGCTAAGGTTCGTACTAATCATCTCTCCTGCTGTCCTTTTTTTTGTACTTAGGCTGTGACTAGAGTAACTCAAAACTTTACATACATTCATCACTTTCACATCCATTCACCAGTGTCATCGTACCACTAGATATTAGCATAAAGCGTTCTCTCGGATTACAGTAAATTTCTTTATTTTTAGTACCTGACAGTTTATTTTACCAAGTCTTTGCTTTTAATATTACAGTATTTTTATTTTAATATAAGAGCCTATTTGGAAATGGATCTTGATATATCTTTTCATTTGCTTCAGAACACAACATACAAGATTCGGTACAATCGTAATGCCAAAGGCTCGGGGCTTCCTCGAATCATGCCAGGGAGGCAGCTGGCATATATAAATCCATGTGCTACTCGTATTCCGGTTGGTACTCGTGTCATTGCAAAGTATAGAGATGATGACCCCAAAAATACTACAATATCTGGCTCCTTTTACGTGGGTGTAGTGGCTGAGATTCCTACAGCTGCTAACAAATACAGGTAACTTCTGCAACTGCTAACAATTGCTGGTAATTCCTACAGTTGCTAACAAATGCAGGTAATTTCTTTTATTGAACATTTGTTTTACCCTGACCTTTTGGAAATCTTGCAAGTCATTTACCAAGTTACCGTGTTTTTTAGCGTATAGGACACACCTGTTTTTTCAAAAATATTTTGTCAATACACAGTTTTGTATTGTACATCATACATATATTGAAAGTGATTTGTAAGTTAAGGGTATTTCATAACATCAGTTATTTTATAAATACATTAAACCATAGTTCAGATCATGCTAATTGTCAGTGGTAAACCCACAAGCTATCTACAGATAACCAAATAAATTATTCACACACTGCCCTGTGCAATAAAGAGGTAAACAAGTCATAATGTTATCACTAACTAATTATCCTGTGCTACAAAGAGAGAAAAGTTTGTCAGTATCATTTTCATTTAAATAATTTGCATAACCTATATAATGAGTTGTGTGGAAAAGGTTGTCAATATGTAGTTACCATGATGTTTAAAGAATTTGTCTGAGCCTTTGTGATTTGTTGTTAAAAAGGGTATTTGAAAATGCCTCATCACAAAACTAAATACATTTCATATTTTTACAGATATTTAATCTTTTTCGACGACGGATATGCCCAGTACGTGCTCCACCACGACATCCGTGTTGTGACGGAAAGCTCTGTTTGCCCTTGGGAGGATGTGTCCTCTGACTCAAGAGAGTTTATCAAGGAATATTTACAAATGTACCCTGAGCGGCCAATGGTGCGCCTTCAGAAGTGGAACTACGTCAAGACAGAATGGAATGGTTGGTATCTTTATATTGTTCACACGGGAGTTTATTATTTATAATTAGCCCAGTTTTCAGGGAATAATTATATATTTGGAAAAAGATTAGGGGATTAATTTTGCTATGCATCCTGTCTTTGTTATCTTTATTCCTTAAAGTATTACATATATTGTATAATACTAATAAGAAATATACCTGTTCTGCATTTTAATTTATTAAGAAAAATAAACTTAATCTTTCATCCTTGTGTGCCACATTCTATATTTGTCATTACTCAGAATTAAACAATCCTATTCTGCTGCTCTGCTAATTACCTAATTACGTGTGTCTTAAGTTAGTTTTGGCCCAATTAAAAAAATTATTAATTAAAATGGAAATAACTTATCAGTACTTATGATAAAATATTTGAAACATTTTATATTTAAGGAAACTGTTAGGTAACTCTAGTTATTAGCTTTGACATGTATACTGTCTGTGTGTATATGTCTAAATGTCTATATATATTTGTGTTGTGTAAAATATACATAGAATATTCATATATGTATACCATATGAATGTTGAGAACAGTTATTGTTGGTTCATGGTTATTGATTTAGGAAGAGACATTTGAAATTTGGAGAAATATTTGTTCAGCCGTAGTGTATGTAGAAGCGTGCACTCAGAGGTGAACAGTAAGACTGTATTGTGGAAAAAATAAAAATGCTCACATTACATGAAAACATTTACTTTCCTTACATTTTTGTGTTTCTGACCACCTGCTTGCTATGTGGAGTCATAATATTTATATTGACATTAACATTGCTATTAATTTGTCATCAAAACAGGGAGATGGTGGAAAGCACAGGTGAAAGAAGTTGATGGATCACTTGTCAAAATGTTCTTCCCCTTGGACGGACGTTCTGAATGGATCTACAGAGGATCAACACGACTAAGCCCACTTTTCAACAAGAAGTTGAATATCCAAGCTCAAGCTGAGCAGCCCCTCAGGACTATCCGTAGACGTACAGCAGCTCTTCCCGGAAGAGTGAGTGTTTGGAAGATTTGCAAATGTGTACAAGGTAGCATTCAGGCCAGCTTTGGGAAGACGTGTGTCTAAGATGTGTGTTTTAGAATATGTATATGATAATGAGTCCATCTTAATTTGCCTGTCATAATAAATTTGTATAAGCATGTCTTTCCATAGTTTCCAGTGGAATTTAGTGAACTTTGCCAAAGCTATACAGTGCACATTTAAATTAATAGAACTATAATTTCTAGGAATATTGCTATAGTGCAATGGTATTTATTAGCTTATACACCTTTTATTTCCCTTGACTGGTTCATGTAGATATCATACTGGCAGTGACACTTTATTCTAACTTCAATATAATCTTCCACCCATTGAACTTTTCCAATGTTCCATTACTTGTGATTACCGTTTTTATTAGTATGAATTTTGCTTGCAGACGTTGAGTATCAGATAGTGCTTTAATTGCAGGCTGTGGTAGAGTATGGAACATTTGGCCAAGAGCAAGATATTGAGTCTAGTATGACTGGTAAGTATCCAGAAGCATCAGCCATTGGTAAGTGGATATCATCTCTGAGTTAAGTGTTGGAATAAAACATTTCCCAGCTGTTTGATGCCTTTGGTAAAAATTATTTTATATTTTTGTTTGTTTTCTGTGGAGAGCCCCTCCGGCTCCGCGGAGCTATACCAGGCTGATGTGTGTATATTAGACCGTGACAACAGTCAATCGATGGAAGTATAAACCTACTGGGGACCACGAGCCAGAACCTGGTCTCCTCAGAGAGGCACGAGGTGCAATGGCCTATAGACACCCCCATGTACAGTGGTACCTCCGTTTTCTAATTTAATCCATTCCCAGAGACGGTTCGAAAACTGAAAATACAATAATCGAACTGAATTTTCCAATAAGAAATACTGCAATGTAAATTGAATTAATCCGTTCCACACCCCCAAAAATATTAACTAAAGAATACAGTTTATACAGAAAATCACTCATAGGTGCCATACCTTTATGGAGGACTCTTGTTGGCGTATGGAAGACAATGAGGAGGAGAGGTGTTAGTACACACAGAAATCACAATAGTGTTATATATCAAAAGATGGCAATTTATTCTTTTACCATGTCGTGGTACAGTTGATTAAGACACATCTGGGAACATCCCGTGCATAGGTTCGAATCCTCATCACAGCCCTTGTGGATTTGTTCAGAGGTGTTAGTGTTTGGAAGAGGAGTCCGCTTCCATTATAACGTCAGACAGTGATTACAATTCTGGGGTACTCTCTTACATTTTGCAGGCATACCACTAGGACCTGGTTGTGGCTCACTGCTTGCTCGTCTTACTAAGAGTCTGTTTATGGACACTTGTTTTTCCCTATGTTTTAACACTTGTCTGTAGTGAGACATCACATTGTCTCACTGAGAATGATCTCTTGTTTCCCTCTATCATCATCCTCGCAACTATTTTCTTAGGTTGAACTTTACCACTTACTTTCTTGGAACCCATGGCATGATATATAATAATTTTTTGTTCAGAAACTAAAAAAAGGCCCCAAAACAATGAAATACTTCACAAAGAATTCAATCGCAGTCGTCACCTCGGCAGGACGCTGGTAAACCGTCCACGTTGGACCCGTACGTGTATAAACAAACTCCGAACACCGAGGCAAACAATGAGTACCGAATCAAATTTTTTCAAGAAATTGAGCTCAAGTACCGAAAAATACAAAAGCCGAGGTTCCACTGTACAGTAGTTGGAAGCAATCTGTCTGCAGTTTGTGGAAGATGACCCCAAACTGCAAGGGCAGTACTTACAGTGCACCTAGGGAAGAAAACCCTAGGTGCATGCAGCCTCTGTACTTCTGGAATAACACCTGGCTCGCACACCACTACACTGCAGCAAAGCACCACACTGCACAGCCCTACTCAAGGATTGAAACCAGAGTCGATCAACCGCCACCTAACACAACAGCCTCAGAACTGGGGTTAGGTAGCTGGCGCGGAAGGTCTGGGGAAACACTTCTTTCCCTTCCCAGGTCGAGAGGAGTTGTGCAGACAGCAACGCAGTGATTGTGGTGACATCATGCTTGTTTGCTTGTTTTCTGATTGGGGAGTTCTGCTTGCTTATCTGGCTTTCGGTTTGCAATGTTTAATCGTCTGTAGTTTGTTTCGGGATTCCTACCTTTCTGGGTGCCTGACTTGGTAGATGGCAGACATAGACTGCTTCTAACTACATGACGGGGGTGTCTATAGGCCATTGCTCCTCTTGCCTCTCTGAGGCGGCCAGGTTCTGGCTTGTGGTCCCCGGTAGTCCTAGAACTCCATCGATTGACTGTTGCCATGGTCTAATATATACACATCCGCCTGGTATAGCTCCGGGGAGCCGGAGGGTCTTGCCCAGAAAATAGTGTTTCATTACATTCAATGCTTTTTTTTCATAATTTTGTATTAATTTAAAAAAATTAATTTTATGATTAATGCAATTGTCTTTTTACACAAATTGTTTTCTTTGCAGTACTGTACTAGTAATAGACTGTAGAATATTCTATATAATTCTTACATTTAATTTTTTTTCTTCTATAATTTCTTCTTCATCCTCAAATGTTGTCAACATAAACAAGCCTTAAAACACTTGCTAAAACATTTAATGGGTTATGTGCAGCTTATAAATAAGTGAAAACCTATTTATAATTGAGCAAATTATAAATTAGATTTATAATTTGTTTCCTTGAGCAAATAAAGGAACATAAACCAGCTAAAAACTTTAACAATAGTGACGGCATCAGCAAATTACTTAAATTAAATTAAATTAGTGCAATTACTTGATGTTGTCAATAAATGCATTTATTTGCCATCCAGTAAGTCTTCCCTAAAGTCTTCCCTAAGTCTTCCCTAAATTTAGGAAAAGACCTAGATAGTCTGGCTTGTTGGTTTATGGAACAAATTACTGAGTAATATAACAGACCTGGGATCGAAGGAGTGTTTCAACCATAGGTTGACATATATATGAACCTTTAGGTGGATATAAATAGGAGTTGCCTCGTATAGGCCAATAGGCCTTCTGCAGTATCCTTGAGTCTTAGGTTCTTATTTGTTAATAATAGTGACGACATCAACAAGATATAACAAACTTGCTGATTTTGCCCGTGAATGCATTTGGCAAACTGAATCTAACCAGTACTAATTATCTTATGCTTTTTATTAATTATATATTTACTTCAAGCAAATGGCAATTATCTCCATTTATATAGGTAAACCAACAAACAATATTCTTTAATGGATAATAAAATTATTGTAATGATTGTTTAAAAATATTAACAAGAATATATTAGAAGCTGCTTTGCTCATCCATTATGCAGTTTTGTGTACATATATTGTATAATATTTTATTAAAAAAAAATCATGGTTTTAGTGTAACTATTAATTAGATCAGCTGCTGCTGCTTAAATATATCTGCCTTAGTCTCTTTCACTAGAAAGAATGCTAGTGTACATCACTAGATTCTAACAGCAGAAATTTTTAAACCTAATGTATAATTGTGGAATAGTTATGTAGTATTAATGAACAAGTTGGAGAATTAGATAAACACATTCCTGGCTCCCACTCCCCCATGGGACATTGTGAACTCCAGTTTATGCCAGTGCAGTTTTCATCTCCCAATGCAGCTGTACAGAAAGTACAGAAAACCAAACATGCAAGTCAACATCGAGGCACTAAAGAAATGAGTACATGAGTCATAAGAGTAGCAGAGCAATGATTTTAAATACATTTGACGAGAAGTGTTTGGAGGTGAACTACTTGACCACAAGCCAGAGAGCATGGGGGGCAATGTGTGAAACTCCTGATTTGGGCTTCAATTGGGACCCTCAGGACTCCTAGTGGATTCAGCTGAATCTCAGGTTGCATTGCCTGTACCGAGTCCTGGTGTAGTGGTCTAGGGTGGTGGAGCCCTCATCTAAAGAAATGCACAAGTAAACTTGAAAAGGTTCAGAAGTTTGTGACGAGGCTTGTTCCAAAATTGCAAGGGATGGGATATATGAAGAGATACTGAAGGAACTAAACCTACGTTTAGTTCCTTCAGTATCTCAGTGTTATCTCCAGTGTTAAATATTCCTAAATATTTAATAGGATTGACAGAGTGGAAATAGAGGAAATGTTCAAAATGAATACCAATAGAACAAGGGGCCATGAGTGGAAACTTGAGACTCAGACGAGTCATAGATGTTAGAACATTTTCATTTAGTATAAGAGTAGTAGGAAAATGGAATGAACTAAAGGAACAGATTGCAGAAACAAACTTCATTCATAATTTTACAAATAGATATGATAGGAAAATAGGCCAAGAGCCATTGCTTTAGACAACTGGCAGCTAGAAAGGTGGGGTCCAAGAGTTAATGCTTGATCCTGCAGGCATAAATAGGCAAGTACACACAGAGTTGTACATAGCACAATTTAAGGGAGGACGTGCATGCCAAAACCAGTAGTTTCAAATCTTCATATGACAAAGGTTATAGGCAAGATGGAACACCATGAGCATAGCTCTCATCTTGCCTCTACACTTTGGTAATTAAACAAGCACACTCTTGCCTCTCAGTGCCAGCTCGACTACCATACATAATTCTTGGGCTACGGTTAAAGCACTTCTACAAATGTCTTCTACATATACTGTCTGTCTATTAAACAAAGATCAGGAAAGAAATGAGGCCACTCAAAGTGAACGAAGCATTTTTTATGTTTCTGGGGGAGCCCCTTGCATCTCCCTGAAGGTACTATATACTGATATGTTACCATTTACTAGGTCCCATCAACAATGAAGTCCTATAGGCCTACTGGGGACCAGTGCCAGAACCTGGCCCACTCAAAGATACACAGGGGTGGTGATTCCATGATGTTAGAAAGTATGCTGCTCTGTTGGCGAACATCTCCTGGGCTGATATTTGGGGGCGGGGTTTTTTGAGCTTGAACCGGGTTTGGCAGCCTGGTATCTTGTCAAGTGTTCCTGGACTTGGCACCTTTGTGTGGCTTTGGGTCATGTCTCTTAGCCAGGGGTCTCTTCTTTGTCATAAATCCTATGGTACTTTCTCTGTTCTGGGGAGTTCAGGGGACCACAAGAGGCTTCCCACAGCAAACCAGAATTGAATTCAATGAAATGTCAATTTCTGGGTCAACCCTGGTGGCTCCCGGATCCCCTCCCTCCCAGGTCATCAGGTAGATGCCTACATCTGCTCGAGAACTGGTGGGTTGAGATGCTAGCTGGCAGTGGGCTGCCTCTCCCTCCCCAAACAAGAGGGGAAGGTGGGGCAGATAAGCTCACACTAGTTTGTTTACATAGTTGGGGGAGTTCTTGAGGCAGATTTCATGACTTTGGTCTCTCTTGAAGCCAGCAGGGGTTTGTTTTGACTCGCTGACTTTCTAGTTGCCCTCCCCGTTTAGGTGGGAAAAATAAATGTCACTTCTCCATGAGCCTCTTTGAGTGGGCTATCTTATAGGCCAGTGGTCCCTGGTAGGCCTATAGAACTCCACTGCTGATGCAACCTAGTAGATGGTACCGTATCAGTATATAGTAGCTTCAGGGAGCCACCAGGGCTCACCAAGAAATTGGCACTTCATTACATTCAACGGTAGTTTTATTTTTGTTTTAATGTTGTCACAACAGAAGCACCTGGGGAACGCAGGGCCGTTGCACGCAAGAGCACATCGTCTCGACCTGGCACTCCGCCTAGAGAAGTGCAACTCAGAGTAGAACAAGAGTCCAAGGGCTTCACAAATGTAAGTTGGAAAAGAGAACATTAGTAATGACATTTTCTAGAGGGCTGAATGGTGGGTCCCTGTTGCTAGCCACACTATTAGGTCCCATCATCTCTTTTGTGAGTCATTTAAAGCCTTCTGGAGACCAGAGGCCAAAACCTGGCTCCCTCAAAGTGGTATAGAGAGCAGGGGATACCTGATCATCCTCACTGAGAAATGAAGCCCCCAGAAAGAAGCAAAGCAAGACCGACAACAACAAGGTCAACAGAGAGTGCATAAAACAAAGCTCACGATCCACCCCAGTAGTTAGGCCACCTCCTCTTTGTTACCATTGCCCACCACTACTGACCACTGGCTTACACAGTACTAATACCACTCCACCAGTGATTGCCTGGCAATGCAGGCTCGAATCCTGGTGGGGTTATAGAGTTCTTAGTGATTTATAACTTGGGGACCATTCTAGCTTTGTCTCATACGTGTTTATACTGGTAAAATGCCTTTAATAATGGGTAAGATATATGCCTGGCCATCTACTAATGATGTGGTGGAAATTTTTGTTATTTACTTTTGATTAAGGATTGCATCTACAAACTGGACTGATGTGCCATTTTATAGATAAACTTTTTTCTCTTTATTCTTACCACAGTTTTCCAAAAAGTTATTGAAAGTGTTTTTAATTTGATTTCCATAAAGTAACATTGACATTGTTAACCAACATATTAACTGTGTACTTGTGTGTGTCCTAAACAGACAGGGTTAAACACCTGTTCCACTACATATTGTAGCGGGTTATTGAGTACTTAACCATAGAAGGTGATTAAAGTTCTTTAGCAAGTTCAACTTACAATTATATCACATGCTGTATATATAATAATTATTGCTTTACATAGTAAACTGTACTATCATATATTGTCAGTATAGTTCATGAAGAATATTTTAAGTTATACTGTAAGAGCTTGGTAATCTAAATTTTGGTAAACCAAATGAATTCACATTCATTGTTTTCAAGTAAATGGTGGAAGTAACTGGGTAAAGGGTGGGAATAGTCAGGTTATTGAACACAAATTTGTAAATTTTTAGTCATTCCTGACAAAAATGTGGCCGACTCAAATGGTAGTGGGCCCCATATACTGTGGTTCAGATTACCAAGCATAGACATTATAATCAAATTTCTTTTAATCTTCGACTGATAAAAGATTTGCTTTTCCCAACAGAAACATTCCTTCTTAGAAAAGATAATAAGAATAACCCCACATACGTGTTCATCGAAGTGCCTCGGTGCATCAGGAGACAGTATGGACAAACACAAAGGATTGTCGCCTCTTCTCTATCCTCTTCTCTTTGGTTGGCACAGGTATTGACACTTGTACTATATACATTGTCAATTTGGATTTTATTTTGTCAAATGTTATTTGTTAGAGTTAAAACTGAAAGGTATTTTGGAAAAAACTAACTAGTGGAAAATCCTGTAATGGATGAAATGGGAATTGGATGAGAACTCTATACTGTAGATTTGCAATATATTTAGCATTTCTCATGCTGAATTTCTCTTCTCTGGGAGTCTGAAATTTAGATTATAATCCATAATCTTCTTTCACCCAACAGAACAATCATAAAGCAGCGTCGCAAGACTCAATCCAAAAATGAAATTTGTTACGTAGGTCCTTGTGGTCGCCGCTTACGCTCAATAGAGGAAGTATTTCGGTACCTCCGAGAAACGGAATCAAACCTGGAGATAGACTGCTTCTCATACGAGACAAACATTGATGTGTCTCATGAGTGGGAGCCATTTAAAAAAATACTAAATGTTGAAGTAAGTTTATTTTTATGTAGACAAGTTTGTAATTTTGTGTTGGAAAGAATACTGTTAAATAATATGTGTCATCACAAATTATGTTCTTGGAAAGAGAAGGAAATTCTGTGTGTGATGTGAATAAAGTGGTTGATTAGTTTAAATACCTTGTGTATTTGATTGACATAAGAGGAGGGAGGGGGGGGGGGAAGGGCAGAGGCAGGGATGGTAAAGAAGCCACTCCTCACTTGGAGTGTTGCCAGCTCTTCTGGCTGCTGCTTCTGTTCGGTTTTGCTTGGCACATTTCCCAGTTCTCCACTCTCTTGTACCTAAATGTACACATGTAAGAGAGAAGAAAAAAATTTATCTGTGTCATCCAACCCACATCTTCAAGCCTGACCCCAGGTCAGGTTTGGGGGTAGAAGAACTCCCAGAACCAATACCTATTAGGCTCAGGGCATGACACTCCATTTCATGCCTACCATATGCTAGACACCCTGCCTGGGTGGTAGTCTGTTTCCTTTGCACAGTACAACATGGTTTTCAGACTTTCACAATTTGAGCAAATTGCATTTCTCATGTTTTATGGCTTGCTTCTATACTGTATATTGAGCAAATGTAGATTCTACATTTGCTTCTATATTGAAAATGGTACCAAAAGGCTCATGACAGTCGGCACAGTAACTGCACAGAGATATCCACAAGAAAAGCAGTAGGGTATAGAACTGCCAAGGCATCACCCAAATGATGTAGATTCAAAATATAGAATAGTAGAATAAAATTGTGGAATCAACCCTGCATTTACCATACTCACATTGTTAGCAAGTTGTCATTTCTCTGGCCCTTTACCCAAGGACCATTTTTCCTTAGTGGTGGGAGGTGGGGTACCCTTGGTGACACGACTGTTTGTCTGCATTTTACCTAGTGAAACCAACAGTTTCATTTGGATGATTCCTTGGCAGTTCTATACTCTATTGCTTTTCTTGTGGATATCTCTGTGCAGTTACTGTGTCAACTGTCATGAACCTTTTTTGGTACTGTACCATTTTCAATATACATTAATCTTTTCATTTGTATACATCAGTCATGACTACCCTTGTCCTTCCTTGTTTGGGGCAAGTATTTTGCTTTCTTTCATCTTGATTTAGATCTTTTGTTTTGGAGATTCTTCCCAGAGTTTTAGTAGCTGTATTTTGAGTCCCGAGAGATTCACTTATGGAGGTCCCACCAGTTAGGTTTCTGTAGGATACTGATTGTTTAACTTTCACCTTCCATGTTATTTGTGTTCTCTAACACCACTAGGTCTCTTCTCTGAGGCTCATTAGGGAAACTCGAGTAGTTCAACTTTGAACCTGGGCTGGACCTGGGCACTGGTGCTGCAAGACATATTGTCTTCCTGGAGTTGGAGTCATTTTGAGTGTCCTAACATGTTGTGTGCATGTGGCTAAGGGGACTACCGAGGTAAAGCTCAAAAATTGCAGTTTCATTTATTCATCCTTTTATTATTTATCTGGCTGATGCCTCTTCTACATATGTGGGAAATGAGAGAGTTATAATTTATGTACCTGTTTGTGTGATAACCTTCAACAGTTAGAGAATTTAGGCTATGGGTAACAAATTTTCAGTGTGAAAAAAAAGAATACCATATCATAATACTAAATTTAAATATTTTGGGTGAAGTATTTTGTAGGAGGATATTTTGATCAGAATATTTTGGTAGAGGTGGAGACAAATGAGCAAAATGTTTCTTTCACCCTGATGCACCTGTTTACCTAGCAGTAAATAGGTACATGGTAGTTAGACAGCTACTATGGGCTGCTTCCTGGGGGTGTGTAACAAAAAGGAGGCCTGGTCGAGGATCGGGCCGCGGGAACGCTAAGCCCCGAAATCATCTCAAGATAACGAGAAGTTAATTATAAGCGCCTGAGATTGGAATTTAGTATATGGGTATACAATAAAATGATTAATAGATTCCATTAACAAAACACACAAACTTTACATAATAATAAAATTTCATATCATCTCAGGACATGTCCAGAGGTGAAGAGAATGTGCCAATTTCGTGTGTGAACTCCCTGGACGAAGCTGTTCCTCAGTCGCTGATATACTGCAATGTACGACTGCCCACGGAACATGTGCCGCTGAATTTGGATCCAGAGTTCCTTGTTTGTTGTGACTGTAAGGATGACTGTCAGGTGAGCTTCTCGAGCTAGATTCCCTGGTTTACATATGTCTGCACAATGAAATCGCAAGAACTTGATGTATCCATGAGAAAATATTGATGCAATGTGATGGAATCAAACATACATTTTTTTTTTTTTTTTTAAGGACAAATCGAAGTGCTCGTGTTGGCAATTGACCATAGAAGGCACGCGCATCCTGGAACGCAATGAGAATTCAACTGCTGGCTACCACTACCGACGCTTATTTGAGCAAGTTCAGAGTGGAATATATGAATGTAACTCAAGGTGAGCACATACACTTCACCTATAATTATTTTAATGGAAAAGATGCAAATTACCGTAACATATAGAATTGGTTGTAGCAAAGGCAAAGTTGCTCATTAAATAATGCATAACAAGTAAAATATATATCGGTCTAAATTTAGAGTTAAATATGTCTACACAATTTTTTTGCGTCCGTCAAGTTAGAGAATTACCAGAATATTGATTTAAGAAAATAAAATTAAATACAGTGCAGCATTGATACCTGATCAACCAGGCTGTGACTCATACGTCAGGCTGCGAGCAGCCGCGTCTAACAGCCTGGTTGATCAGTCCAGCAACCAGGAGGCCTGGTCGACGACCGGGCTGTGGGGACACTTAGCCCCGGAAGCACCTCAAGGTAACCTCAAGGTAAGGTAACATCTTGATTTAGAATGAATACAGTAATACCATTAAACTTTCCCATTACAGATGCAAGTGCAGCAACCACTGTCTAAACCGTGTAGTCCAACACCCTCTCAGACTAAAACTTCAACTTTTCAAGACTGCCAGACGAGGATGGGGTGTGAGAACGCTTCACGACATCCCAAAAGGAGGCTTCCTCTGTGTCTATGTTGGTAGAATGTTGAACGAAACTATAGCAAATGAGGTACAGTCTCTGATTTTATTAGATTTTGAAGAGGAGAGTTGCAGATTAGTGACCATCATACATTATCACCAGTACAGTTTGTTAAACTTTGATCTACATTAATTTAACCGACTTGAAATTTGAAATATTTAGTCCCTTTCCTTTTTCATTAAACATACATTCCTTTCATGTGCTGAGAAACATTTGAAGTGTTCCTCTTGTATTTATTTATAACTAAAAAGAGATACAGTATTGTATGTCTTTTAAAAGTTGCTTTTACCTCCATGATGTAAAAATTCAGCATTAAATGTTATGAAATGCATCTTTCTGGTGGACCTCCCATGTCAGGGGGGATGGGCCACTGAGGACACCCCTCCCAGATAACCAATTTCATTAAGCTACTGTAATCTCAACATTTTAATTCCTATCTTGCAGTTACCTTGCTTTGATTTTGAGGCATAAACACTTTACGGCTGAGGATGTCTGACACAAAACACATCAGCAGTCCACTGAGTGTTTTGGTGTAATGTTTTAGTACAGTAGCAGCGCAGTGGTTTACATCCTCGGCTCAAAACTGAGGGACCTTGGTTCAATCCCCGGGCAGGAGAGAAACAATTAGGCATGTTTCCTTTCACCTAATTCATCTGTTCATCTAGAAGTTAGATGGTTACCTGGGTGTTAGGCAGCTGTTGTGGGTTGCATTCTGGAAAGTCAGTAGTTGCCCTAGTGGGGCTTTGATAAACCTATGTATAGGCTTCCCTTCCCCAACAGCAGGAATTACAGCACATTAATTTGGGATGCAGGATAAAATGTCTCTAGTAATTAATTCCTTGTTAAACGTCTCCAGGAAGGAAAGATTATGGGAGGAGATGATTATTATGCAGAGTTGGATTATATTGAAGTTATGGAGAATGCCAAGGAGGGATATGAGGAAGAGGCTTCTACTCCCGATGAGGAAATTGGCAATAATTTTGCAGGAGAAGACAGACATATTGGTAAGATTCTTGTATATTTATTAAATTATATTGCAAGGAATGGTAAAATGGTAAGATAAACTAATGCACATTTTTAGTGAGATTTAGATGGCTTAAAAATATATTTGTTCCAATTTCCTTATTTTTGTTTATATACTTGTTCAGTAAGTTTAAAAGTCAAAGTTTAATAATGGTGTTGACTAGTAATGGTGTGTTGTGATAGTATTGGTATCTATTATGGGGCATCTTGTAGAGGAGGATGGTCTGTGTCTGCCCTTGACCCAGTATGCCATCTCATTCTGTACATGGAGTCCTTTTCATACATTAAGCCCTTGCACAACACTGAATGCCGAAGCCCGTTCAATACCTTTGTAATTCTCTTTAAATAATTTCTCAATAGGTGGGTCCGAGTCCAATGAGAGTGATGGCTTCTACAGTGAGAATGAAGTCGACAATCCAAAAGAAGACCATGACTTTAACCATCCGTCTCATATTAAAAAGGCTGGATTCACCAAGCGGGAAAAGTCTGCTCGCCTTCAAGAGCGTGCCAAACACACTAAAATTTTAGTGACAGATGGTGGTAGGCACATCAGTTTATCTAATACATTTTGAGTGTGATATATTAAACAGTCATGGAGCTTCCTTTCTAAAATAGAATTTAGGGGCTCGTCAAATGGTAGTCTGAGGATGTGGATGAAAACTTTATACAGTATAATGAGGTTTCCATTCATCATATAAGGAGTTTAAATTAAAATTTCTCTCAATATATGCAGCCATTGAACGTGGGAAAATAAAAGAAGGTAAATAAAACATATAGTTCTCATTTGTATTTTTATATTATAGGCATAATCCTGTATGGTAAGACAGCATTTAATATTATTCCCCATAAAAAGGATATTGTACATAATGGAGAGGCAAGTGCATCGGGTATCTGGTAAGACACTGAACTGGGCAAGGGAGCACCTAACAGACAAGATGCAGATTTACAGTCTGTGAGAAGTAACATTGGGGGAAGGTAGCAAACAGGGTCTTCCTAGGTTTATTGTTAATCTATGTAAATGGCCTACCTGAGGAAGTGCAGTCTTACTTGCCTACTTGCCCTTGTGTGTGGACAATGCAAAGTTAAAGTGGAATATAAAAACTGAGGAGGAATGTTAAGAGTTCAATCCCAACAAGTTAAAAAATTAAGGTAATGGTGATGGGGAAAAAGTGACAGGAGATCAGAAGGAATCTACAAAAGAAGGTAAAGGCATCTGTAACAGTTGAAAGATAAGAAAACTACTGTATAGGGGTGGATATAATCCCTTCAATAACAACAAGCTCTCATAAACAGGATAACATCAGCTGTGTATAAGAAGCAGGCACACTGGTATTTAAAAATATAAACAAGGACTCTTACAAGGCAATTTAAACAGCTCTGTTAAACTAGGACTAGGATATGCAGCACCAGTGGCGACTCCAGACATTGTTAAGCACAAAGTTGAGAAGTGAATGAATGCTTATACATGAATTAAGGATGCGAGGTTGTGAGGAAAGGCACTGCGTGAATTGCACTTCACGCAGTGCCTTTGCAATTGCAATTCAAAGTGAAGTGCAATTCACGCAGTCTTTCCTCACAATTCATGCCTTAGTTCTGGGACTAGTCTAGTGGCATACTTCTGAACTTTTTCCAGCATTGTCTTTTCCACCTTGTTGTGCTTGACAAGGTATGGACTCAATACTAGGCCTGCATTCTCCAGAATTACTCTTACATATGTGGTATACAAGGCTCTGAATGATGTCTTACATAGGTTTTTTAAGGCAGCGCTGATGTTAGCCAACCTTGCATACGTCGCTGATGATTGTGTGAGTGTGTGTGTGTGTGTAGTACTGTATTCTTCCAACTGAAAAATTTTGCTTCTTGCAGGTAAGGAAGAAGGTAGCGGCTCCGGCTCAACACCTGTGTCAGATGATGAAACGAGCAAAGGAACCAAGAAAAAGAATAGTGAGCGTAATTGCAAGAAGAAAGAGGGTGCAAAAGACAAGGAAACAAAAGCTGCTAAGTTGCTGGATGCCAAGAAAGTGGATGATAAGAAAGCGGATGACAAGAAAGCGGATGACAAGAAAGCGGATGACAAGAAAGCAGATGACAAGAAAGACAATTCAGAAAATATGGATGAAGAGGAGGAGCAGTCTGATGAGGGAGAAGATGAAGCTGGTGAGGAAACTCTTGAAGGGAACATATCTTCTCGTTTAAATTTGTGTTAATTTATTCAACTTTCAGCATAACCAGTTTAAAGGATTGTTTTAATATAAAATAAAATATTCAGTAATATTTAGAAATGCAAGAGAGTTTATGTATGGTGGAGAGGAATTATTTATGAACTGAATGTAAATACAGTTTGGAGTTTCATTAAGTCACTCTAAAGACATTATTAGGGATTTGTCATGGTATAAATATGAAAGACTCCATTTTTTAATAGAAATTAAAAAAATTTAAACTTAAATAAAATTTCTTAGGCAATTTTGCTTATTGGTTATATTTAAACAAAATTTCTTGGGCAATTTTGCTTATTGGTTATATTTATCACAATATAATTTGTCTTAGGAACACTTATTACCTGATACCCAGTTACTTAGACCATATTATTTATTAGAAAATAGGTACTAAGAAATGTGCTTGTCTTTTGTTTCACTGTGAAGACCAAAATGTAAGGGCTTTTGATGATACCAATGAAATGAATGGATATTTTTTTCTGAACACAGTATATATATTACTGAATTTACCTGAGGGCAACCATCTCACTGGCCTTAATGGGGACAGAAAGCTGGTGGCTTGTCAAATGTTCTCCATTTTTCAAAAGATTTTTCCAGTTGAATTTTAAACTGGAATACTGACTTCATTTACTTCTTCACCAGGAAGGCAATTCCATGGGTTTATAATCCTGTGGGGTGAAAAAAGCACTTCCTATTCTCTGTCCTACATTGTGGCTTTTTGAGCCTGAAGCTGTTACCTCTTGTGTTAGTTACATTGGACCTTTTTTAAAAAAAAAAAAGTGGTTTCGACTAATATTTTCCAATTTGTCTTAGCATTTTAAAGGTCCTCGATGAAATGTGCCAGGTTGTGTGTGGGTTGTAGTGGCAGTAGTCCTACAGCCCTCAATCTTTCCTAGTGTGAAAATTAACTTACTTCTGGGAGGATTTGTCACCGCGCATTCAATTTTTTTCCAAAATAATGGTGAAATAAAAGTAAAGCAATCGAGAGATTACTCGGAAAAGGACATTTCATAAAATTCTGTAGTTGAATTTTACCTACTACTGTACTTTTGTGTTTTTTGGCAGATGAACAACAGCGTCAGCCACAAACCTTCGCCCCAACTCAACTCTTGGCATCGGTGAACCAAATTAAACCAAACCAAAGTGTTCGGGATTATTTTGGAAAAGATGAGGCTGTGTACATCATGGATGCCAAGCAGACGGGCAACATTGGCCGCTTTCTTAATGTAAGAGTATTGTGGAATGTGTTGTTTACAACTCATAAGAATGAGTTCTTGCATGTGCATGAAATTTTTAAACATGAACTATTAATAACACCATAATGAATATTCTTTAACAATTTCAGAAATATATTTCTGGTACCTAATTAGATTCTTGTACTCATATTTTTCAGTTATGTAAAGAAACTATATCTGATAGAATTGCAAAAAATAATAATTTGCAAAATTATTTACAAAAATTTACATAATTTTACAAAATTATTAACAAAAATTTACATAATTTACAAAATAGTTTACAAAATCACACAGAAAAAGCTCTTAACTCGGATATTTACATCATTCTGCAAAAGATTTAATTTTCAATTGTGGTGTTACATGGTGCTTGTTAGCTAATTCACAGGGTTTACCAGAATCATTTATAATGGCTGCATCTACAAGTTTTGTAATAGACAAATATTATATAAATATCAACTACAAAAGTTCAAATAGATTTTACCTAGCATTACATAAGGTTTGGATACAAAAGTTGGAAATGCTTAACCATCTTGAGGTTATCTTGAGATGATTTCGGGGCTTTAGTGTCCCCGCGGCCCGGTCCTCGACCAGGCCTCCACCCCCAGGAAGCAGCCCGTGGCAGCTGACTAACACCCAGGTACCTATTTTACTGCTAGGTAACAGGGGCATAGGATGAAAGAAACTTTGCCCATTGTTTCTCACCGGCGCCTAGGATCGAACCCAGGACCACAGGATCACAAGTCCAGTGTGCTGTCCGCTCGACCGACCAGCTCCCTATCTTTTAATTTAAAACCGGGAATGATTAATGATTTCCCAACAAGTGATGGGGAATATCCTTGATGGTTCATGGTTTAAACTATGAGACACTGATCATTAAAATTTGATATTTTACATTTGAATATTGCAATTTGATACATGACAATGGTAGCACAGTGGTCTACATCATTGACTTACATCTAAGGATCCCAGTTCAGTCCTCAGTTAGGGCAAAGACTGATTGGTATTTTTCCTTTCACCTGATGCCGCTGTTCATTTAGCAGTAAATCGGTTGCTGGCGGCTTTGGCAATTGTTGTGTGTTACATCCTGTAACGCACATTACAACTACGTCATCAGTAGTTGACCTCGGGTGACCTCAATAAGCCTAACCCAATCAAAATCGTAAGCTTTATTTATAAACAGTTGTACATTTATAATTGGGAAAGTTTACATAAAAACTACAGTATATTTATTATATAAGAGTGCCAACAACAGCTTAGCATGTAGACATTGTTGTTATGGTATAAGAATCTGAAACCTTATTCATAACAACTTGTACAAATAATTACAATAATGGTTGGACTAAACAGGCAAATAGCAATCAAAATCGAACTTATATTTTTGACATAAAATGAGTGACATTTAGAAAGGTGACATATTATAAAAACAAGGTGTAGTTTACCATTAGTGCAGTAAGACGTATATGGGCATAATTTATATCACAAAATTAGGATCATGAGAAGACAATTAAAAATACCGTAGAACTAATGTAAGCTAATAATTCAAAGTTAAACAAATTTGCGCACCCTCGGTACTCTTTATCAACAGATTCTGGAACTATCCCAGATCAAAATCATTATAAACACACAGCTCATATAACATAGATCTGACTTCAGAAGGTCTCGGAATGCCCGTCAGTAATCCATCTTTGCGACAGTAGTTCCTTCATAATTTTAAATATCCAACTGGGGGTCTCTGCTGACTAGTGTTTTATTTTATCATGTAGATCTTCTGCACCATTATATACACCACTCATTCCTTATAATTTAGTTTGTGTATCTGGAAAAGTACAAGTGGCCAGCGATAAGCGAGTCCATGGAAAAAAAAGATTGATCGAGATTGCTGGCTGGTTTATTTCTTTAAAACAAAATGATATTTGTGAATTATTTCTTCAAGTGTGTGCATTAATATCAGGCCTGGGATGGACACCCAAAATATGTCAAACTTTTTTTCTATACACAATCAAGGCTTTCTGTCCCCCAACTATGGAAAACCATGAGGTGAACCATAATTTTGGTTCATAATGTGAACTGTACACCAGTAAATATATGGCAAGCAAACTTTTGAAAACCATTGTATCCACTATAACATACACCAAATTAAACAAAATGAAGTACAGTACATCAATATATATATTAGTATATTTTGGTAGCAGTCTTTCCTGTAGACATATATCATTAAATATGACCGAAAAAGTAAGATTAATAATTCCAACACGAATTTTCTCAATATTTCTTATGTTTCTTTTCACTGTTGATGGTAATTGAAAAATCAATTCTCCAAAATTCATTTTTATTTCTAGTCTGACGCGACACTTGAACGCGTTTTGTAATAACTTATTACATTTTCAAAGACTAGTTTACACACACAACTATAACCTGCAAACACTAAACAGAGTTCTACTATGCTATGATTTTAAACAGCTTTCATTTTATACCCGCATTTTGGGTGAGGTGATATGTTACAACAATATATATATATATACTGTATATACAAGTTATTACAAATAAAACTAACTCTTACTCACATAATTATTTTACTCTCATTAAATTCCTTTTCCTTTAAATTTCTCACAAATGACGTAGTTTAGATAGGACTTTTCTACTCTTCATATGTAGCATTTATCCTCTGTGCAGTACCTAAAGTGTATACTTATAATTGTTTTTGTTTTTTCAGCATTCATGCGAGCCAAATGTGTTTGTCCAGAACGCCTTTGTGGATACTCATGATCTACGATTTCCCTGGGTTGCATTCTTTGCCATGGTTAACATCCGAGCAGGTACAGAACTTACCTGGGATTACAACTATGAGGTTGATAGTGTCCCTGGCAAGATCAAGTACTGCTATTGTGGGGCTCGAAAGTGTCGAGGCAGATTGCTGTGATGTGTTTACAGTTTACCTATAATACTAAATATTGTTTATTTCCATATAATGTTAATTTTTCATGAATGTTTTTTCTTGGGCTCTACTTATGCTATATTGATGTACTAATCAATATTTTGTATAGCAATTACCAATTTTTCCAGGAGGGCCCTATCAATAGCTCCCTGGGCTAAGTGCTGGTCTAGCCAAGCCCAAAGATGATGAACCAGGGTCTTGGAACCCTTGCCTACTGGGAACAAGGACCAGGATTTGTCAGGCATTTATGAAACTTGTACGTCTTTCCTCAATTGTGGCAGCTTAGTTTACATTCATTAACCACTGTACTGCTCTGGCCCCAAATATGGCACCCTCCCTGTGCACAGGAAATAAATTCTTAGCCAAAAAACTTTTCTCTACTTATATTGTTAAAATACAGTCTCTGATCACGGGAAACTAAAAAAAAATATATTTTATGTGACATATTTTAGCCATGATGGAGCTGGGAAGTTGAGCAAATTATGGGCGCTGAGCAATGGAGCGCTCGGGGTCAGTCAACTCTGCCACCCCGTGGGACGGTAGTTGCCGCGAATATAATGTTTCAGAATTATTTTGATATTTCTCATTCGTTTCTTCTCCGTTTTTTTTTGCTATAATATTCAAAAGTGTGGAATTTATATAGTTCAAAGTGTGGAACATTGCTATGCTCAAAATTATGGGTCTCATATATGTGACATATATTATATTCTACAATTAATCAGTGCTTTTGCTGTTATTACACTATATACACACACATTGTATATACCCATCTACATATGTGTTCACCATAACGAACCACCAAGTTGGTATAGTGAGCCCAAAAAACAAGTGAGCTGCCACACCCAGCCAGCCCTCCCTCACTCCTCCAACACCTTACTTGCCAACATTCTCCTCCCACCATACTGTTATTGTTTTTATTACACTCTTTACACACGCTATGTATAAGTATCTACATGTTTTATTCACCATAACTATACAACTAAACAGCACAGTGGCCACCATACACTGCATGACAAGTCACACAGCAGAAGAGTACGACACCACCTCCCTCACCAAAATGGCTCCTCCCAACATACTCCTGTTGCTGTTATTACACTATATACACACGTCATATATAAGTATCTACATTTGTGTTCATAGCAAATCACTAAGCTAGTATGGTGAGCCCAAACAAGAATGGCTGTCACACACAGTGACGCTACCTTGACTCCCTTCCTCCTAACACAATACAACGCGCAGCGCTAATTATCACCACAATCCTGGTCACTGAATCCCGTAGATGAATAATTGACCACATGTTTATTTTGTAAAGGAACATAAGAAGTCGTTTGAAGATTCCTAGACGGATGAAATAATGCTGTGGTGCTGTGGCTAGTGCTGTGAACATCTCGAACAGCATTGGTTCACTGAAATTTGAACGTCGTACACAGTCATTATCACACTCGGGTTCTTCTGTAAATACTATCATGGGGTAAATAATACCAGTTACATATATATTTTAACATTATTAGGCGATGCTGCGGTCACAAGCTGAGCAGCAGTGCTGTGTGCTCATGCTGCATGCGCCAGCCTTGGTTGCTCACCCAGTACTGAGGCTCTCACACCTGGGAATGTTGCCCACGATTTTTTTTTTTTTTTAATGACATCTGTTTACAAGAGCCCTGAGGAAGCTGATGTGAACCCCATGTAGCCGCAGAAGTTTTGAATCATACGCTATACCTATAAGATCTCCGTGTTGCGAGTTGCGTTGCACACCACCCGTCAGGCGCGTTGCGCAGTGCAGTGGTTAAGCAGCTTATGAGCCCCAGAGTTTTTCAGATACAAAGTTTTGAAGCTTATAAACTGTAACAAATACATACTAAACCTCCATGAATAAGAAAAAATGTACAGTATAGGTTTCATAAGTAGACTTGTAAATGCTTGATAAATCCTGGCCCCAGGACCAGATTTTGGCTCTTTCTATGAGGTGAAGAAAGTTTAGGGATCAGAAATAAACCTCAGATTGAGAAAAGCTCACCAGAAAGCATAAGTACAGCAAAGCAAGCCATTGCTTGAAGAAAATTAAGTACCTGTTTCTTCAAGTATCAAGGCAAGGATCATTGCCATGGTGTAAACAACCTAGCCATGATGTGCCCAACTGTCATCAGGTGGTATCTCATGTCAACTGGGATCCCAGTCTGTCAGTCTGCTCTTTTACTCTTATGCATGGTTGCAGTCTCAGAGAGCACAGTACCTCTGAGGTCTGACCTCTGCTTCATGCTTAACCATCAACATGCTGTCATCATTTGCTGATCTGAATCACTGTGGTTACCATGGTGCACTAAGGTGGTGGTTGTTTTAGATTCAGCTACTCGGAACAAAAAGTTCCAAGCAGCACGGGCTATGGTGAGCCTGTCATACTCACCTGGCACAGGAGATGCACTAAGATGTTCGGCATGCTGCATATAACCCTCTGCCTTGGCCATCTCTCATATGGGTAAACCTTCACCACAATTTCTGTGTACTGCTTTTGTTACCTTTTTCTAAAATACATCACTCCTCAACCAAGGGGGAATTCCCAAGAACCAGATTCTGATCCTGGTTTCCAAATAGGCAAGGGTGGGTTTCAGAGACTTGGTGCATCTCCTTAATGTTTGGCTAGACTAACACTTAGCTCTGTCAGTTACCTAGTATCCCACGATAAATGAGGGTCACTTTACAACCAACACTTGGTTTCCTTGGGAAAGGTAGGGAAAGAGGGGATGTCCAGCAAGAGTCAATTTTAATTTTTTTAAAGTATGATTTTGATTGGTGGTGAATAATAATGATGGGTTGTGTCTGTCTGGCTGTTGTGGGTGAACATAACCATCTCTGGAACAACTATAGATAGAAATCTTTAAGGTTGCTTTTATTTATTTAAGCTTTTATTTTCTTTAATCTGTATTTTTTATACTGGCAATGTTAAATTATGATAATGATGTCGAGATCAAGTTTTATTCTGACATTGATGCAAAGATGGAGTTTCACTTTAACGTTGATACCGAGGCAGGAGTAAATAATGACATGGATAACCAGATCATTATTGTTGCTGCAGAAACTGCACTTCTCATGGAAGATTATAAAGTTGAGTGTAAGAGCTGAATATAAGAGACAAAAAGTAATAATAAAAGCCATTGCTTTCTTAAGTAATGTGTTTATGCGTGTCTTTTTTTTAATTTGATATGTATTTATTTATCACATTACCTTAAATTATAAAGTGTTCAGTTAAAGCACTTGTCATTGTATTTATACTATGCAGTATTTAGACAGACATGTAGTGAGAACTAAATCTAACATGAATTTCAATGGCATTGTTCATGCAGATTGAATTGAAATTGAAATTGAAATAAGTTTATTGAGGTAAAATACACACAAAGGGATGAGGTAGCTCAAGCTATTCTCACCCCGTTCAGTACAACGTGTTAATATATACATAGACACACATCACAAATAAACACATTACCAAACATTTTGAGAGGTAAAAATATATATTTCCTCCTTCACAAGTAGTAGGTATCAGACGTACACACAAATACTTTTATGACCTAGGTATACTGTATAGACAAATTGCAAGACACCTGCAGATAATTCAACAAAATATTACAATCTTGGTGCAAAATTCTTATATCTCTCAAGAATATCATCAACCTTTCCGTTGTGACACATCCAGGCTATTTGTTCAGGAACAGTCCTTATCTCAGTGTTTCTATATACACTAATCAACGGACAATCAAGAATATAATGGGCAAGGGTGTGAGACCTTAACATACCACATAGTTTACACTTCGTGTCATTACCATGAACATCTATCCCATATTCCCAGTAATATTTGTACCCAAGCCTGAGCCGCATGTACACAGAGTCACTCCAAGCATTTCTCCTTTTACCATAAGTGAAATGGGTGTTTTGACTCACATACATGTAGTGTTGCATGGTTTGACTACTCTCATACATTATCTCTCTCCTCTCCACTCCCGCCTGTGCCTGAATATTTCTGATTTTGCTTCTTATTTGTCTCATTGTGAATTCACATTCAATGTCAACTTGTGGTTTTGATGTGGCACGTTTGGCCAAGTCATCCGCCACCTCGTTGAGCACTATTCCAACGTGAGATGGAATCCACATGAATTTCACACTATAACCTTTCAGCTGTATCTCAGTTATTCTTCTCTTACAGTCCTCCACTATAGACATGAAGACTGGGTTTCGACTGTTTAAGGACTCCAGTGCTCCTCGGCTATCGACAAATACAAAAACATTTTTGTCGTCATGACGTACTTCCTCCAAACACGCCAGAATGGCCTGCAGTTCAGCTTGTGTGGATGATATATAATTACTAAGCCGGAGTTCAATTATCCTGTCCACAGTCCCAAACTCCGTATAATCCCTTATTAGGACACCACACCCTGCCCTGCCATCCTCCGCCACCGACCCGTCGCAATATACATGTAAACTGTTGCCTCTTGGTAACCGAGATATCATGCTTCCATACAAACACCGTAATTGTCCCGGTTCATGATGAATCTTTTTCACCTTGAGGGGTACAATTTCGACGTCTATTTTCTGTACTTTCCAGGGAGCAGACATATTACACTTTCGAGAGGGTTTACAGCAGTCAAGTACGTCGTATTCCCTGAGGTCATGAGCTAATCCTCTCGTATAGCGTGTCTCCCTCAGTTTCCTGGAAGTGTGTACGTCACTCAAGCAGGTCTGAACGCTCTCAAACAGCTTATCCCCTCCTTTTCTCCGCATGAAACGAATAGATACTCTAGTGTTAATGTCACGGACTCTATCACACACACTCTGTAAATTTAATTCCATTCTCATTATTTCAATCATTGCATTTCTTTGACATCCAAGAATAATCCTCATAGCCTCGTTCTGTATCAGCTCTATTTTTTGAATTCTGCCTTGGCCTGTGTAAGACAATACGGGTGCTGCGTAGTCTATCAGGGAGCGAACAGTGCTTATGTATAACATCCGCAAGATAGGTACCCCAACACCTTTACCAGAAAAAGCCAGTGCTTTTAGAGGATGCAGACGGGCTTTACATAAGGTGCTGATATGATTTATTTCAGCATTTTTACTCTCACATGTGTATCCAACATACATGCCCAGATACTTGTACTTCTGTACACGGCTCAGTTCCACACCATTTAGAGTAAGTGTTATATTTCTTCGTTTCCTATACTCGTATTTGGTTTTATCTGCATTTATAACTAAGCCTAACTTGTGACAGGTTGTACCAAGTATGTTAAGAGCATCTTGAATTTTGTTCCCAGAAGTGCCTTGTATAAGAATGTCATCAGCATATATGATCGTCGTGACCCCTGGAGGATACATCTCTGATGCTAATCTGTTCATTAATACATTGAATAAGGTGGGACTTAATACTCCCCCTTGTGGGGTACCTAACTGAAACCTCCGTTCCTCAGACATGTATCCCTGGTAATACACCTGACCTTTTCTGCCTTGCAGGTAATCCCTTATCCAGTGTAGCAATCTCCCTGTTATTCCAAGATTGGCTAATTCGTATAAGATTACTTCCCCATTGGCTTTATCAAACGCTCCTTGTAGATCAACAAAAACTCTACAATTGTCATCCACATTAGACAAACACTTTAAGAGACAATCCGCAGTACTTTTGCCTTTGATAAAACCAAAGAGATTATTGGACATGTTATCACCTACAAGGTAGAGTAGCCTATTTAACAAAATCCTTTCCATCATTTTACAAAAGCAGGATATTAAGGAGACAGGTCTGTAGCCTCCGTTTGACTTAGGGATAGGAATGATGACAGCCTCTTTCCATTTTCTTGGTAACTTTCCCTCTCTATAACTCATATTAAACAAATCAAGTAAGGGATTAGGTTTCATACCGGCTAAATAATTAAGTATGTCATACGTTACTCCATCTTTTCCCGGAGCAGTGGAGCTGCCACTTTTTATAGCATCCAGTAGCTCATCGTGGGTTATCTCAGTGCATGCTATAGATCTTGTATTTAAGGCACATAAAGTTACTCCATTTCTAATATTTTCCCATGACTCAATGGTGACTCTCGTGTCTGCAGGTAAGGACTCCATACCAGCAGCACTTGCCCATTTATCTACTAACTCATTAGCAACTTTCCCTGGATCTGAGTGAGCAATGAATTTGGTCTTACAACCCCTGACTTTATTTACTGCTCTCCATATGTCTTTAAGGTTCTTAGTATTACCAATGGCCTGAGCAAAGTCTTGCCAGTATCTGTCCCGCGCCTCCTTCCTCACCTGACTGCATTCCCTAGCCACTTCCAACATTGTATTTTTCTCTTCATCCCTCATTCCATTTTTTAACCATGCTTTATGCGCACCCCGTAGCATTCTCTCCCATCCCTTGACTTGCTGATCATTGGAATATTTAAATTTCTTAGGTCCGTGCGTCTTGCTTCCCCTGCCCCCGTTATTTTCCCTCTGTACTAATTTCTCTATGTTCTCGACCATGTCCTCGTAAAAACTATCAACGCAGAGCGGCGTGTAATGTTGATACCAATCTCCCATATTTTGAATAAAATAATTTTTCATATCTTTCTTAATATTTAGCCTTTTCCTTTGAAAGTGGACTTGTTTTTTCCCCAGTGGTAATTCAACGTTCAAGGCAAAGTGGTCACTAAGTAGTTCCCGAACAACCCGAGCCTCCCCCATAATCCCCTGAGAGTTTAAAACGCAGGCATAGTCAAGCCGTCCTCCCCTGATGTGAGTTGGTTCATTGTTTCCCAAGAGACAGGTATCTGGATGATCTTGTAGAAACTGTAACCACTTGACCCCATTAGCATTAATACTACCCACTGTCCCAAGGCTTGTGTGCCGAGCATTAAGGTCCCCAATGACCAGTGAAGGATTAGTATAAATGCAGTCAGGTAAATAGTTAGCGTCGAAGCAGTTCCTGGATACATACAAATTAACTACAATAAATTCCCCTTCCCTTAATGATAATTTAACACAGACACTCTCTATACCTTGCGTTTTTGATGGCGGTTCTACTAACTCTGCTGGTATGGAGTTCTTAACATAAATCGACGTGCCTCTGATGTTATTTGCAGCGAAGAGGTGAAACCCTTTATAACCATTTAATTTCAATAATCCTTCATTCCTATCCCCTGTCTCCTGGAGAGCTACAACATCAATATCATTTCCCATCACATAACAATGAACATCTGTAACCCTGTTTCTCAAACCATTAACATTCCATGACAACACTTTCAGTCTAGGGTGATCCATTATTAATCAATTCATTGCCTAAGTCATCCCCAATAAGTTCACTAAATGATAGCCATACCTTGTATAACATCTCCCACCTCCTCCCAAGTTCACCAGTAAAAGCGACATTGCGATTCTCAAGAGATTTTTTCAGCCCTGAGATGTCCATTGTTGGCCCAAATGATTCCTTCATTTTATGTGTAATTATAGGGTTCGTCCTTTCACTACGACTACCATCATTCACACACACTTCACTGTCCTTCATTTCATCACTCAATATTTCATTTTTGTCCTCAACCACTATATCCTGACTATCCTTCACCGTTTTGTGATTTTCCTTGACCTCCTGAACGTTTAATTTAGCCTCGATGGACTCGATTCTCTGCCCCAGATTTTGGAGGAACTCACCAACTTTTTTAAGTTCAGCCCACACTTCCTTGACCATATTATTATGACCCTCTCTCTGAGCCACAGTAGCCACTTCACTCACCGTTACACTGTCACTGCCGGAGTCCTGAGTGGTGGCGTGGCTGCTTGTTGCTGGAGCCTGCCTAAGTAAAGGTGACTCCTTTACCCACGCATTCGTCCGGTTCACTGGCACTGTTTGGGGCAGACTGTTTTGCTGTGCTCCCGGTGTCTGGGTAAGAGCTCTTGCTTGCTCTGTAACATTCACCGGCCGGAGAACAGCCATACTCGGCCTCTTGCTACACACAGCCGAGCTCGCATTGTGAACACCTCCACAGTTGCAGCATCTGGGAACTATTTTCTCACCCAGATTCAGTCTGTTTCTACACACAGTAGAGAGGTGAGACTTTCCGCAGAAACGACATCGTGGATCATTTTGACAGCTCCAGGATTTATGCCCCCATCTGCAGCATTTCAGGCATATTATGGGCTCTTCCACATACTTTGCTACATGCCTGTAGCCAGCCCCGGTGATGAACACTTTTTCGGGTACGTCACCTCTCACTAGAGCCACCACCTGACTCCTAGCTTCACCTTTAATAAGGTGACGCTTGGCCCACACAAATCGTTGGTCGTCGAGTATAAACTCGGGGTCCAGAATCTGAGGGTATTTATAGATAATTACCTTCGTCAGCTTCTCGTTCCCCTCCGGTATTTCCATAAGAATTCCATCATATCCTTGCTGGCTAAGAAACGTCACTGCCTCCCTAGAACCTACCGTTAAGTAAGGTCTGTTTACACCTTCCTTCAGCAGGGGCTCGAACTTGCGGTGTTCTCTTCCGAGTTTGACGGTCCACAGCAGCTTCTGATGATAGGCCAACGTGCATGAGGCAGGGAAGAGAAGCCTCCATCTCCGCTGATCCTCACCTTCCTGACATCGTTCCGTCCGTTTGTCTGCATCAGTCTCGGCGTCGTTCTTCATTCTTTTATCGTTTCCGTTAAGTGTACCATTACTGTCCACACTACGCCTTGCATCCTGTCTTCTGCGTTTCTTCTTATTCCTTGTCAGAACTTCTTGAAACACGCCCTCCTCGTCTGACTGGCTGCTTTCAGAGTCCATGTTAATATCTCCGTGGGAAGCAGCCAGTTCTACTGGTGACTGAGTCTCCATCTCAGTACCCAGCATGGGGGGAGGGGGAGGGGGAAGGTGCGGAGCAGAGGTCTTGACCCGACCGCGTCCCAGGTAAGACTGTGTTCATGCAGATTGATTGTACATATTGTAACCATGTTTCTCCATCTGGTTTCTGTTTTGTACTGCCATTGCTAGTCATATTTTTCCCAAAATCTTATAATGTTCCATTAATAAAGATCTTGCCCTTTTTATTCCTGAATTTTATTTATAGGCAGATATACCTCTGTAATGGTAAAGTGAAAATATTTACACAAAAATACTTTGAGAATTTCATCCAAGATTATAACCTCAGGACATTAATGAAACCTGTCATTATTACTGTAATATTAGCATTTTGATGGTCTTTTGTAACTGATAATTACAGCTGATAAAGGAACTTTACAGAAGGCAGGGATGGTTATACTGTACTAGATGTTTGAATAAAGGCTGAGATTGTACCACTATAAAAATAAACAAATGTTAGTATAAAGACATCTATCTTAATATGATTTCAGGGCTTAGCATCCCTGCAGCCTGGTCTTCAACCAGGCCTACTTTTTGTTGCACAATCCCAGGAAGCAACCCGTAGCAGCTGTCTAACTCCCAGGTACCTATTTACTGCTAGATGAACAAGCACAGCGGGGTGAAAGAAACTTTGCCCATTTGTTTCCGCCTCCACCTGGGATAGAACTTGGAACCTTAGGACTATGAATCCTGAGCTCTGTCAGGCCCCTGACATAAGTTTATTAAGTGCAGAAGGCAAGGTGTATGGTAAAATGGTAATTAAAAGATTTATTTGTTGGGATTTAAGCACGAGGTTCAGGTATTGGAACTTACTAGATAATTCAGTTCCAGGTAGAGTATATGTACCCAGAGAGCACCAGAGATGGTAAAGAAAGAACTTGCTCCTAAGGAAGTTCAGGAAATTGCCAAGCAATGGGTCAGTGATTAACAAGGTGGGTTTCATGGTGGAAGAGGTGTGCAGATCAGATGTTCTCATTGATATAGCTCATAGAAAAGACATGCAAGTGAAATTATAAGGCATGCATGCATATATGGACCTAGAAAAGACACAACAAAGTTTATAGAGATGGACTTTCGAGTGATGAACATGAATAGTGTTGGTAGTGATGATCAATGGGTAATTACTAAAGTGTAGTTACAGGATGAGAGCTACGCTTGTGGTGTCCTGTTTTCTCGGTTCACTTTGTTGTACAGTATAACGCTTTGAAACTGCTGACAGTTTTGGCCTCCACCGCCTTCTCACTTGGTCTGTTCCAACCATCTACCTCTCCATTTGCAAACAAACTTTCTAATATTTTTCCAGCACATTTATTTCCTTTGCTTGAATCTGTCACCTCTTGTTCATGAAGTTGCTGGTTTGAGGAATTCATTTTTGTGAATTTGTCAAGGTGCTGACAACAATATGATAGTAGATTATATTTTGCTGAAACATCTTTATTAAATAGTGTGTGTCTGAGGTTGGGAGTTAGACGTTTGGAGCTGGCCTTGCCCAACTGTCCAAGATAACATATGGCAGGTATGGGAGTGTCACTGGTCAGTTAGGTTTGACTCCATTGTCACACTTGAGTAAATATCAGCATTTATAGCGACCTTCTCTCCTGCGATTTTCATAAACTTGTGTCTGAAATAGAGCTTGTGTTTTCAGAAGAGTTATTTAATTTAAGTTTTTCAGTGCTTTTAATATTACATTTTCTGAGGAAGAGGGGGAAGGTTAGGAAAGTGCAAAAGGGGAGACACCTAGGCACAGCTGGGTAACCCATCTAGTTAAATATAAATTAAAGTATCTGAGTGAAAACCTGATTTTACAGGTCAAGTATTGGACATAAATAGGCAGGAGAGAATGGAGTGAGGTGAGGTACAATAACAAATGAATGGGAATTAGGTGGACACAAATATGAGCCGCACAAGAAATGCTGAAGGCCTATTGACCCATACGATGCAGCTCCTATCCATACATACCAACAGGCCCACACATGGATTATAATAGCATAAGATAGTAAATATTTACAATGAATTAGTGAGACAAATGTGTTCCAATGATCCTACTCAGATCGCCCTTTAATTGATCTATCAAAAATGGATCTAAATTATATAAACCACTGCTAATGTTCAAATTACTTTCTTTTGTAATCTGTATCAAAGCAGATTCAATTATGTTTCTGTTATAAGTGGATCTGTTATAATTGAATCTGCTTTGATATTATGTTTTGACATTATGTTTCTGTTATAAGTGGATCTGTTATAATTGAATCTGCTTTGATACAGATTACAAAAGAAAGTAATTTGAACATTAGCAGTGGTTTATATAACTTAGATACATTTTTGATAGATCAATTAAAGGGCGATCTGAGTAGGATCATTGGAACACATTTGTCTCACTAATTCATTGTAAATATTTACTATCTTATGCTATTATAATCCATGTGTGGGCCTGTTGGTATGTATGGATAGGAGCTGCATCGTATGGGTCAATAGGCCTGCAGCATTTCTTGTGCGGCTCATATTTGTGTCCACCTAATTCCCATTCATTTGTTATTGTACCTCACCTCACTCCATTCTCTCCTGCCTATTTATGTCCAATACTTGACCTGTAAAATCACTCCTTCTGAAGATGTATTAATATACGAAAGTACTTAATGAATTTATAGAAAAAAAGAGAGGGAGAGATAGAGATCATTATAGATATAGATCATTATAGAGATTTATCATGAGGACAAATGGTATCTTTGACAAACCGCCGGCTTCCTGTCCTCATCGAGGCCACTAGAGTGGTAATGACCCTCAGGTAAATCAGAGAGAGGGGGGGGGGAGGTGGACTCATTCTGAGATACGCGACGGACTGGTGCCACGTTTCCCATACCCACTTATTTCTAACATCACAATTGCCCCTTAGAATCAGGCCGGGTTAATTAGGATTAGAGCAGTTATGGTAATACATCGTATCCGTCCAATGAGCGGAGTGACCCGAAAACTCAGGTGCAGTGTAGACGGTTTTTTATTGATGTTGAGGTCAATACGCTCATAAACGTGGCACCACCGGCCTGATGCAGGCTATAGCAAGATGGCTTTCCTATGCCCAGTCAGAATCCGACGGAACAAGAAAAAGAAAGGTAATACGTGTGTTCTTTGGCACGGGGGAACTCTCGCGCTCCTCTCGGTGACAGTCCGCAAAAATCCAAGGCGATTTCGTCAGCAAGTTTAGTGAGAGATAGTGAGAAATGTGGTTAAAATAGGTAGGAAGGGAATGACCCTCTTTGGTCGGTGTGGGAGGTGGGTGGCTGGAGCGTAAACAAACGGGGTGTTTATGTTTATCATGTGAAGTGTGTGGTGTGAGTGTGTGTCCTGGCCTCCTACACCCTCCAGCTCGAGGCCCTCAACCACACTCTCGCCTCCCTCCACTCTTCTCTCTCCTACACCCAGTCTCTTGGCACTGAGAGGGTTTTAGCGATAAATAAACGGCATTTTGACTGAGCTGGGTTCTTACTGCTCTGTTCAAGTCTCTCACTCGTGATTTACAGTATCTTACTTGTGTCAGAACGATCTTATAGTTTACTTGTGCTCTCCAGAAGGAAAAGACAAAGAAAACTTATAATTGCAGTACATTAAAACATTTTCTCAGTTATGTATTAATACATTCATCAAAGTATTCTCTGTAAACTGAGGTACTAAATGAGTCTTTTTCCCCCATTTCACCTCACTCGTTGCCTCTACTCGTACCCATTGTTGATGTGACGACTTATATTAAAGTTTGTAACTAGCTCATCAAGATTGTAACTGGCTTAGCTAAATGAATTGTGGGGTTCAGTCCCTGAGCCCATTATGTGCCTCTGTATCCCTTTCCACTACCGCCCACAAGATGGGTATGGGGTGCATAATAAATTAACTAAACTAACTAACTCGTAACCTAAACTGGACAACTTTACCAACGGTAGCAAACCAAACGTCCAGAAAATTGTCGCAAGTTAAAGCTGTAGCAACTTGTCTTGATAACCTTTAGTTCTTTGGTTCAGGATAAGTCATCCCAATTCCAACTTGGCTAATTCCATTAGCCACTTTTGTTGTGGCCCTCGGCATGCAAGATATATATTAGGTTAGGCTAAAATATGTTTCAAGGCTAGGCTAGGTTACAGTAACTAGTTTAGCTTATTAGTGTGTTGGAAATTCAAGTAACTCATCATGTTACCCTTAAACTCACCACAGGGGGTATTGTCTTTGAAGAGCAGCATCAATATTCCATTTGCTGCACATTTGAGATGAGTGGTATTGTTGATCACACTTATGTGAGAGCTGGCATTAATAATGTATTAGGGCAAGGTTGCTGATAGTCTTCCTATTAGATATGCATGATAACCTATCATTATCTAACCAAACCTAACCTACCTTATCTAACCAAATCGTATGTATCCTTATCTAACCTAACCCTACTTATCCTTTATCATATAGTATGTGACTGTGGCATGCTGTTCCCTTTTAAATTGTGGCAACCCCAACCTGACCATGTTAGACACATACAGTATATACCCCATAGACATCAGGGTGCAAAGTTGGGTTCAGGCTGGCACCAAGCATCTGGCCTCCAACCTTAAACACATAGACATACAGTATTTCTAATTTATAAATACAGTGTATATATATAATATATGTATATATATATAAATATATATATATATATATATATATATATATATATATATATATATATATATATATATACGTCAGACCACGGAGGAAAATGAAACGGGAATTTCCTTAAGTACTTTCGTATATTAAATACATCTTCAGAAGGAATAGGTTAGGTAGGTTTCATTCCTTCTGAAGATGTATTTAATATACGAAAGTACTTAAGGAAATTCCTGTTTCATTTTCCTCCGTGGTCTGACATTGTCACATTCTTAATCACGTGTTTATTTTCGTGATATACACACACACACACATTATATATATATATATATATATATATATATATATATATATATATATATATATATATATATATATATATATATATATATATATATATATATATATATATATATATATATATATATATATATATATATATATATATATATATATATATATATATATATATATATATATATATATATATATATATATATATATATATATATATATATATATATATATATATATATATATATATATATATATATATATATATATATTATATATATATATATATATATATATATATATATATATATATATATATATATATATATATATATATATATATATATATATATATATATATATATATATATATATATATATATATATATATATATATATATATATATATATATATATATATATATATATATATATATATATATATATATATATATATATATATATATATATATATATATATATTATGTATGTATGTATGTATGTCGTACCTAGTAGCCAGAACGCACTTCTCAGCCTACTATGCAAGGCCCGATTTGCCTAATAAGCCAAGTTTTCACGAATTAATTATTTTTCGACTACCTAACCTACCTAACCTAACCTAACTTTTTCGGCTACCTAACCTAACCTATAAAGATAGGTTAGGTTAGGTTAGGTAGGGTTGGTTAGGTTCGGTCATATATCTACGTTAATTTTAACTCCAATAAAAAAAATTGACCTCATACATAATGAAATGGGTAGCTTTATCATTTCATAAGAAAAAAATTACAGAAAATATATTAATTCAGGAAAACTTGGCTTATTAGGCAAATTGGGCCTTGAATAGTAGGCTGAGAAGTGCATTCTGGCTACTAGGTACGACATATATATATATATTTATATTACTGTATTTATATATTTATATTACTGTATTTCATTCACCTGGACTATCAAAGCCTCAAACAACTGATCACCAGAGCAGTAGCCAGCAGCTCTTAACCACCTCACTTCTGGGCACCCAAAATAAAGGAGGAGCTCTACTAAATGCAGCTTGTATCCATTTGAGATGAGGCCTTCCCTAGGTTGCGACTTGAGTATAGAGGAATTAGCCGATCCATGTCCCAGTCGTAGAAATTCCTAACCACAATAAACATGGATAATGACGTTTCATTCACCTGGGCTATCAGAATGCAACCCTTCAACTGTTGTACCTTTCCTGAATAAACATATTTATTTATTTATTTATTTGTCTAACTCCCAGGTACCTAGGTAAACAAAGGCATTAGGTGAAAGGAAACTTACCCAACCATTTCTGTTGGGCGTGTGATTCAAACCTGGGATTCCCGATTGTGAGTTAAGAATAAACCCCATTGTACTGTATTAATTATAATTTTATTTAGAAGTTCAGTACAACTAATCAGCTGTCTTAACTTTATAATATTATTAATACAATCCTTATGGTGAATATTGTTCTTATATACAGTATGGGACAAGTGTTTATTCCATTTGTTTAAAATACGAGAAAATCTGTCTATTTAACTGAAGTCCTTACTTCCAGCCTGCCTACTCATCTCGCACACATCATCTCTCTCCCTCCTATATATATATTTCTGTGGTTTGTGTTATAAGGAGTTAGGAGCAGCTATTTCTACCCTTGTTGTGGGACCTCACAATACTCATCTTGCAGGTACTGCTTGTGTTTATTGTATTCAAAATTCTATATTTGAGCAATTTCTTGCCCTATTCTACTTTACGTGGGTCCTTCAATCTCTGTTCCTTTAAGAGGTTAGTCAATAGCTACCTAACACAACACAGCCACTAGATATATTTTCTAAACCTGACACTCAATTGAGGTTTGCCCATGTTCAGAGTCTGACTATAAAATTATTACTCAGTAGTACCATCAGCATTTGTCTGATGCAATTTGAATTAATTGGTTGCCTCACAACATGGGTTTGTTCCTCAGGGTCAGGGGGGTATGTGTCGGAGGGGGAGGAGAAGGTGGTGCGGGCTCCTGGGCTCGGTCGCATCACAGGCTCTGCTTCCATAGAGACGCTGGTGCGGGTTGGCTTGGAGAAGGAGGCTGGCCTCTCGCCCGACAGCAAGATGGTTGTCCTACATGACTTCACGCCCTGCGTTGATGATGAACTGGAAGTGAAGAGGGGTAGTGTAAGTTATTATGCAATTATTGCTTGCTTTTTAACACATTTTCATGAAATGTATTTTGATAAGAGTTACTGTATTAGTAATTTAGCTTTTTTCTTAGTTGGCTCTCGGTAACTCCCTGGTGCATTGGTTCTGGTATCACAGACATCCACAAAACTACTGGACCTATAGACTTGTTGGCCTAACAGAATGCCAGGACTGGAATGTGGTGTGCCACATTCTGACAAGGGGAGCCAGGGCATTTGAAATCTACCCAAAACTAAGTACACCAGGCCAAAAATTATACTGTATAGGTGAAGCAAAATAAACTACAGTTCTGTATATCGTGATTCAGTAGAGAAAAGATGGATTCAGGGGAAGGGTAGTTTGCTCAGTTTTGGAAAGCCAGTTCCTATTTGGCTGGGTAGCTTGCTTTTCTCTTTGGCTTTGTTGAGTATTTTGTGATGGTTATGGGATGGCTCCCATACTCATGAGTTAAATTATGCTGTTTTCAGCTTTCAGAATGAATGAGAATTCATGCTCACTCTTATGGATGATCATCAGTGTTTTTAAGCCCTAACAGACATTTCTGTTGCTGCTGTCACTGCATGATGAGTTTTGATGATGAGTTTTATGTACAGTATTTTTTTCACCAGCAGAGGTGGGATATTTGTTGCTGCTGGACATCTATGTTGGCTGTGCTGCCACCCTGGGTGTTGGCCTATTAGGCTGCTGCCACCATCTTCAGTTAGTGTTATGATGCCCTTATCTGTCCTGTCAGAACATTGAACACCTTGATCACCTGATTTTTACCTGCATAGTGTTCCCATTTTGCCAAGTTTGGCTGAAGGCATTGTAACATTTTCTGCACAGGTTGGTGCTTCACCAATGCCGGAACAAAATGTTGCAGCTTCTTTGTTCCTTCAAGGAATTTTTATTCTTCATTTTACCCTTAAGGTTCTTTAAGATTTGGTTCTGTGGTGCCCAGTGTGTTGGGCCTTAGCGTAGAGTTAGTTTCCAGCTCTCACCACACCAGCCAGGGGTTGTAATTTCTTTTGCACCACCTGTACTTTATGGGTGGTTTTACTTGGTTTGGGTCACAATGCTCCTTTGTTTCTCTATGAACACACCAGATTCTGTTTGTTGTGGTTGGTAGGCCTGCACTAATCCAAAGCCCTGATTAGTTTTGTGGATGTGTCTGGTAAAAGAGCAGTCCACTGGGAAGCTACTGAAGCCACCCATAAATGTTTCATTAAATTCAATGCTTGATTTTGTGCATACTAGTATTTTATTTTATTTTTATTTATATTGTGATTCCAGACATTATGACCAAACCACACACCAGAAGATGAGGAGACGATGACGTTTTGTTCTTTCCTTGACCATTATCAAGTCGATTGTGATAATGGTCCAGGATGGACCGAAACGTCGTCGTCTCCTCATCTCCTGGTGTGTGGTTTGGTCATCATATCTTCAGCCACGTTATTGTGACTCATCGTCTGCATTCCAACCATTCTTTTATTAACATTTTATATAGGTTTCTGTTGTCTTAACAAATTTGAACTACATCTTTTTTGAGCACTGGTACTGTACTAATATTAACACTTTCGCTGCCTGATCATGCATATTCCGTCATAAAACCAAAAAGCGGAGAGTGCATGCAAAATTTTTTGCAGTGGTTTATTATTAAGTATAAACATTGTGCGTGAATGAGTTTAACATCAGGTTGTGTGCTCACCGGAAATGCTCGGCCTACCTTCCCGTGTGATTTGGGTGCCTAACTGAGCCAGTGAAAGTGTTAATTATATTATAAGTTATTAGTAGATTTAGGCCCATTACAATAATTCAAACAATTCCTCTACCAAATCTCCCCGAAATTTTTTAATATATGCAATTTATTATATTTCTGCTATTTTGTTAGCAAGTTTTCAGCTTGATAAAGTGATGAGGGGTAGATGTAGATGCCCCTCAACACCTGCCCCTGTCACATCCAAACAAATCTCCCTAAAGGCAACCCAATTTCCCCCCCCCCCCCCCCCCCCCCCGAGAAACAAAGTCTTCATGGTTTTACTTGTGATTTTTTCGTGTAGTTGCCAGCAATGGCTAACTTACTGCGCACCTCATACTAGACCCTGTGAGCAGTAGCACAAAAGGATTACACAATTCCCAAAAGGTCTTAGTTTTATATTATTTGTGGCTCTCCCAAATCTTGCAAGTGAACCTGGAAGCTGTTCTCCTTTTTTATACAAATTTTGTAGCACAGCGATCATTCCTAAATCTCTTAATTCAAGTGTATACAGTGTTTGTAGTTGTGGCATCAGTTTAGTAATGCTTTCTTATAATCATACAGTGCTTGATTGTTCCACACACATCATTCTTTATGTGAGAATATATTGTGCCAGTGCTTGGAAGGCTCTTATATAATAATAATAATAATAATTTTTATTTAAACAAAAGTACATGCATACAAAATAGGATACAAGAAGAATGTAGGATTTATAGGTAAGGCAAGTACAGTACTATGCCTAAAGTCACTAATATGCAGAGCATTTTAGGTATGATGTGGAAAAAATACTTAAAGCTAAAGACTTAAAACTATTTGAGATCAAAAGCAAAAATGAACTGAAGTAAAGAAATTGAAAAAATGACAATTATTACATGGTGATTGGTACCGCAGAAATTGCAACAGAACAACAGTAATTTACACTAAATAAACAGAAGAAATACAATTTTATTTTTATTTTTACACAGCAAATTTACAGATTCAGTAATTAATGTTCAGTAATAGTGATTTATCATCACCAAACCTTACCTTAATCCATTTATCTTGGATTTTATATATTAATAACATTTTCTGAATATTATTTTTGTATTGTACACTGTATCAGAATGGCTCTGTTTTTAAGTCTTTAAATTTAATGTTATCCTGTATTTAAATTCAAAATCATACATAGTGTAGCTGTGATCTTGTTATCTTGTCACTCAAGTCTTACTCGAGTACTGTAAAGTACTGTACTTTGCAAGTATTTACCTACTTATAAGTTTCTTAGATTAAGGACCTGCCTGAAACGCTGCACGTACTAGCAGCTTTACAAGAATGTAATTACTATGCTATGTATCCTCACAATCCCAATGTACCTTCTTGTATATATAAATAAATAAATGGTGGTACTCCCTTATATAATAAATAAAATATATAAATACTCAGCTCTGAAACAGTTTATGCATTTTCCAGGTTGTAAATGTACTTTATCAGGAAAATGACTGGGTATACGTTATCGCGGAGCATGGCCAACAGGAAGGCTTCATCCCTCACTCCTACTGCGCACCATTCGGGTCACAGCTCGGGGAACTTACCATGAACCATAAAGTATGTGCCCCTACTTCATATTTGCCATGTGGATAAAACAATTTATGTTATTCTAATACAATTGAACAGATGGTTTGACACTTGTTATGAACCACAGTAATAACTTGTAAACAGCTATCCTTGTATAGGCATTTGTGTATATTATATTTGGATGTCTGAATAGGGTGTCAGTTCAGTATTTGATTGAAGAAAGTACATTTATTAAGTATACAGTATTGTGGACACATTTTCTAATCAGAGAACTTATATCATACATGAAAAATCAATTTAATTTTCTTTACCACAGAAAAAAATGCCTCGTGAACATAACTCATTGGAAGGAGGAGGCGGAGGTGGCCTTGATACAGACCACAACACTACAATAGGTACTATCAACTCTGGAGGCACAGGTGTGTATATTTGGTCACTGTTATGATGTATGTACTGTTTGGACACTTGGGATGTTCAGTTAATGTAGTTTGTGTCTCTGGTACTGTTTGCAAGTTTCTCTTTCTCAGTAATTTAACAGTTTAAGAGAGATATGAAACACTATGAAATCGTTTTAATATTTTGTGCAATCATTCTGGGTTCGAAGGTATAGGGTAGTATTTGGTGTAGTAGTTGGCACGTGTCTTGGCTTCTCATGTCTCAGTGTTGGGGACAATGAGCTTATTATGCTTATTGAGGTTTCCCTTATTGTTTTACTATCATATTTCAAATTGTTCTCAGATGTGACAAATTATGACAGGCTTTACATAAAAAAGGACTACCTTAGATCTTGAATGGCATTGTCCATTACAGTTGGATAGGTAAGTCACCCAGCCATGTAAAACTGCATTTGTTCATTTACTTAGTAATGAGGTATGTTTAATGGAATAGTAAATCATTTAAACTCGGTTTTCATGCCTTGCTTTTGCTGTAAACTTCACTCACTATCAACGGAAGAGCCTCTTTCTGAGACTTATTGAGACACTGTCAAATGATTTAATAAATGTCTTGGTGGCCTGCATATGTTAACAAATGTTTGGTGTTCATCTGGCTGTCATTCAAGTCACTGACCAAATATTTGATATAAAAATAGCCTAACAAAACTTTAATATCAAGTTTGCAGGAATACTCGTAGAGGTAAGTGTAGCAGATCATCGTCACCTACTACTAGAGTGAGTGTAGAGTGTAGCTAAAGGACAATGAGCCAGAGAAAGGGCACCTCTATTACCATGTGGCACCAATATCATTTAACACACCCATTACCATGTGGTATCCCAATACCAGTTAATGCACCCTTTACCATGTGGAACCCCAATACCAGTTAATGCACCCTTTACCATGTGGAACCCCAATACCAGTTAATGCACCCTTTACCATGTGGAACCCCAATACCAGTTAATGCACCCATTACCATCTGGCACCCACCCTGATGCACTTGCAAAACTGTCAAATCTCATTTTTACCTCCCACAGTAGTGTCATGGGAGACTAAGGTTATTTAACTAAGGTTTATTTAACATTTAAACATTTAACATTTAAATTATTTTCAGAAATGTAAGATGAAAATGTATTGCATCGTTCGAAATGTTAATGAATTTTTTTATTTTTAACATAAAAGTTTCTTAATATTGATAACAAGGTGAAATTTTTTAGTTCTACGTACACTGCATACCTAACTTTTACTATTAAAATTAGCTTAGCTGTATTTTTCAAACCTTTAAAGGTTTTATGAAAAAGATATATAAGAGGCGACGTGTTTGTCTATCCTGCTGATTTTTTAGAGTTGGTTTGATTTTGTATTTTTTGTTTGTTTACATACTTAAAATTTCCTTAGATTAAGGACCTGCCCGAAACGCTGCGCGTACTAGTGGCTTTACAAGATTGTAATTACTATACTATGTATCCTCACAATCCCAATGTACCTTCTTGTATATATATATAAATAAAAATAAAATAAATAATGTATTGCTTAACTCCACAAACTCAACTACATTTTGAATAACAGATATGAGTGTTATGTTCTTACAGATAATCCAGGACTGGTGGGATCAGATAATGAGAGTTATGGAGGGAAATTAATAGGCAGTCCGCCCAATAGAACTTCAGATTCTTCTATCCAAAGTGGCACGGCTACACCGGACATTCATCCGTTTTTCAAGGTTTGCCAACATATACACTGTATTAATTTGTGTTCATTATGTTTATTGTATATAGGCCAACCATTTGTCCTTTGCATACATTGTAAAGGAAGTAAGCAAGACAGTAATTATATAAAGAAAGCACTAAACATGGCTATACTGCATAGCATTATGCATGTCTCAAGAGATTCAAGAATTCCTAGATATCACTCAGCATGCCAATACAGAAGCAGAAAGACAGTCATAGGCATTCTGTGTTAAAGAATTTATATTTGCTTTGCATACTAGTGGCTTCATTAGTATGTGTAACTCCTGTCCCTTCAATTGTCTATTCCTCTTATGTACTTTGTGTACACATTCTTATGAATAAAATTATGAAGTTTTATGTGAATATAAAGACAGTGAGAAAGTAAAATTTCTGATTATCCTGAAAATTGGAATATTGAGCCAGAAGAAAGTTGACTAAGTAGAACATAGCAATTAGGAGAGTAAGGGGGGGGGGTCAATTATCAGAGGAAAGCTCCAAGCCATTACAACTATATAGCACTGGGAAGGGGTCGGGATTTGGGATGGGACGGGGGAAAGGAATGGTGTCCAACCACTTGGACGGTCAGGGATTGAACGCCGACCTGCATGAAGCAAGACCTGTCGCTCTACCGTCGGAGAGTAAGGGGCCGTGTTTCTATTCCACCTAGTGCCCATGAGTTAACCTTGTGTGGCTGGTAAGTGACCATGCCAAGGAGGTTTCCCACTTCCTATTACTGTATGGTGGAAGGAGGATGGCCATGGGGATAAGTCACATTTCATAGCACATAATTTGTTATTGGTAGTAACTAACTAACTACCTTTCCAATGGTTATGGATCCATTGAGTGACATGATAGAACCCGAATATGGAATAGATTTCCGAGATGGGACACATTCAGATTGCTTCCTTAAGGGCAATATCTGCTAGGACATCGCAGACAACACTAATATGACTGGATTTCCAGCAAAACTTGACTTGTCTTATAACTGCTAAAGGTGAGAAACATTCACTGTTGAAAATAGGGGAAGTGTGTGTGTATTTTATAAGTGTAAACATTAGAATATGTTTTACACTAATAGAATTTTCATACAAGTGTGTTATGTAAAGTGTAGAGGTTATCATATATGAATTATCATATATGTATTACTGGTCTTTATTTAATGAAGTTGATAATCATGATAACTCCTCAAATTATCCCCTAAAATACATATGAAACATGATGGCATGAAGGCCACCAAGTAATGAGATTTTATTATAGCTTTACACTCCTGTCTTTATATTCATACATTTTTAGCCTGGAATTTGTTATACATACCTAAACTGTCATTATTTTTATTTTTCTAAGCTTATGTTTTTCCCAGTTTATGTTTTAGGATCTGTTTTGGCAATCTGTCATCAGGGATTATTATTATTATTATCTTTATTGACAAACATTAATTACAATTTGCCTAATATTTAATAGTCTGTATTCAACTCAAACCTTAGAAATCTAATACTTGATAACAGACTGAACAAAAACCACCTAATTATCGCAGGGGACTTTAATATTGACCTCTGCGAGCCAGAACACCCTACTGCTGTTAGCTTCCTCAACTGTATGAATTCCTGCCTCCTCATACCCTTAATCACTAGACCTACTAGAATCACTGATAGCACTGCCACGACTCTAGATCACATCTGGACCAACATAACCTCTCCGCTTACTTCAGGTATAATCACCGATAGCACTACAGACCACTACCCCACATTTCTCTTAACTAACATTAGCAAACCACCTCTAGAAACAAGGGAGTTAAGCTTTAGGCTGCACAATGAAACTGCTATAAACAATTTTATAACTGCTGCTGATAATGTCAACTGGGAGTCCGAGTTAGGTAACATAGGGGACATCAACCTAGCAGTGCAATCTTTTCTACAAACAACTCTTAGCCTTTATAACACCCACTGTCCTAGGCTTACAAAACAAGTCACAAGCAAAAGGCTTAACAATCCTTGGCTTACAAAGGGAATACTGAAATCCATTAACAAAAAACACGACCTTGAGAAGAAGTATAGGTTAGGAATTGTCTCCAAAGAATTCTCAAAGAATTACTCATTATTGCTATCTAAGATAATTAGACGAGCCAAAACTAAATACTACGAAGATAAATTTACTCAAATAAAGAGCAACATTAAACAAACTTGGAGCACAATTTCACAAATATTGGGATCAAAGAAATCTTTAAATAACAAACCGACTCTCCTGTCTAATAACGATGGTCAGCTTTCAGCCTCTGATTCTGCTATTGAGTTCAATAGGTTCTTCTCTTCCATTGGTTCATCCCTTGCAAATGATATTCCATCTTCCAGTACTGACATTAAGGACTATCTTACAGGTAACTATCCACAGTCTCTGTACCTAAAGCCTATTAACTCCACTAACGTCAATGAGATAATCCTTTCCCTTAAAACCAAGTCTGGTGCCCTTGAGGAGATACCAACTTTAATTTACAAAAAAGCCTCCAGATCTTTAGCCCCTGCTATTGCTTTGCTCTTCAACAAGTCACTTGAACTCCAAACCTTTCCAGATATTCTAAAAAAAGCGAGAGTAACGCCTGTCCACAAATGTGGTGACCCCACAGATGTTAACAACTACAGACCTATATCAATCCTGCCAAACTTGTCAAAAATTTTTGAAAAACTTATATACAAGCAGCTTTACTCATATCTAGCCAAACTCAATATACTTAGCCCTTGCCAATATGGCTTCAGACCCAAAAAAAGCACTAACGATGCACTTATTAGTATGCTTAACTCGATTCATACAGCTCTTGATAAAAAGGAGTTCCCTGTTGGGTTATTTGTGGACCTGCGTAAAGCTTTTGATACTGTCAACCACCATAACCTTCTTCTTAAATTACATCATTATGGAGTCAGAGGACACTCCCTACAATACCTCGAGTCCTACCTTACTGACAGGCTCCAATATGTTTCTGTGAATAATACAATTTCTCCCACCCTACCCATCAACATTGGTGTTCCTCAGGGCAGCATACTTGGCCCTCTCCTCTTTCTCATCTACATTAATGACCTTCCAAATGCCTCCCAACACCTCAAACCAATTCTATTTGCTGACGACACAACCTTCATTTACTCCAGTCCTGACCCTCTTGCTCTAAATGCCACAGTAAATATTGAGCTAAATAAAGTCCATCTTTGGCTAACTGCCAACAAACTCACCCTTAACATTGACAAAACCTTCTATATTCTGTTTGGCAATAAATCTTCTAGTCTTATAAATCTCAAAATAAACAATACCCAAATTTGTAACAAATTAGATGGCAAATTCCTTGGCATTCTCATTGACCACAAGCTGAATTTCCAGGGACACATTCTAAATATATCAAAAAAAGTTTCAAAAACTGTGGGCATTCTTTCTAAGATCAGATATTATGTACCACGCCCTGCCCTGGTGACTCTCTATTACTCCCTTATCTATCCTTATCTCAACTATTGTATTTGTGCTTGGGGTTCTACTACCCAAAATCACTTACGTCCTCTAATTACCCAACACAAAGCCGCTATTAGAACAATATCCAACTCTGGCCCCAGACATCACTCGGTACCCCTACTCAAATCTCTTAATATGTTAGATATTAAGTCACTGCACATTCTCTCATGTGTATTATACATATATAAAACGCTAAACTATAATGCCAATCCTGATCTTAAAAGCTTCATAGAAGGTTGTAACAGAACCCATGAGCACCACACCAGAAATAAATACAGTTTTGATATTCCTAGAGTACGTCTTAATCAAACTAGAAATGCTCTGCAAATCAAGGGGCCCAGAATGTGGAATGACCTTCCCAACCATGTTAAAGACTGTACCTCTCTCAACCAGTTTAAGATAAAAACTAAACACTACCTAATAAATTCCCTGTAATCTACCTCACTCCTCTATTGTCAACCCATGTCTGTTATTTTCTTTTTTTTTTTTTTTTTTTTTTTTTTTAATCAACACTGTTTGTCAACCTATTGTATTTGTGCTGCTTTTTCAGTCATGTTCCCCCTTTTTTTTTATCTTTATTTGTATTTGTTCTCAACATCTTTTATTCTTTATGCTCAATTAGTATTAAGTTCTAGATATTAATGTTTTTCTTGCCCGAAACGCATTGCGTAATAGTGGCTTTAGGCATTGTATGTACTAGCTCTATCTATATATCAATCCATTAATGTAACATCACTTGTATGTATATACCTTACCTGAATAAACATCTGAATCTGAATATGATGAATTCAATTAGGTCTTATTAGAGTGAGGATAATGCTGGGATTCTCTGTTGCACAGGACAGAGGATCATACACATCACAATAGGTTTAAACTGTAGGCTGAAGCACATATATATATCATGGTTATAATCAACTACATTAGACTGTATACACCTTTCTATGTACAAATATGTAAATACAACTTTCTATTGTGCACTGCCATACACAGTGTGTATGTTTCATGGGTCAAGGTAAAAATCATTACATCGACATAAACCTATGATCCTTATTTTTATCGTACATGTGAAACCCAGATAATAATAGTTTAAATTATGATATGATAATATCAAATGGTAAATTCAGGTAAATGATAACTGCATTATCCCATGAATCATCATATGGTGATAACCGCACTTTAAGGGTTAAAGAATTCCCTTATTAATGATTAAAATAATTTCTTTTCTCATTAAGGATCCTGCTGGCAGGTACATTGTCTTATACACCTTTATTGCACGTGATGAAAATGATGTGAGTGTAGAGCGTGGAGAGTTCGTAACTGTACTCAACCGTGAAGATCCTGATTGGTACTGGGTTCTAAGATCAGATGGACAGGAAGGTTTTGTTCCATCTGGATTTGTCTATCCAGCGGATGTAATACAAGGTATGTCTTGCTAGTTTTGATGTAAAAATTTAATTGCTGTTTGTCCTTTTCACATGTAGAATCTTATAAATGATTATTTAGTGGAAATTGTGGTTTGATGATAAAGAATTTTGCCATGTGAAATGCTATTGCACATGCCTGAGAAAAGTTAATTAGAATACTGTACACTATAATAAGGTTGTATGAATTTTGTAATTTAAGAGGTTTAATGATTATTGTTAGTAATTTTCAAGGGTGAGAACTCCATTTAAGAATGAGTACATCATTTTACATCAATTGTGATTCTCCTTTGATTAGATAAATCCCTTTCATTCTGATGATGTTCCTTACCTTAGTATAAAAAAGCTATGTTGATACTATAGCCAAACTCACTGAGTTTAGTTGTACATTTTGATCTTTACCATTACAAATATTTGGTGTTGCTCTAGATGTGGTCAAACCCGATGGAAGAATGTGTATGTGCACCTTGTTTACATATGTGAATCTGTGTGTGCACCTTGTTTACATATGTGAACCTGTGTGTGAACCTTGTTTACATATGTGAATCTGTGTGTGAACCTTGTTTACATATGTGAACCTGTGTGTGCACCTTGTTTACATATGTGAAACTGTGTGTCACCTTGTTTACATATGTGAACCTGTGTGTCACCTTGTTTACACTATGGACAAATTGTATACATGATGTAAATAGAGTTTTATCTTATAAATATTTCAGATCACCTGGATCAAGGTGGGGGTACAACTGGTGGCGGGGTGATGGTGGGCACGATACATGGCTTAGGTAGCGTCGGGGGGCACCAGTTGGGCTATGGGGCCTCCCAGCATCATATAAATCCTGGGAACAGCGACGACCTTCGGTTTCATGGCTCGGAACTTGTCATGCTCTATGATTATAAGGTGTGTGCCTCTTGGTGCCATTTTATTCACTAAATTTGTTTGTGATGCTTGTTTAGTCAAAATTTACACTTTTTAACTAAATTTGCCACTAAAGGGCATTCATTGAGAATAATTCATGTTACTCCTGTGGGCCATGCTCAATGAGGCGTTAGTGTTTAGGTGAGAAACCTGCAGGAAGAAGTGAATGACAGTGGTTTTGTGCACTTTAGTGCATGCTTAATGTTGCATCAGTCACAGTGTTGTTAAATGTGTGTGTAATGAATGTATTGTGTATGATCAGATTAACATTATTTGGTATGTTACTTGTATAACACAGTAATGCCATTTTGTATAATGTGGTACTGGTTCCATGTAGAACAAGCACATTGTATACAGTATTTAAATACCATCCTGGTGTGTTATATGTTATACAACACAAATGGGTTAAATTTTTGCACAACTAAACATTATGGCATGTTTCCTTACACCTCTGCTCATCTAACATTAAATAGGCACCTAGGAGTAAGGCAACTCCTGGTAAAGGTCAGTCATCTGCCTAGGGAACTTCTATAAGTCTTAAGAGGCTACCTGCTTCTGACAATGGGAAACACAGCACTAACACAGCACTAACAGGATAATGTTTGTAATAATCTAATTCCCATTGTTGGGGAACAGGAGGCCTCTGTATATATACACTTTGTGCTTGTATGAGGTCCCCCAAGGTAGAACTACTGACCCTTCCCAGGATGCAACTCCACAGCAGTTTTCCAACTCCCAGATACCTATTTACTGCTAGATGAACAGGTTTATTATGTGAAAGGAAACATGCCCGACCATTTCTGTCTCACTTGGGAATCAAACTCAGGATCCCTGTTTGTAAATAGAGAATAAAGCCAACAGTACTACTTACTTGTTCATTACAACTTGGTCCCAACTCATTCAGAAATCATTCCTTTTGTTAAGTGTGCATTGTTAATATAGAATCTTAATAGCCTACTATTATCCATGTGTTATAAATTACATTGAGTATGGTTTCATTTTGTTTTTGACTTTTAAGATAATTTGCATGTTACCATTGAGAGATTCTCATGCAAATTAATGCTTTGCAGTTCTTTCATAGATGTAGGACAGTTATATATATTTTGAAGTTAGATTATTTTCCCCTGCTACTAATAAGTTCTAATTGTATTATTTTATTTACAGGCACAAGCCCCAGATGACTTATCAGTGCGTCGAGGAGACTGGATCTATGCTGACTTGAACAATCAGACTGTAGATGGATGGCTGTGGGCATATGCTCCAAAGACTCGAAAGTATGGCTTTATACCAAAGGCTTACGCTCGGCCTCCTGCGATGACATCCCTATAGAAATAAAACAGGTGATGTGTACATAGTTCTCTGTGAAGCTGACTGTGTTTGTGATTTCTGTACTAGATAATCAAGATCAAATCAGGGTCAGTGTTGCCTAATGTACAGATGGCAGCCCTTAATGGTGCCTAGTGTACAGATAGCAGCTCTCAGTGGTGCCTTCAGAGCTGCATAATGTATAGTTAATAACTGCAGTGGCGCCTTCAGAGGTGCATAGTGTACAGATGGCAGCTTTCAGCAGTGCCTATTGTACAGTTGGCACCCACTTTTCAGAGACACCCCCCTCACAAAATGACTGGTTACAGTAATCTGTCTCGAACAGTATTGTATAGAAAAATATATTTATCTGTTTATACCCTAATCTCATTTATGCTACTCACGATTATTTAAATACACATAGGATACATCATTCATTGTAAGCTGAACATGAAATTTGGTGTTGAAAATGCCACCTGTGCCAAATATAAAGTCAACTCATTCATTTTTAATCTTTTCTTATAGATGTACTGTGTTTTTTCTTTAGCTTTTATATATTTGTACATGATATTGTTAATTTTTTACCATTCAAGTTAATTGTAATATATTTAGTATTTTCTAATTTATTTTTTCTTTTATACTGATCAATAAATGAGGTGACAGCTGTCCACATGTGGAAGATGAATCTGTTGGATTTGTTGTAGTTTATGTGAGACTTTGTGTACCTTTTCTACCCCATTAAATTGGGAATTGATTAAGGTTGACAGAAAGAATGGCAGCCATGGTAATTTCTTGTCCTTGTCAGTGACATGACAGCACTTTACTTGAGATGAGACTACAGTTCTAAGTTGAGAATGAACCATATTATTAATTATTTAAAGATTGTCTGTATATGTGAATGAATATATTGTTGTAAATGAGCTGGACTTCTCTCGGCTTCAAAATTTGTATTAAGATGAAGCTGTGATTTAATTATTGTTTTATTCTCTATGTTAATGTCTGTTCTTTCCTTCAAAAATCTACATTTGGAAAAGTTAATTTGTGGAAACAGTATTTACTTAATGGTACTAATGTACAGTATTTTTTTTTATCTCTTTTTGTATCTTAGAGTAAAACAACTCTATTAAATTCAACTAGTATAAAGCACATTGACAGTGATACATAGGTAATTATACAAGCAATATCCTTCAGAATATATTTTGTGCCTAGGTTTTTTTTATATTTAGAAAACCTGAGAGCAAGCAGCTATAATTACTGAAAACATACTCTATATTTCCACTTTCAAACTCCTCAGTACAGAAGAATGATGTCCACAACATGTAAGCTATATTTCATTTAGTAATGCATGGCAACTTCAGATTAAAAAAAACTACAATAACATTTTAAACTCTTGTTGAAGAATTCTATCTATTGGATGGAACAGTATAGCTAGATTAGTTCATTTATTATGCACCCCCATACCCATCCTGTGGGTGGTAGTGGAAAGGGTTACAAAGGCACATAATGGGTTCAGGGACTGAACCCCAAAATTCATTTAGCTAAGGAATTTATAGTTTTGATGAGCTAGTTACAAAATTGAATGTATATTGTTACATAACCGTTCAGGGTTCAAGACTGACCATAAGTAGTTTCTAAATTGTGTAACTTACATATGTGGAGAGCTTGTGTCAAAATTGATGTTTATCCTGCACACTGCCCCCCCCCTTCCTCATCCAGTGGGCAGCGGTGGAAAGGTTTTGTCATTTACATTTACTAGTCATCCCCAGTTAGCAAACTGGGGATATTTGGCTAAAATTTCTAGTAGTAGATAATTTTGAATGAAATATTTACACATTTCTTGAACATTGTAAACAAATTCCATTAAATTAAAATATTTAAGGGGAATATCCAATGCCATGGTAAGTATGCTCAAGGAGGAACCCTAAGACTAATTGGATAAAGGGTATTATCCTTAATGTATATATATATAGCACTAAGCCTCAAGTCCCATAGCAAGTGCTACTTGGAACTTTTTTGTTCAGAGTAGCTGAATCTAAAACAACAACAGCTGCTTCAAGTCTGGAAGACACCATCTGGTATCATAATTTGTTTCATGAGATACCCACTCACACTTGGGTGTTGATAGTGCTTAGCTTCATCTCGCCCCCGTCAATACATTATGTAATCAAGAGGTTATGTACATGCAGACGATAAGTCACAATAACATGGCTGAAATATATTATACATATATATATATATTATATACTGTATATATATTATATATATGCATGATCAAAGTGTAGACTTCACCATCAGCTACCTTCAGTGTGTGTACTCACCTAGTTGTACTCTTCTAGTTGTACTTAGGGGAGTTGAGCTGTGGCTCTTTGCCCCCATCTCTCAACTGTCAAAGGAACAAGGTTTTTGTACATGAAGATAGCACATGAGAATGTGTGGAGTGAGTGTATATTTAGCATGTTAAGGGACTTAAATAGAGGGGGGGGGCTGTGTGTTGTCTGAAGACAGAGTTTTGTTATAGTTCTGATAGCAAGTATCCGCCAAGTGATGATAGGCTTGAAGTAATTTGCAGTGGTTGAACCCTCATGCACAGATACCGGATGTTAGATAGTGATAGATTAGTGTATAGTATAATGAGAAGAGAGCAGAGTGGGGGACATAAAATCTGATTTTAGAAAGTATACCAACTGTTTTTGAGACTTTTTTTTTTTTTTGTCTATGTGTTGTATGTTGGTGCTGAAGTTCAGTCCCTTGTTTTTGTATAGGCAAGGAACTTCCCCTTATTTGTATTGGTAATGTTAACATTGTCTATCTGAAGTTGAATCTCATTTGATGACTTAATACCAAATAAAATGTAGAAGGTTTTTTCTATGTTTAGTGTAAGTTTGTTAGTTGACATCCATGAGTGAACATTTTAAATTTACTGTTGACAATATTATTTAATGTGTGGGGGTTGGGGTCAGAATAGACAAAGGTAGCATCATCTGCAAATAGTATAGATTTAAGAATGTTAGAAACATTTGGCAGATCATTGTTATATATAAGAAATAGGAGAGGTCCCAAGATGCTACCCTGTGGCACCCCCTACTGTCAGTGGTAAAGTGGGGGAGGTTATGCTATTGATGACTACATATTGGTGTCTGTCACTGAGATAGGAACGAATATACAGTAGTCCAGAGTAAGGCCTCGGATACCATAGTGTTAAAGTTTAAGTAAGAGGTAGTTATGGTTTACAGTATCAAAAGTTTTATAAAGTAGGAATATATAGAGCTGTTTGTAAATATTTTTCAAATTTTTTGAAAGTATAGTATAGGTAGATTTGATATTGGTCTGTAATTGTTTGTCAGCTGTCTCGCCTCTTTTAGCAACTGGTGTCCCTCTTGCTTTTTTACGGATTTCAGAGATTTGAGAGAGATTCACTCTAGAGATTTGTTGAATAGCAGAGCTATGGGTAGTGCAAGAGCAAGGGTAGCACTCTTATATATCATGGATGGTATTTCATTAATGTTCCCAGCTTTGGTTTTAAGTGATTGAATTATGGATATAATGTCTGTCATGCTGACTGGTAAAAGAAGTAGGGAGTTAGGATAGCTGCCTGTGAGATATATAGTGTCTGGGTCTCTGGGATTTTTTTGGCAAGGTTTGCACCAATTGATGAGAACCTGCTGTTGAATTCAGTTGCTAAGTTCTAAGTCTGTTGCAAGTGTGTAACAATCTTTGGAGAGTTTTATCTGCTTATGTGATTGTTGTTTAGAGCCTAGGATGTTAGAGATGACTTTCTATGTACTTTTCATATTTCCTTTTGCTTCTTTAAATCTATTCTCATAAAAGGAAGCTTTGGCTCTTTGTATTATATTGGTATGCATTGATGAGTATCTCTTAACTTCTTTTGTAACTAGGATCATTTTTTTGTTTTTCATATTCGTATTCCTTTTTAACTGCTTTAAGTATGCCACTTGTGAGCCAGGGGTTGTTTAATCTTTTGGCAGTTACTTTCTTAGTGAGGAGAGGACAGTGTGTGTTGTAGAGGCTTTGAATTTTGGAGAGAAAGATGTCGGCTAATGAATTTATATCCTGTGTATTGTTGAGTTCAGATTCCCAGTTTATATTGTGAAGTGCATTTTATCTTAATTTTCCCAGTGCTGTGATGCATAATTATATGGACATCTCTGAATGATTATATGCACATGTCTACATGCATTGTTAACTCCCAGTGTGTGTATATTATGTCACTAGAGGCTGAACGTAATCATCACTCTCTCGAGGGTTGTAATACACTGTTTAAGGTATTAATTCCTGTTGTGGAGGATGGGAGTCCTTTACTTGTTTGTGTAACGAGATCCTCCAAGGTCCAATTACCAAACTTTCCCAGAATGCAACCCACAACGGTTTCCTATCTCTGGGTACCCATTTAATGGTAGGTGAACAGCAGTATCAGGTGAAAGGAAATGTTCCCAACCATTTCTGTCCTAATAGAGTTCGATCTTGGGATTCACAATTGAGAGTAAATAACATAGACCACTGAAGTGCCTTCCCAGTGAGTTTGATGGCAACCAGAATTACTGTGAATTACAATTATTAATACAAAAAATTATGTATTTATACTGTACTCTCAACTACAAAACGTGAATAACGAATAATGACAGTGGTTTTGTCAAATAGGCTACCAGTACAAATTTTCATTAACAGTGTCAGCAGTTAAGTAGCCAAGATAAAAATCTGGTAATCAAATTCAAATGTTTATTCAGGTAAAGTACATACATACAAGGGGTGATACAAATATTGATGAATTTATAGATAGAGCTAGTACATACAATGCCTATAGCCACTATTACGCAAAGTGTTTCGGGCAGGAAAAACACTAAAGACTAAAACTTAATACTAATTGAGATTAAAGTATAAAATGTGTTGAGAAAATATAAAAATAAAAAAGGGGGAACATGGCAGAAAAACAGCAAAAATACAATTTGGTCGACAAACTGCATTGTTTAAAAATAATAGACATGGGTTGACATTATAATAATAATAATAATAATTATAATTTTTATTAAAAATTAGGTAAAGGTACATACATAAAGAGATTTTACAATGTTTGTTGGCTTTATAGATAGAGCTAGTACATACAATGCCTTATAGGGGTAAGGTATAACTTGTACAATTATAGGGGTAAGGTAGGTTACAGGGAGTTAATTAGGTAGTGCTTAGTTTTTATCTTAAACTGGTTGAGAGAGGTACAGTCTTTAACATGGTTGGGAAGGTCATTCCACATTCTGGGGTCCCTTGATTTGTAGAGCATTTCTACTTTTATTAAGTAGTAATCTTGGAATATCAAAAAAGTATTTGTTTCTGGTGTGGTGCTCATGGGTTCTGTTACAACCTTCAATGAAGCTTTTAAGGTCAGGATTGCCATTACAGTTCAGCGTTTTATATATACATAATACACATGGGAAGATGTGCAGTGACTTAATATCTAACATATTCAGAGAGTTGAGTAATCTTCATTGTAATCTGCAATAAAACCCAATGGCATCATGCAAAAGAGCATAAAATATATTCAGCTTTCTACATTTTGATAATTCAGTTTTACATTAATTGCTAGGAATCTGTTTTTATTTAATTTATTTACAGTATTTAAATAGTAATTGTTAGCATGTTTGTAGCATTTTTAGGTTAATGTTTTTTTAAGTGTTAAATTTGCGATATTTATCAGTGAATATTTGTAATATCCTCCGTATGACATTTATTTTGTAATTCAAATACCCGTGGTTTTATTTATGGGCGTAATCCATAACTACCAGTTGTTTAATTAAACATTGCACATTTAGTTACAGTATAATACATTTTTGAAAACCTCTGTACATTACAAAGGAGACAGGCTTTAATTCTTAACCAATGGCAATTCTAGTGTCATAAATGATGGTGCTAGTCCCTCCAGCCAGCGCTTTGACGACCTCTTCATATGGCACAACTACGGTATTTATATTTACCAGTAACTTAACTTGTTTTGGGGGCGTCAGTGTGAGCGGAGCTGGGAGCAGTGAAAGTGGCAGAGCAGAAGAGAAACTTCTGCTTCTCCTGCTACGTCAACCGTGTCTTTAGGGGACACTAGACATACGGTCAGCCTGTTGAGGATGGCAAGGAGAATGATTGGGAAGGGTAGAGAGCATATTTAATGTGGATAATAAGTATCTGGGGCGAGTAGATGGCACTTAGGGGGGTTAGATGGCATCTGGGGGAGGACAGTGGGTATGTTACTGGGGGGAGACTGCAAGTTGAGGAGGACCTCGAACAAGTTAGGAAGGGTTTAGAGGGTAATTGGTGCTGACAGCATAAGTAGGGGGAACAGAGGACGGGTTAGGAGCAGCAGCACGTGCTGAGGATAGACGCCATTGTGACAGACGAATGATAGTGTTTGGGAGGGCTGATGAGGGCAGTGAATCTGACTGGAGAAATGTGTTGAGTGGGGTATCTTAATGGTCCATTTTAGGGCCAACCCTTTTCGTCATGTACATCAATGACATAGATTAGAATATTACAAATCACATTAGCAAATTTGCAGATGACACTAAAATTTACGTGACTTTTCTTACCCCCCATCCTTTTATCTCTCGCTCTCTCGTATATTTTCTTCCCCCCCTCCCCCCTTTTCCAGCAACAGCCTGAAGTCAGGCTTTCACTGAGTAACTAACGTTAGACTTGAAGAAAGTTCTGACGTACCAGTACTGCTGCCGGATGGGAAACTGCGATGGTTGTAGGTGTGATATGGGTGGTCGTAGTTGCTGAGGGGGGGGGGGTGTGGAAACGGGGATAATGGTGGTGATTACAGTCCTGGGGATTCTGAAGGAGCTAGACATGACGGTATTGGCGGAGGCTGGTGGTGGTGGTATTAGTAGAGATGAGGGAAAAAATGATATGGTCCATGAAAGATCTCTTGGCACAGTTACACTACCTGCCGCAGGTAAGACATGAGATTCAAATTATATTTGAAAAGCCTAAATTTATCTGAGGGCCACTAACACCAGTGGCCTGGAGGACAGGAAACCTTTGACCTTGTCAAAGGTTCCCCCCATTTGCCCTGATCATTTTTTCAAGTTGGATTTTAAAATGAAGCAGCGGTTTGGCAGTTATGGCTTCGTCGGGTAGACGGTTCCACGGGTTTATAACCCTGTGGGTGAAAAAGCATATCCTGTTCTCATTCTTACAATGTGGCTTGATGAGCTTGCAACCGTTGCTCATGTGTTATATCTGACCTTTTGAAGAAATTATCAGGATCAGTATCCCTCATTGTTTAGCATTTTAAAAGTTTCAATGAGATCCGCCCTGTTATGCTTGCTTTGCAGTGTTAGTACTGTGGCCCTAAACCGTTACTGATACGAAAGTTGACTTAGCTCTGGGATGATGATTTATAATATAAATAATTTCTACATAACTATTTGAGCGTAATCCTGCATTTGAGCGGAAGGGCGGGGCCCATCATCTAGGTAGAGGGCCCAGTGTCCACAGTGCTGTTGGTGCTGGAGGTGATGGGAGAGGTATGGTTGGCGATAGATGAGACTTGAGGCAGTTAGGGTGAGGCCACAACGCTTTCGGTGGTTAACGCCACTTTGGGGGAAGCAATCAGTAATTATGACCAAGCAACAAACACATTGGTCGATAACACTAGAGTTTCTCTCAAAGTGTAATATTTACTTACTCGTGTGTACCACCTGTGTTTGTGAGGGTCGGATTCAGACTCCTGGTCCCGCCTCTCAATCAATAATAGACCGGTGTGATCTCTCAAACTTATTTATTTACATACAAAAAGGTACATTGGGTTTGAGAGAGTACATAACATTGGTGTTCTTACATTCTTGCAAAGTCACTAAACACGCATAGCGTTTCGGGCAGGGCCTTAATCAAACAGTTAAGGTAACATGAATAGGTATATTGTTGCAAAATTTGAGTTCAACATAATAACTACAATATAAATTGTAGTTACGATAACATTGATGAAGATGTATGTCTTGTGTACTAATATTGGGTAGCACAAGATACAGTGTGAGTTTGAAGCACAAGATAGGAAACTGAGGATGAAATTAAGTACTTTTTGGTTTTACTTTTGAATTAAGCATAGGTTGGACAATTGTTTAATTCATTGGGGCGTGAGGTTCAAAGACAGTCCTTTTATTTGCATGGAGTGTTTGCACAGATTTAGTTTGACTAGGAATATCAAAGATATATTTATTTGTCCGAAACGCTTTGCGTGCTAGTGGCTACACAAGAATAAGAACTCTTGTAAATATAAATATAACAAAAAAAATCTGGTGTGGTGCTCTGGGATTATATCAAGGAAGCTCGTTACATCTATCAAGGAAGAGTTTCAGATCAGGGTTGGCATTTAGGAACAAAGTTTTGTACGTGTAAATAGGACAAGAGAATGTGTGGAGTGTATGTATGTTTAGCATGTTTAGGGACTTGCACAGTGGGGCTGTGTCTTGTCTGAAGACAGAATTTGTAACTTTGAGTCATATAAGATAGGGATAGATTAACTAGTAAGTACAATGAGAGGAGAGCAAAGTGGGGCACGTAATATCTGATTTTAGAAAGTATACCTACAGTTTTTAGACTCAATTTGGCTGTGTTTAATGTGGATGCTGAAGTTTAGTCTCTTGTCAATGTATAGGCCAAGGAACTTTCCCTTATTTGTATTGCTAATGTTAACATTGTCTATCTGAAGTTGAACTACACTACTTTCAGTACACTACTCCCAACTGTGACCACTCTCTAAGTCACTACAGTACTCTCTCCTCGCCCTCTCCAAAGGACAAGATAGCGGAGTCAGGAATTGGGTATGCTGGTGGGCACACTGCAGCCCGGGCGCCCCTCAAATTCAAATTCAAATTTGTATGCAGGTAAAAGTGCATATATAGATGATGAGTTACAAATGTTGGATTTATAGATAGAGCTAGTACATACAATACCTAAAGCTACTAATACGCATAGCGTTTCGGCCGCTCATTTCGACCACTTTTCTGGCTCATTTGGGTACTAAGTTCTCCCGTGTCCCCTTGTTCATGCACCACCCGTGCTAAATAGTTTCTTTTCTTTGGGTTTATATATATTTTATTACAAGCCCGCTTGGGTTACTTTAATTTGTGTGAATAAGATTGTTATAATATGATTTAATGTTTACTAATTGAGTGATACGAAGAGTGTGGTTAGGTTGAGCTCATAACTGCTGGAAGCTCAGTAACCACACAAGTTTCATTCAGAACCAAGAGACCCCTCGGGTCTGGGTACCTTTAACCACTGCACTGCGCAAAGCGCCTTTAGGCGCTCAGAGAGTTGTGCTTTTTGTTTTTTAATTTGACTATATTTTAATGTTTTTTAATGTTTTCATTACTATTTGTGTTTTGAAATGGAAATAGTTGACTTTGCAAACATTTTGACATTAAATTTACCTGAACATTTGTAAAAATAACAAAAATATGTCCTTGACAATTGCACCAAGACGTTTTTACCGAAAATAGGTGAGCAGTGCAAGGGTTAAGGAACACCCAACGTGGCAACATGTCCCTGCCAACCCCCTCTGATAGTCTGGAAAAGGGAAGCCTCCTTGCAGGATATGCTGGTAAAGGCAGGTTTCCCTACTCACCCACAGTAGAAAGGGGGAAAGACCATGAATAGAAACCAAATCTATTCTCAGCTAACTTAACCTGGTGCAAACTCGAGAGTCACATTGGTTTTGACTGAAGCGCATATATGGTTACTCGAGCTTTTAACAGTTATTAGAGGTTCTCAATCCATGTGTGTGCATGCGTGCGTGCGCAGACATGGGCATGTGCTAACATCAGTGCGTGTGTACCTTATTAAGAATATTTGACAAGAACCAAAATACCACGAAGCAATGGCCTCTGTTAATAGAAAACATCTCTTGTAGTAGCAACGGAGAGAAAGCAATAATCACACACAAAAAAGAAACGTCGAAGAGAAATTATCAGTAAATTGATGATGTGCTGCAGTGTTGTGGGGTGATGGGGTCCGGAAGCTGTGCTTCTCTTTTTCACTCAATTGCCTCCTAGTTTTCCTTGCACCATTTGTCCGACAGTTTCTAGCACACAATTAATTATATCACCAGAGGGCGCCAAGCTCGGAAAGACTAATATAACATGTGAGTCTGAATAAATTATTCTTAAACAAAAAATTCACTTAAACTTTCAATCGAAAAGGCCATTTTGTTCCGTTAAACTTGTTAACGGAACAGTTGTCTTCTAGACAGTTATTAAGTAAGACTACTACGCTACAATACCCCATACCGTCCCAATAACACGCCAGGATGACTCTAGCAAAGCAGATAATTAAATCATGCATTTAATTAGTATCAAATTAAATTAGATCTAGACCAAAAACATTGCTCCAAGCAACTTGCTCTGACAGGAGAGAATGCGACACTTGAAGGCCTGAACTCGCTAGTATTCAAATTAGGATTTATTGTGATTTTGGACATTATTATAAGGAGGAGAGCCAGCGTTCACCAGGATGACGGAGTGACGTGAGGCTGGTGGCTCCTGAAGCAGGCACCTCTGAGCGCCCTAAGTGTCAGCCATGACGGAGTCATGGGTCTTATGCATTACATATTGACTGCTCATCCGTTTTTTCAACTACGGGCTCACTATAGCCCGAGCTGTTTGAAACTTTTTGTTCCAGGTAGTGAATCTTGAACATCATCATCACTTTACACCTGCCGGCATGAGGCACATATGGAGCTCTGGAATTGTTGTATCCATACTCATGTGCTGGAAGATATCCACACAGTTTATACAAACTTTGTTAGAAGTGGCTAACGTGTACAACACAATCCTCTGAGAGTTTAACATTCTCCTGATAGTTTAACAAGCCTTTGCAGTTTAACATACTCTTAATATATTTTACGATGCCCTTGACATAATTAAACATGCTCTTGACATCATTAAACATGTTCTTGACATAATTTAACATGCCCTTGACATAATATAACATTATTGACATAATTTAACATATTCTTGACATAATTTAACATATTCTTGACATAAATAAACATGTTCTTGACCTAATATATGACATGTTCTTGACCCTTGACATAAGTGGGAACAAATTAATACCATTATACGTACGTTAGAGACTGGCTAAGAGTCCTAAGGGGTAAAGAAAGTTACCAGCTCCTCGTTACCTCTACCACTCTTGTGGCCTATTGCCGCACCACTGTGAAGGGGGGGGGCAGTTGTGCCCTTAGGTCATGTCATGTTGGGCGTGGGGGAGGGGGTCATGTGGGGCGCGGGGGAGGGGGTCATGTGGGGCGCGGGGGAGGGGGTCATGTGGGGCGCGGGGGATACAAGATTTACTTTACAGATCTCCATGAAAGCCAAGACTAAGCGCTGCCGTATGTGAAGACCGCTAGGCTGCGCCCTAGACATAATTAATATATGTATTGGTCGTAATAAAAATGTGATCTTTTGTTTTACATGCATAACTCTGCGCTTACATCACCTTTTATGTCATGTTGTGAGTGTTCACCAAGTTTATGTTGAGCTAATAAGTGTATATGCTGGCCTTGGTTTGTTTAATTATTTGCAATTTTAATTCTAGCGGTATATATATCTAATTAGTAATCAAATATAGCAATTAGTAATTAAACTCTCACGTCAATGTCTACTTTAAGAGCATGAAAATATGTATTATCAGTTTCATACCATTTTGAATTATATTTTGAACGACAAAATTGTATACTGCAACAATATTTTGCTTCAATGTCTGAATTACATAATTTTTGCAAAAGTTCAGTGTTTTAGAAAACTATACAAATGTGTATGATGCACCTGTTGTGCATACCTTAAACTACAGTTAATTAGCCAGTCAGTGGTCCTTATATCCTTCTTGAAGTTATCTTGAGATGATTTCGGGGCTTTAGTGTCCCCGCGGCCCGGTCTTCGACCAGGCCTCCACCCCCAGGAAGCAGCCCGTGACAACTGACTAACACCCAGGTACCTATTTTACTGCTAGGTAACAGGGGGGGGCATAGGGTGAAAGAAACTCTGCCCATTGTCTCTCGCCGGCGCCTGTGATCGAACCCAGGACCACAGGATCACAAGTCCAGCGTGCTGTCCGCTCGGCCGACCGGCTCCCTGAGACAATAAGTGGATATAAGTCAATATAAAGCAGTGAAGAATATAATAACAGTGAAGCAGTGAAGAAGAACGATGCTATAGGCGTTCCTTCTGGCTCCTTGAGAGAAAGTCTGGGTTAACACTTTCACGCTTCCCTGTGTCAATATTTTATTTTCCTCTGTTTGTCAGTCTAAATGTGCCAGTTTATATTGTAATAACTGTATTTGGTCCTTTTAAAAAATATTCTTAATACAATTAATATTATACAAATTGGAATACAAGGATAAATACTCATAGGGTGTTGATCCCCATGGTGCAGTATGGCAACCCAGGAAGAGAACTATATATAGGCGAGAGTGTGTGAGAAGTTCAGTGTACCGGAGAAGCTGTAGTGTGCAGGTGTAATGAAGATCTCTCTAGTGGTAAGTTATTATATTTGTTCTCTGTGTTCTTTACAGACGAAGAACACAAACTCATCCGTTAGATTAATATAGACGAACTTGAGTGTTATTGCTCAAACATATTCATTTTGTCACAGGTTATTTTCAGTGATTACTTTTAGCTATATAATCATATTAGATGTTGTTTTACTTATAACTTCCCAAGAGTTTAAGATAGAACCATAATAAAGCTAACTTGTGTAACTAGTTACTTTTAAAAATAATTTTGAAAAATGTAGGATGTGTCCTTATTTAATATACAGCCTCTGTACCTACAACTGTACTATTATTACATGCGAATAAACGTTTTATTATTACATTATTATTGAGGGCAAAGTTAAGTTGCCTTGCTGGAGTGTCTAGAAAAGTAGGGAATTTTAGTTCTTACCTCCATGGTTCAGCCCCTGAGCCCATTATGTGCCTCTGTAACCCTTTCATCTACGCCCCACACGATGGGGTATGAGGTGCATAATAAATTAACTAAACTAACTTGCCTCATGTTAGGATATTAATGCATCTTGAAGCACAAGACTCGCCCTCCTGACTTCATTCATGTTATCACTAGGCAGATAACATTTCGTATAAACATTTGTATTGTTAACTATACCCTGCAATCCTTCATATAGAACAGGGTAACATCACAGTGTTGTGTATCTAGGCTTGTTAATAATAAATAACGTTGACTGGGAAGGTTTGTGTGGTGGCGTGCGTGGTGGCGGGCGGGCAGGGGCGGCCCCAGGCAGGAGGCTACAAGCAGCCTGAGGGATACTTCCAGTACGTCAACGTTCCCGGTCACAAAGAATACGAGTTTGGTTGGAATAGAGGCAACCCTCACCATTATATATCCCGCTTCGAGCAGGCCAAGGACCACCGCTTCCGCACTAGGGTAAGTTGAGTTCAGTTATTCTTCCAGTTTTGCACATCTGCTAATTCGCTATTGCTCTATATTCCTGATTACATTAATCGTATCACCAATTTTAATTAATACTATCCTCTCCCTTCTCATGGTTTGTTTTTTTCTAAGCTTTTTAACATTTATTATGCAATAAATTAAGAGATAAAAGATCTAATAATTAGCTTGAATTGAAGCCCTTAACCAGAAGCCGTGATATACACAGGTGAAGTGGTCTGACACATACGACGGGTACGGCGAGCACTACTGGGAGTATAACCATGGCCCAAAATACCCCGAACACGACGTTTACAAAGGTCCGGAACCCGCCTATGGGCCCCCAGAACCCGTCTACGGACCTGTGGAGCCTGCCTACGGACCTCCGAAGGGATACCCATCCGAGAACATACCAGTAATTATTTCCTCACCGCGTGAAATCCAGGAAGGATCTTACTCCTCTCCGCGGGAGTAAGAACAGGATATTATAAACACCTTACCAAACTTTCCTTACCTCCCATTCTCCCTCGGCCATCCACCGCACGAGTTGCATCCATTGACGACACTGCGGCGACACTTTGGAGTTTTACAGACGACAGGTCTCCAATTATTATTCCTAAATGCCAAATGTTTGTAAAAATAAATAATTCCACGTTTGCCCATCCCACCCTCTTATGTATGGTATGATTTACTAGTCGAGGAGGCCTGTAAGAGGGCAGGGCTCGCTGTCGTCTGGCTAGAGGCTACTGGACTTCGATTCATGGTGGAGCTTCGCTTCGCTCAAGGAATGGATGCCCTGACACGACCGCCCACTTAAGCCCTCGATTTACTCTCATAGTCACAATATACTATCATAGACACGTCACAGCCACGACATACCCTTACAACATACCCGCTACGACTCGTGTAACAGATGATTGATAAAGATTAAGCCACCCAAAAGGTGGCACGGGCATGAATTGGACACAGTAAGTGGAGGCTGTTTAAAGCCATTACCAGTAGCTGATACTGTAAATCTGTGGATGAATGGGGTCATCATGGTCGCTCATCCAACAAACCCACCTTCATACCTGTGGTTGACGCACAAGCCTCTGCAGTGCACCACTCAAAAATTATCTTTTCCTCCCCCTGAACACTCACGCCCACGCCCAAAATCCACCCTTAAACACCCTACATTATAGTCTAAGACTGATAACACGCAAATATGCTTTTGAGAAGACACCACAGTTAGCTAGAAGTATTTATATTTATAACTCCTTGAATTATTTTGGGGAGTTAACTTGTATCTCATTCACATGATTTACCTTAAGTATATATTACTGTAAGTATGTCTTGTGTTTGTTAGTTTATACGTATTGAAAGTGTTATTGTTGAATATTGTTAAACTATTATTTCGTAGTACTTAATTTTTATATTAAAATTATTGAAAGCATTTACTGTGTTCTCTTAACCAGCCTGACAATATAATAATATAATTGTTTATTTTGGTAGGAGTTTCTCCTATTACTGAGTTACTGAATATGACAAAGGGTGAGATCACGAGGCTTCTCTATTTTTCTTATGTTTTTCTTCACTTGAAAAGAAAGTTTAAAAATTACCTGCAAAATTCATTTGATTATGACTTGACGCTAAGGATATTCAGTTGACTCTTATTATCATCAGAGGCACAGTTCAAGTGAATACAAATTTTTGAGCAGCCGGGGGTGAGGTGACGGTCGTGCCCCTCACTTATGGACCAATAGGCCCATTAGCTTACCAACTGACATCAAGATGATTAAATTAAAATTATACTATACGAGTAAGAAGACCGCGAACTTGCCTGAATTACCTGAGGCGCCACTAACACTATTGGCCTCGACGAGAACAGGAAGCCGGCGGCTTGTCAAAGGTACTCCCATTTGCCCTGATGAGATTTTCAAGGTGGATTTTAAAGTTCGACAGAATTTTGGCATGTATGGCTTCAGCGGGTAGGCGGTTCCACAGGTTTATAATCCTGTGGGTGAAAAAGCATCTCCTGTTTTTAATCCTTCAGAGTGGCTTCTTGATCTTGAAACGGTTAATTGCTTATGAAAAACTTTCCTATGCCAAACAAACCCCCTTGAAAGAGATCAAGGAACATATAGTCTCGACACAACCAAATCATCACCAGAGATATCCTGACAAACAACAGCAAAATAATTAACAGATACAGCGATTATAGAAGATTGGCGAGCCATTTCACATAAAACAAACCCAGCTATCAACAGCCAGTTAACACCGCTGTCCCTCCACTTGCTATCCAGAACTAATACTACACTACTTTCGATTGTCTATACAAGTGATGGATGGTCACGGAACTCTCATGCTTCCACAAAAAAAAGTTGAATGATTGACAGTTGAGAGGCGGGTCGAAAGAGCAGAGCTCAACCCCCGCAAGCACAACTAGGTAAATACAGGTTCCACGACCATCTGTAAACACTATACATGAACAGAGGAGGACTCAGCAGAAGTAGATTTACATAAGTACTGTGAGATAGACAACAGATCAATATTTACCTGAGGGCCACCAACACTGTTGGCCTCGATGGGGACAGGAAGCCGGAGGCTTGGGTCAAAGGTCCCCCCTCTTGACAAACAGTTCAATGCTAAGTCATAATTATTGCAGTTCAAAATCCAGTTGGGAAAAAATCCCCAAGAACAATGGCCTTTGACAAGCCACGAGATTCCTGTTCTCGCCGAGAACACAGTAAGAAATGAAGAGTTACAAACATAATGTTGGATTTATAAATAACGCTAAGTACATAAAATACCTAAAGCCACTAATACGTATAGCTTTTCGGGCAAGGTGTAGGGAAAAACACTTAGACTGAAACGTAATAGTAATTGGGATTAAAGTATAAAGTGTTAAAAAAGGAATAACAAAAAGAAAAAAGGGGGGGGGGGGGAAGACAAGGCACGAGTAGGTAAGCACTGTTAGGTAAAAGCAATAGCCTATTGTGAGCCAATAGCTCTATTAATAGGAGGCTACTACAAATAATGTTTATATATATTTATGCGTGCTAATTATACACTGAAAATGCTTTAAATATATCTTTAAATAAATGTTTGTGTGGAAGACGTGTCAGTGGCGCTATTTATACACGCCTTATAAAATCGCATTAATTTTGCTTCAATATTTAATTAAAAGCCAACTTTAATTTTTCTTAACAATAAACAAATATAAGGTACTATCTTACATAAAATAAATGTAAATTATTTTAAGGATTTTAGTTGATTAAAGTACATTGTTTAATGTTGACGAGACCCTGATATAGTGGCCACAGTAGTGAGGAGAAACGTCAACATGTCGGGGCTGCTGGTAAGGTCGCCGGGGTGTTCCTGCTCTCATACTTGTTCTTCCTTCTCTCTCACCCTTGACTCAATTACTTAGGCTGGACGGTAGAGCGACGGTCTCGCTTCATGCAGGTCGGCGTTCAATCCCCGACCGTCCAAGTGGTTGGGCACAATTCCTCTCCCCCGTCCCATCCCCAAATCCTTATCCTGACCCCTTCCCTGTGCTATATAGTCGTAATGGCTTGGTGCTTCCCCCTGAAAACTCCCTCCCTCTCTCACCCTTGACACGCTTCCTGTAGGCCTACCTGTAGGCCTACATGTATATTATCTTGGCTTTGGTAGGCTCGGCTTGTAGAAGTTGTGTATACTTTTTATATGTTCAATTACCCCTGGCAGGTGCCACATCTTGCTACACCAGTTTATCTTTTAGTAACGTTACTGTGCTGTTGTGGTACGTTATGTTACTGCTGCTTCTTTACTGTTCTGTTATGGTATTTGACTACTATTGCAGCACTTAGTTACTGGGATTGTCTCAAAGCTCTCAAAATGTTCTCTCTAGAAAGGAGACGAGAGAAGTATCAAATAATGTAATCATGGACGGTACTGGAGGGCCAGGTTCCAAATTTGCAGTCAAATAACTTATTGGAGTGAACGATATGAAAGGAAATACAGTATATAACATTCATTTACAGTATTGGATTAATATAACATGGTAATTTGTTAGACATTGAGATTCATGCAACCCTGGTTGTTTAATGAGTTAACTTTGTCATTGCCTTTCATATTATTTACCTTGGAATTTGTATATTTCTTTTAAGTGTACAGGTATTTCCACATTCATACCTTGCATCAGTCTCAAGTTTTTTTTTCTGTTTCCCCAGGAACCAACCTTATATATTATCAAAGGAATTGCCATTCTTGACAATGATGGAAACCGTCTCCTGGCAAAATACTATGACCCAAATGTGTTTCCATCTGTAAAAGAAGAAAAGAAATTTGAGAAAAACTTGTTTCAGAAGACACACCGGGCTAATGCTGAGGTCATCATGCTGGATCGGTTAACTTGCGTTTATCGTTCCAATGTTGATCTCTTCTTTTATGTTATGGGGTTGTCACATGAAAATGAGGTACGTTTCATATGGGATCTTTGTACAGGATAATGTTTTATTTGCTAGTTACATGAAAATGAAATATACTGTAGATTGAATATGGGACAATTATTTTTAGTGGGGTCATAAATAAATGAGGTTGGTGATAATTCTTTTAGCATCTCTTGAGTACAGTATTACGATAACATTAAGTAATTTAGAAATAAATTTTCATCTTTTCAGTTGATCCTTGTGTCAGTTTTGAGTTGTCTCTATGATTCTGTTTCTGCAATACTGAGAAAAAATGTGGAGAAACGCACTTTATTAGACAACCTTGATATCATCATGTTAGCACTGGATGAAATTTGTGATGGAGGGTGAGTTAAAAATTTAAAATTATTGGTAAAAAATTTACATAGAGCAATTTATTGCTTGCTTTTATTAATAGTGGGGCAACTCATGCTTTCACTACATATCTGGTAAATTTTAAATGTGGCTGAATTCTGTGTATTTTAATATACAACATACAGTATTTAAAATATATATCATGGGTTTGCAATTTTTGAATTTTTCAAGTGTATTAAAGTATCAAAATTCATAGATCCAGAACTTGCTACACAACCCCTCCCATATGAACATTGTGAGAATACCCATTTTGCCACGTGAGAAGTCTCATGTGACTTGGGGATTGCTGAAATTTCAGGTACAAGTTGTTCCATATCAAACTTATTCCATACCAAAATTATTCATAAGTTGCTCCTAATGAAATTTAACTTTGTCCTAACCAGAATGCTCGTACATGAAATACACTGTACAGGAAAGTAATGTATCATTTTTAAATTAACTCCTGTCTGGATTTTTTTTTTATCCTGAATACCTGTAAATGTCTAAAATAAATGTGACCTAGTTATTTCTCACACTTGCAATGTTTTTACATAATTTGTTTATAATTTTTTGCATAATTGTACCTCCGAACTATTCGAAACTTTATTATATTTAAAATCTACTGGAAAATGGTAGGAGTACAGTGTTTAGTAATAATGTTCTTGTATTTGTGCTTTATTTAAAGAAGACTGGAAAAGAAGTCTTTTTACTGATTTGAATGCATTTCTATTTGTTTCCATATAACCTAATGTATGATTTGCAGAAATTCAATTTCCACAAGGTTTTCCCATAATGCAGCTCTTATGCAAATGAGTGGCTACTGTACACATACTGTATAATATAGACAGAAGATGATTAATTACATTATCCCTTCCACAGTGTTCCACTGGAGACAGATCCTCAGGTAGTGAGTCAACGAGTTGCTCTCAGGCTGGAAGAAAGTCCATTCAATGACCAGACAGTAACTCAGGTCAGTTTGCTGCATTTTGCTGTTGTAATGTAACAGTAGTTGCTATGTGTAGCTTCTTAAAATGGTTGAGCAACCAGAATTTAAAAGTTGGATAGATATGAAGTCTGACAATGTCTAATGCTGTAGTTTACATAAATCTTTTGACAAAAAATGATTGGAAAAGTGTAGATTATTAATTTTTAGTCTAATGGAATCTGAAGATTTCCTGTACTGACCACTTTTGCTTCTAATGCATTAGCTTCATGTTAGCATTTGCATACATTCATTTTTAACACTTTACCAGTTAACACTTGTGCATTTTGTTTGTACAGTTGCTTGTACATGTCTTTCATGTTACATTGCTGGTTTTATATGATGAAGTTGCTTGCTTCAGTATTTGAGTACTTTTCCTCTTTAAAATGGCTGGCTTTGTATGTTGATTACAAAACTAATATATATATTATATATATATATATATATATATATATATAATATATATATATATATATATATATATATTTATATATGTAATATATAATATGGCAGCAGGTTTCCATTTATACATGTTTTAGTGAATATAACTGCATATTCTGTATTGATTATTTCTTGTTTAGGGCTTCTATCCCTCTGACTAGTGCTCTTGCATCTTGATTTAATTGGAAGAGGATTTCTCCAAATGTTATCTTTGTTCGAGGTAAACTAAAAGAATAATTAACTGTAGAATATATTGCGCTAATTATTAATTTACATGTTTCGAACCTACATGGTTCATTCTCAAATGATGGGACTGTACTGGGCATATTGGATTTATATCATTAGGGAGGTCAGGTACATAATACAAATAGGTGAGAAGAATGGCATAGAGGGGGGAAGAATAAGGCATAAATGGGGACGAAATGAGTGGAAAAAGGGAGGAAGCACGTACAAAAATTAATCTGGTATAGTGGGCATGGCGTTTTGATCAGTGTCGTCTACGTTGGCATCGTCGTATTCCGGTCTTGTTCTTACTCTCATGGTGGGAAGAGTGAATAGTTCCTTTATTTGGGTATTTATTTGGATTAGGCTTTTGTATGAAGGCCTTCAAGAATTTGTAATCTTCTTACATCCTGAGTTTTGTCTGATGCTAGAATCTTTATTAAACATTAATTTATATACTGTGTACAGTATATATATTAGATATATATTTATTTATATATTTTATTTATTTACTTATTTATTTCTATATACAGTATTTATTTATTTATTTATTTGTGTGTATATATATATATATATATGTATATATATATATATATATATATATATATATATATATATATATATATATATATATATATATATATATATATATATAATAATAATATTTTATACTGTATATATGTGTATATATATATATACTGTATATATGTATACAGTATGTATACATACTGTGGATGGATGTATACAGTATATATATACTTGTTTTTTAATGTATAGGTATTGGACATCAATTTTGTTTATGGATCCTTTACAGATTATCAAGGTAGGAATTGCGATGTACTGCTTTGTAAATATTAATTTTTCAAGTGATGATGGGCTGCATGTAATGACTTAAATGCTCCCTGTATACTGTATTTGTATACTGTTTGCATGAAAAGATGCAATATCTGCTTTATAGTAATGGGTCATGCAAGAAAGGATTACCTATTAATGGTGATATTAATTTGTTGGTTCAGCAAGTGCGGCAGAAACTCGAGACCACAACTGGTGCGGTAAGTGTTAGTGACAAGTACATGGGTTTGGTGGTTGATTTTTATATTGGTGTCTGTGGTATATACACTGTGAGCTAGTTACTTTTGAAAGTATTCAGACATCTGTCTTTTAATTTTGTATCATTCTCTTTTCACTGCAATAGAACAGGTGCACAAAACCTTTTGGTGACTCACTAATTGCATTAGCTTTTCTGTATAATGTTTTCCAGTCTCTCTCTTCTATCTTTCTATTCGCTTTATCTATCTTTCCTGTCTCCAACTCATCCTCCTATTTACATAGTGCTTTTTGTAACTATGTTGACTAGCATACATATTTACCTGAATTTACCTGAGGGCCACTAATACTAGTTGCCTTGATGAGAACAGGAAGCAGGAGGTTTGTCAAAGGTCCTCCCCTCCCCCCCATTTGCCCTGATGATCTTTTCCAGCTGTATTTTAAACCCCAACAGTTTTGGTGTTGACATCTTGGGCAGGTCGGCGGTTATATTGATGTAATGGATAATTTGTGGAATTTGGTACTATTCACTTTATAAGTCTGGGGAAAATAAAGCAAAACAACTTTAACATTCCTAGGCCTAGTATAGCATATATATGTACTGTATTAGGCCTAGGATGGTTAAGTTAGGTTCAGTTTTATTAGCAAAATAAATACAAAACTGTTTCTAGTTTGTCAAAGTTCAGTAGTACCAAATTATACTTTCTAATTGTCTTATGTCAGTATATGTATGATGGTCCGCATAGTTACAAAAAGCACTGTCTACACAGGAGGATGGTCTGCTCTCTCTCTTTTTATATCTATCTCTATCTCTCGATTTCTCTCTCTCAAATCTTCCTTTGTCCTGCAATTTGCACACTTTTGTGTCTTTGTCCTGCAGTTCGTTCTTCTACTGTTACTTCAACTTTTCCCCATTTATGCCTCCCTTCTAAGTCTCACACTTCATCAACATTTGGTTCTCTTATATTTCTATATTTGTTCTTTAATTCACGTACAGTACAGTATAAATTGTCAACCAATATTCACACGACTGTTTCCCTCCACCATTGATCACGGAGATCAGACCATTGAAAGTTTTCAGTTCAATCAAATTCAAATAAAATTAAAACAAATATATGTCAATATCTGATTGTCTAGGTAATGATACATAGAACCCTTAACACTTTCGCGCTCTCGGCGCTCAAAAAAAAACAATACCCCAGATGCTTTCGGCACTTCGCGCGCCTACGCGGTAAGACCGAAAAAGTGTACACTCTTTTGACTGTCCTGACAATAATTGAAGGCGCACATATTTAAATTTGGTATCACTGTTCGCAATGAAATTGTCTATAAGAGCATACCTATAAAATGCCGCCCAAGCATAAGGAGTATCAACACCAAATAAAAAACTATGCAGATTACTCGCCGAGAGCACCAAACAGCAACAAAATGTTTCCACTCTCTTAATGGTTGCGAAGCCTACAGTTGTCCTACATCGCTAATTTTGGTATCATTGGAATCGCAATAAAATTCTCTACACGGACATATGCATATGAATGTTTAATATAGGTAATTGCCCACCCGCAAGAGTGTGTGAAGTGGAGAGTAGTTAGCCGCGAGCGCACTGGCGAAAACACGGGGGGGAAATCATGCTTGGAAAGTTTATACGTTTCCTGACCCTACTTTTCTATGTACGTATTTCTTTTTTATACCAATGTGTTCGCAATAAAATTTTCTATAAGATGAACTGTATAACATTTGTATAAAGCATGTGTAAGAGAAGCGCCAAATATAGAACCACATCGCTCAGTATGCGTTCGCGGCAGAAACGAACGCATTGTTTTCGTTCGTTTGATGTTTGTCATGTTTATACTTGTTGAAACATTTTATAATTTGTATGATAGTGATCGCAGTAAAATTCCCTACACAGACATATACATAACACATACAAATATTTCTCACGTGTTGGATATATCAACGGCTAAAGGGAACCCACTGCCACACGCTCGCCACACCCCCAAACATACTTTGTGTATTTTTTTTTTTACTCATAGAAGTTTATGTGATATAATATTCATTCTGGTACCAAAAATTCGCAAATAAATTCTCTACAAAACAAAAGTATCCCCATCCATTTCGGTTAAAAAATGGAATTTATAGAAATATTTTTTCGATGGACGAGAAAAGTAGGCTGTTATGCGGAATCGTAAGAAAAAACAGCGACGAGTTATCTCTAATCTAAAGCGCGAAAGTGTTAACTTGATTTTTTTTATATCCAGTATGCCAGAACCGTATTGCAGAAAGTCTTTGAAAAATTATTATAAGCATTCCTTTGCATGTAAGCTAATTATGCCCCTGGCAATCCTCTGCTGGTATTCATTCTCGCCATTTGTTTTACCTGTTGCCTGTTTCTTTGATGGTCGTTTCCACGTAATGAGTCAGATTTAGTGTGCTAATTTTACACATGATGGAGGGACCGTTGTAATTGGTTCATTTTTATATTTTTGCTCTTGTGCATATTTTCCATTAATCTGGTTGTTGCTTTACTAATGAAATTAACAAGGTGAAACTGCATTGAGGTTGTGTGTGTGTTGTACATAAATCCTGAGAGCTTATGCAGTCACCCCACTGCTGTATAGTTCGGTGACTTGGCCCAGTTTTCTGATAGCACAATCTAATTTTATGTCCACATTGATACCACTTTGAAGTTGCTTATTGTGAAAAATTCACGCAAGTGCAGTGTGCATGGCATTACACAGTATTTACTCGATTCATTCAAATTTTGAAATATTTATTTATGCATAACTGGGTGACTGTTATGACTGGGTGTTAGTCAGCTGTCATGGGCTGCTTCCTGGGGATGGAGGCCTGGTCGAGTATCGGGCCTGCGGGGACACTAAAGCCCCGAAATCATCTCAAGATAACCTCAAGATAACAAGTATATAATTCTAAAAACAGAATACAGCATATGATATAATAATATAAAGTTCATTAAAATGGTGACAGCTTTATGAAGATTAACTAAATATTGCACTATTCAATGAAAGTTTAGACATTAATAATGTAAACCTAATTAAAATTGTAATCTAATATTGTATATTTATGCCATATATTTTTCAATTTCCCTAAATAACAGCGAGTTGTTGCACACTGAGCATTTAGGCACTCTTACCAATATTACAATTAAATATAGTATGACTTGTTCAGTTATTTTGTAAACAAAATTAATTTTGTATTATAGTATTGAAATGAAAGTACAAATGTATTAAATATTAGTGAGCAGGAATTACATGGTGTCAATAATAACTTGACTGAACTCACGTGGATGCTCACAGTAATAAGTTTTCTATGACAGCCATCGAGAGTCTTGCAGCATTCATTAAGAAATGGGTTTGTTTCACCATTTACATGTTTTTGGAACATAGTGAATTTTAAACAGAGTACCACAGACTTCCATATTGTGTGTGCTGAGAGTTTCAATACACACAAAAGACTGATAAATAGAATGCAGAATTTCTTGTTCATCATTTGAATGCATTGTAGAGTGTTGTGTTAAAGCAAGAGCACGCTGTGAACACTGAACATCAATATGTATGATTTAAGCTTTATAACTTGGTACTATGCAGTGGTATTGCCATTGGTAATCTTAATGTACAGTAATTAATTGTTTTGAATTTATAACTATTTTTACAGTGGAAGCCTATGAGACAGATCAAATGAGAGAGAGTAAATGTGAGAGAAAATGAGAATGAATATTGAATTAATCAATGTACTGTACTATAAACAGCATGTAAATAAACAAACAAAACAAATGGACAAATAGGACAAATGTAAAACAGAACCCAGCATGTTCTATAAATTCACAAAAAACATATTGGAAGTGAAAAACAAAATCCAAACACTGAAAATGGGAGACAGACTCGGATGCTGAAAAAGAAATGCAGTATGTGAAATACTAAATTATAAAGTTCCAAAGTGTGTTCATGCAAAGTGAGATTTTTGGAGAACCAGTCACAATAAAGACTTTGAAACACAACATAAAAGTACCTAGAAGTGTCAAAAGATGAGGTAGAAAAATTGCTCAATGGATTAGACTGAAACAAAGTAGAGTAGTTGGGCCAGATGAGCCTCACTTTGGGTTGTTATGGAAGGCATATCAGATTAGTACCTTAGCACTTTGGGAGGAGTGTGTACACAATGATGGTGTATAACTGGAAGGAGTGTGTACAATGGTGTATGACTGGGAGGAGTGTGTGTGTACACAATGGTGTATGACTGGGAGGAGTGTGTGTGTACACAATGGTGTATGACTGGGAGGAGTGTGTGTGTAATGGTGTATGACTGGGAGAGGATTGTGTGTGTGCACAACACTTTCATGTAGCATTGGTTATTGTATGCACTATTAAAGCATCATGCATTGTACAGGATAAAATGTGATTTAAACAGCATAATTAAGCTTTGATTGTATTTGGTAGTAAGGTTAGTTTTACCTCCAACTTATGAATAAATAACGGGGTATTGTTAATCCATGCAAAACTTCTCTCTCTTACAATGGAAGGATGGGCTGGTATGCGTCTGTAGTGGTGCACAGTTATGCGACACTGCTGGCTACAGTAGTTCCAAATGTATCTAATAAATCATACCATCAATTTACATTGGTGCACAGTATTTGACTTGTCATTTTGAGGCAAGTGTATTGTTGTGAGCTCGAGTGATCGTGTAATCATTAATGTTAAATACATTACAATAAGGAAAGTTTCTGTGCTAGGGTTTTTATTCAGCAAACTTGATAATAATGTACAAAAGCACATTTCAAGTACAGTACTGTATTTTTTGTTGGGTATTCATAATTGTATTGTAAAGTCTCTCATTATCTAGCTACATTAGTTCACTTCCTACAGGTGTATCCACAAGTACCAATATTACAGAAATTGGCAGTCATTAACATAGTTCTAACACATTTATTAATTGTAATGGAATAAGATAAATCACAGTGCGTGTGTTTGCATGATTTCCTTTCAGTGACTGCGAGGGGTAAGATAGCATCTCCTGGTGCATTAATTACTCCTCCCCAACATTGTTTTCATCATATTTCGTTTTAAAGTTGTGGATGGAATTGGCTTTGACAACTTCTTCCTTCAGTACATTCCACATGCCTACTACCCATACAGGGAACGAGAATTTCTTTACATCTCCAGCTCAATTGCATGTCCAGCTTCCACGGATGCCACTTTGTTCTACCTCTTTTTAATTTAAATAGGCTTCCTTTATCCAGTTTATCTATTTCAATCAAGATCTTGTACGTAGTTATCAGATCCCTTTTGTTTCTGCTTTCCTCTAAGGTTCTGAGGCCGAGTTTTCTCAACCTGTCTGTATAGCTGAGACCTCTCTATTCTAGTGCACATCTGGATGCAAACCTCTGAAGTTTCTCAAGTTTCTGTTTATGCTTCACAAGATGTGAAGCTGGAGCTGCATACTAAAGTAATGGTCTCACATAGGTAATGTGTGTGACCTTAAAAGACTCATTGTTTAGATTCTTAAATGACCTTATGTTTGCTTACTTCCCATATGCTGCTGATGTTATCCAATTTACATGAGCTTCTAGTGTTAATGTTGGGATTAGTGTAAGTCTGTTCCTAGGTCTTTATCTTATTTCTTGTAATTAGCTAAGTGTAGTTACAGGATGAGAGCTACGCTCATAGTGTCCCGTCTTCCCAGTTCTCTTCTTTGTACAGTATAACGCTTTGAAACTACTGACGGTTTTGGCCTCCACCACTTCTCACTTTGCTTGTTTCAACTGTCTACCACTCTGCAAAAGACAACTTTCTAATATTTTTTCAACACCTTTGTTTCTTTAGCTTGAATCTGTGCCCTCTTGTTCGTGAAGTTGCTGGTTTCAGGAATTCCTCTTTGTTAATTTGGTCGATTCCTGTTAGTATTTTGTAAGTAGTGATCATATCACACCTCTTTTATCTTCTAGTTTTGGCATGTTTAACGCCTCTAGTCTCTCATCGTAACTCTGTTTTTCAGTTCTAGAAGCCATTTTGTAGCGTGCTGTTGTATCTTTCCAGTTTATTTATGGGCTTCTTGGGATTTGGACATGATACAACTGCTGCATAATCCAATTTTGGTCTTGCAACTGTCATGAACAGTTTCTTTAGTATTTCACATCCATATAATTAAAAAACAAGTCTGAAGTTGGAAAGCGATGCATACGCTCCTCTCACAATGTTCTTTGTGGTTCTCTGGCGATAGCTTACTATACAAAACCACTCCTAGGTCTCGTTCTTTATTAGAGTTCTGTAATTTATAAGTTGTGTGTGGTCTATTTTCTCCAATTCCACATTCCATAACTTGGTATTGTATTCACATTGAATTCCATTTGCCACTTGATGCTCTAAGCACTTATTTTATCTAGATCAATTTGAGGGGCATTGCAATTGTCTGCATCTTCTATCTTCCCCAGTATCTTAGCATCATCCGCAAACATGTTCTTATAATTTTGTCTTCTTCTGGTAGATTGTTTATGTAGATGATGAACATTACTGGTGCATGAACTGAACCCTGTGGTATTCTGCTAGTGACACTCCTCCAGTCAGATACATTGTCTAATTACTGCCCTCATTTGTCGGTTAAAAAATTTGTCATCGATGTCATAAGTCTCTGTCACCCCTCCAGCATGTTCGTTTCCAGAACAGCCTCTTGTGTGGGACAACCCAACCACCACTTTCCTGTAGTATCTCTGTGGCTCTATCATAAAAACTAAGTAGATTTGTTACACAGGATCTTCCTGTTCGAAAACCATACTGTCTGTCCGTCATTATGTCATTACTCTCTAGGTGTTCAACCCATTTGGCTTTAACTATTGTTTCTAGTGTTTTGACTACCACACTTGCCTATAATTTAGAGGTTCCTTTCGACTACCATTTTTATAAATTGGTACTGTACTATGTTTGCCTTTTTCCATATATCTGCTAAGATTCTTGTGCACAAAGATGTCTGGAATATTAATTGGAGTGGAATGCTCAGCTCAGTTGCATATTCTTGCAGCACCCAAGATGAAACTCAAAGTCCAATTGCTTTATTTCTTTCTAACCCCTCGAGTAAATTTTTCACTTCGTCTTGAGATACCTCTATGTATTTTATGGCATGCTCTGTAAAGTGGTATTGCGTCCAGCTCTCTGAAATCCTCATTTTGTACAAATACACTTTGGAACTGTTCATTTAGCATTTCACACATTACTTTTTCATTCTCAGTAGTCCTGTTTCACGTTCTCAATCTCTGGTTTTTATATTTTACATCCAGCCTGCTTTTAATGAATTTATAGAAAAGGCCTGGATCTGTTTTACATTTGTCTGCTGTACCTTTTTCAAAGTTCCTTTTCTGCGTCTCTCCTCACTGCTGTGTAATTGTTTCTTGCTTGCTTGTAGTGCTGGTATGTTTGTGGGTTGGACCTCTTCCTATATTGACCCCATTTTTTTTTGTCTTTTCCTCTTTGGCCCTCTCACAATTTCTGTTGAACCAATCCTGTTTTCTGGTCCTAGATCTCTGTTTTGGTATGAATGTTTGTATGCCTTCATTGTATACATATATTGCAAAATTTGGCATACATCTCATTTACTTCTTTGGAAAGACTTGTTGCTAAGCAATTAAACTCCTTAAAGAATTTTCTAAGTTTCCCGTAGTGTCCTCTCTTGGAATCAAGTTTTATCAACTGTTTCATTGTCTCCATTCTTTCCCGAGATTATATTGCAAAGCATTTGTGTGTGTGTGTGTGTGTGTGTGTAGGTGTGATGGGCGTTGAAGGAGTTTGGTTTGTGGTATTTGTATGTGTTTAGCCAATTTTTAATTACTGTAGTTGTTAATTTTGTTATATCTGCTCTTCAAGCTTTCCTTGTCAGTTATTTGTTTGTATTATGCTCATGCTTGTTCATTTTCAGGAAGAAAAATCCTTGTGCCAAATATTATACAGTAGTAATTTTTATAACAAATTCACCATTTACAAAGCCAGCTTGGTTCAATATTGTACATAAGGGAAAACGTTAATTGGATGCATTATCTTATGCAGGTGTTGCAGTCAGCTCGTGAGCAGCTCAAGTGGTCATTACTCAAGTGATCAACTAATGCCACTTGTGTTTGTGGAGTGGCACTTTTGGGTTTGGCTTCTTAATGAAGTTTATGAAAAGTTTATATCAAGATACATTTGTCTTGTATGTTGAAAAGGAATACAAAAAGATACATTAATAGAAATTGGCTTGTTTAGCAAGAATTTATTTCTATAATTTGGTTTTATTAAGATATTCATATAACCAAGATAGATGTTACTTTTCTTGTTGCCGAATATAAAGTATTCTGAACAAGGTTTGTTTAAAGTTTTTTGTTATGATTCAGTTTACAGCTTCTTAAAATTATCTTTTGTAATAGAAGTATTTGCTCTATAGATTATTTTGTTATATATACTGTATACAGATTTCCATGTTCTGAATTTAAGGATATTAAAGTAAAACCCTTTTACATGTACGTGAATGTCTTGAGCGAGTTACGATTAATTTATTTTTGTAATCCCAATGAGTAGTACAGAAACATTGCAAGAAGCAGCAAAGTGTTAAGGGTGTTATATCCAGCATGGTACATAAATATTTTTTTTTTAGTGGAAAATAAAGATTATCCATTTATCACTTTATTTCAAATAAATTAGCCTGTTGTAAGCATTGTATTTTTATATCACTTGCATGGGTGCTACAGTTCCACCAATATAAGACTATTTTCTCTGAATTTTCTGTCAAAGTTTTCATAATGGCATCTCGTGTTTTGAATTGGGAGCAAGAGTTGAGAGAGAGAGATAGATGATCATATGTTTCCGTACGCTAGCCGAGTACAGTGTACCAATGGCTGATGATATGCAAAGTTTTTAATATAGTTAATGGATAAATATTGCTAAATATATGGTATTCATCATGATTCATGATTCTTTTGCACAACCCCTCCTCCAGTACACATTATTAGCTGCTGCTTATTTGCCTCATACAAACCATATGCCAACCTTGGTCACACTCCAACCCCCATACTTACTAACACTCAACCACCACCAATAATATGTTCACCCCAGCATCGAAACACATGAACACTGATATAATCACAACTTACAAGATACTAAGGGGAATAGATAAGGTGGATAAGGATAGCTTCTTTAGAGAGAAAGTAGGACAAGACACAAGTGGAAGCTGGAAGTGAAAATGAGTCGAAGGTATGTAAGAAAGTACTCGTACCATCTACAGGTACTGTAGTTAACAAGTAGAATGCTCTAAAAGAGGTAGTTGTGGAAGCTACCGCCATCCACAACTTTAAAGCCTGATTCGACAAAGAATTTGAAAGTCAGTAGTTAGGTTGTAATGCAACAGGTAGAAGGCTAGTAGGTTGGGTATAAAGAGCTAGACCTCACTTCCCCGTACACACTGATAGGCAAGTACAGTACTGCATATCCCACGTTAACCTAAATTATATGCTTGCTCTCACCCACTAACTGCATGCCCACACCACTAATTGTATGCCTACATAGATTAGATATTTACCCATTGCCTGGAAGAATTAGATGCAAAGAAACCTGTGGAACCAGAGCTTAACATTGATGTTGAAAGGCAGCAAACAATATGTAACTCTTTAATTAAGGTTTGTCATGTGTCATTAACAAATGGGGGGGAAAATTCTCAAATTCAAAAAACTACAAATAGGTGTCCATATTCAAGAAATAGAGAAATGAGGCCTTAAATTTTACCTGTCACTAACATGTATCCATCTTGTATATTGGGGGAGGGCTAACCCTGAGTAGAGTTTATTGATTGGGCACCATTCAGCCCTTTTCACCTCTGTACCCAACAGAATTGCTCCTTATTGTCCAAATTGTATTGTCCCTCATATCCTTGTTGAATGTCCTGACTTCCAGGACAAGCGTGTGTCTTGCTTTCTGACCGTCCCTCGCAGCCGCTTGTCCCCTCGATAGAATTCTTGGTGAACTGGATGCTTTTGATACCGTTTGCTTTATGCGTTTGTTTTCGTATTGGCATCTTTGGTGATATTTAGCGCACTCTGATTATACCGCACATTTGATGGTGCTACGTAGCCTTCCCGGTTTGGTGCCTTCTTTTGATAATTAATTACTTACTATTATATTTAGTTTCTTATTCTTGGACATGCCATCTCTTAATTGTAATGACATTTTCTGGTTTCCAGAGAATTATGCTTGTCAGGAAGTAAGACAACCCAACCCCAGTACCCCTCTCGTGTATCTCACCAATTCCACTGGTGAGATACACTGAGGGGTATAATTTTGTTGGATTCTCAACCATATTGGAGTTATTACCTTGAATGAACATGTAGATGCCTCTGCTAAGGATGCAATTCATACTTGCAACATTTCCTGGAAAGTATTCCTTATTCAGTTTTCTACCTGGACATTCATGCAACAATAGGCAGATTTCTTGGGTTGGCATTGCAGGTAATAAACTGTGTTCTTTTAAAAGTGACCTTTTCCCTTGGCTATCCTCCTGCCACCATAATAGGCACTGGGAAATGACTTTGGCTAGGTTGCATGTTGGGCACACCTGCCTAACTTGATTGAACAACATCCTGCTCCCTTTTCTCCAAACTGCATTGTCCCATATATAGTCATTCACCTTGTAGCTTGCCCCAATTTTTGGCATGATCAAGTGTCTTGTTTTCCTGATGTTCTTAAGGGTCGTTTGTCCCTGATGAAGATTGATGAAGATTAAGTCACCCAAAAGGTGGCACGGGCATGAATAGCCCGTAGGTGGTGGCCCTTTTGAGCCATCACCAGTATCAATAGATGATACTGGAGATCTGTGGAGGTGCGGCTGCACCCTGCGTGACAGGAGATGTCTCCCGTGGTTTGTCCCTCTTTAGAAAACTGGGTGAATCTGTTACCTTTGGTATTGTTTACCATGTGTCCTCCTGTTCTCATATAGCCCAGTCGATAGAGCTATGGTCTCCCACCCGTGGGGTCCACAGTTCGCGACCCATACAGTCCAGGTGAATGGAAGGAGAATGTTGTATGGAAGAATGAGGATATATTCTCATTCTTCAAATGTGCAGAGGATGATGAAAAACCAGTAGTAGCAAATACTTTGCAAATGGATAGAGGCAGACTGGTAGAAAACCTCCTTTTAAAGCCTAATTCACAATAAACATTACACATGCTTGCTAGGGATATTCCTACGTGGGCCCTAAGCCTCTGGCTGGCCCACTAAGTGTTCAATGTTTGTTTTACTTGGGCGGAGTATGAGTATTATGACTCGTATGGTCGCTTCAGTATTTTGTCCCATGTGTTTAACAACAACTGCTCTGTTGAATCTAAGTTGAAATCTTAATGGGTTTGTAACCTTGCACTGTGTTAGATAATGTTCCAGTGGTCTGTCGGGCATTTCTCCACAGTGCTGACATTTTGTCTCATCTTCTGGAACCTATAAGCCTATTTCCCATGCACTGCTTGCTACTGATGTTACACAAAGCTTTCTTATTGCAACTACCTTGTGTAGCTTTTGGGAAACATTGGCCTCGCGGCCCAGTCTCCTACCATGCCATCCAGTTGGTCATTTGGTCAACAAGGCTGTTGGATGCAGCTGCTCGCAGCCTGGTGTATGAATCACACCTGGTTGATCAGGTATTCTTTGAGGGGGGGGGGGGTTGTCAGGTTCTCTCGAACACTGATAGGCCATCCAGTTATGTTCCTTACATGTAGCAAGAGTGTTGAAAAGTCTTGGCCTCTTGATGTTGATAAAGTTCTTCCTCGGCGTACCTATTGCACCTCAGCTTTTCAACGGGGATCATGGCATTTTGCACATCCTGCTATGCCTACTGGTCTCGTGTTATATTATTTGTGTGTTCAGATATCCAATCCCTCTAATATCTTCCATGTGTAGATTATTATGTATCTCTCACCTGCGCTCTAGAGAATACAGATTTAGAACTTTTAATCGGTCCCAGTAATTAAGGTGACTTGTAGAGTGGATTCTAGCAGTAAAGGATCTTTGAATGCTCTCTAGGTCAACAATTTCTCTGGCTCTGAATGGGGCTGTTAGAGAGCAACAATATTCCACCCTAGTGAGCACTATTGTCTTGAAAAGTATCATTGGTATGGCATCCCTTGTTTGAAAGGTCCTTGTTATCCAACCTGTCATTTTTCTTACGACATTTGATTGCCGAAACTAAGTGGCAGTTACATAGACTGGAGCAAAAACAAGTATCTAGTAAAATAAGACGATGCAACAGCAATTGCCAGTGAAAAGATTACGTGAAGGTAGAGAAATTATAGCAAACTACCAAGTGAAGATACAATGAATATAGGAAAAGTTGATTTCTCTCAGGATGGTTACTAAGTTGGTAATCCAGACGCTAATAAATTTGTATAAAATACTAACTCTAATTAAACACACCAGTCATGTCTGTGAAGCACTTTATGCATATTAACTTTAGTGTTTAACAACAAATTGAATTCTTCCTATAAGGAAACAGTACTGATTTCAATGGAAAAATTCCGTTTGCAACTTTTTCCATCACTGTACTAGTTCGCTTTTGTTCTACAGGCCATACTAAATTGATTTCGTACGAGTCTTTTTCAATGAACAGCAAGACCATTAGCAAGTCTGTTTATCGAGGTGGACTAAACTTAATTTATATTATGACTGGAAATAATTTTGACGTGAATTTTAAAGGGTGTTAATATTTAATAGATTAAGTTTTCTGCCGAGATTTATTTTCTGTTTGATTTGTTGTGGTAATATGAGTACTCACAGGATCTTGTTTATTATTGTAAAAAGTATGAAACTTCCTACTTTGGCTATTACAAACTAAAGCAGCTGAGAACAAATTAATATAATGTCTTCAGTAGCCAAGTGAATAAGAGTAATCATTTAAATTCTAAATCATCATAGTTGGTCAATTTAAATCTTGCACAGCAGACACTATTAACGTCATACCCAAAGTTGAGTTCTTACTTGTTCCCACGTTGATTTGTTTAAAACATAACATGATTTTGAAAGGGAACTACGCACAAATGCAACCATACCTTCTCCAGATTAACAAAAATTGTGAAATATTTAATTTACTTTGCATTAAAATTAGAATTTATAATGAAACATTACTGTTAATTACTTAGAACATTTATAATGAAATATACTATTTATATTCAGTCTTAAGTGTTCAATAATTATAAAATTCAAAATTCATGTTATTTAAATAAGTAAAATCAAGGTAAAAGATATGTTAATTATCCATCACTATACTAGATCAAAAATTTAAGAAATCGTCACTATACTACATAACAAAATTTAAGAAATCAAACTACTGTACTTCACCTGCCTTACAGTACTATAAACACACACTTGATGGTATGTTCCTTGTACACATACTGTATGGTCAAAGTAATAAACAAATAATTAGCATAAAAAGTAACTCGAAACCAATGAGAAGTAATATAAACAAAATCTCTCGCAAATAGTCACTTATTCACCAAAGCCAATATGCAAGTCGTCATACAGAATGGATGGCAAGTTGGTCTGCCGAGGTGCTAAGACATAGTTCGGTGCACGCCTTCATGAAGGCAATTCCTCACCTAATAGCAAACTATCTACATGGGAACATGTTTCACTTTAGGTTCTGGTACCACACAAACATCCTGCAAATCAACTTAAAATTGCCATAATAGTAATAATAGATTTTGGTATTGTAATACAGAACTAAGTAATTGTAATTACCCAAGTGTAGTTACAGTATGAGCTACGCTCATGGTGTCACATCTTCCCAGCACTGTCATATAACGCCATATTGTAATCAGGCTAGTTTTGTTTTTTTGTCTGTGGTCACTGATAGGTAAGCACAGCAGATAGTCTTGTCTAACAAAACTGACAAATTTAACAAGACAAAAAATTTACCATTCTTTTCTTTAATACGTTATATTGTTTAAGCTATTACTGTTTCTCCATATTCAGTGTAAAAACTCAGCAGTGCTTGGACCATTTGCAAAACAAATTGTGCATGGATAGTTTGGCTACAACAAAGCACTTATCACTTGTGCAAATAAAAAAAAAATATAGAATGCACCATCCCCATGGGTCTAGAAGATGGGAGGAAATAAGATGAAGCTGAAACGGGGGAAAAAAAAAGTAAAAAATATAAGCTAAAATTTGTGCCAAACATTAATGAATTATAAAGTGATAAAAAACAAATAACGAATTAATTTCTGCAATATTTCTATGGGCAAGCAAGACCAACCAATCTACATCAAAATTTTACTCATATAAAATACAATTTCTTTATTACTAATATGCCTGAATAAATATTAGTGTATTGAAAGTACTGTCAGCTCTATTAAGTTAGTTTATAATTTAGAGACCTGCTTGGTTCATCCTCACAGGACTTCTCTAAAATAAACGTGATCAGCAGTCATTGGAAAGTTGTCTATACATGGTTTATCCTGATTACATCAGCAATGCATTACCTAAACTATAATTATTACAAAACAAAGGACAAATTTTAATACTCGGGAGATGCAAGCCATGAGACAGGAATTTGATTCAAGGCTCAGGCAGAGTTGTCAAGTTAATACTGTCCATGATGTGCATGGAGCGGTCACTTGCTTGAGCAGAGTTCTAAGGGCAATACTGTCCATGATGTGTATGGAGTCCGTCACAAACTCGTGCCAAGTTTCAAGGGCAATATTCTCCATGATATGCATGGAGCCAGTCAATAGCAATGTCAAAATTGCTAATTCAAAAAGAGGGAATGGTGCACGTGATGCTAGCCTTTTGATATCCCACTTTTTGTTTAATAAATGCTAGCTAGCTTGTGTATTTATTAAAGCAGAGTGGTTTATACTCTAGCATCTTTATGCATTTTCTCAGCCATTGCAAACTTGAACAGTGCCCTCCACAAACTGGTTTCAGTAATTTTGGTATAATTTCCAAATATCATTTACATTAAAGATGAAGACCTCACATTTGTAACAAAATTACAGATTAAATTATTATATCACATTCCTTTTCATTGAAACAACTGAATTTCAGTTATCTAATACAATTTAGCTATAAGAAAGATAACTAAACCTATTAAAAAATTTGCTGTTATTTTTCCAATTATAAATGTATAAAAAATTATTTATATAATTTTTGTACTACATTTTCAACACCTAAGATTCTCTGTATGAGAGGTAGAGAAAGTACGGGCCAACAATACATGCACACGAGCACTGTTAACATTATTATGTACACTGGTATAGGGGAAACAAACTGTAACCAGTTACCAGAGTTGTAATGTTACACATACAACAAACATTCTTACAAAACACACACACACACACACACCTGTTGGTTAATAATGCACAAGCTCAAAGTCTTCTCCAAACTACAATTGCAAAGTAAATATTTCACCCTTGGATGTAATTTATATATAACGTTCAAAATTTTAGATACATAAGAATAATGTAGCAAAATGTAATTTTGTTTCTTGCAGTTTGTTTAGTGAATTGAATCAAAATCTGTGAAAACACATTTCACCCACTACAAGTACTACTTGATAATTACAATATAAAACCTGCTTATCCAAAAACAAAATTACAACAATAGAAAGTATTTATCAACTGACATTTGAGTTTGGCAGTCAAAATCACAACTGGTCTTCTTAATCAAATAATTATGACTTCTTGCTTTCTTGCATTAGGATTTGCAAATCGCTCCATGGCACTTGTCTCTCCAGTGCAGCTCCCGGCCCCTTTAGTCTGCTTGGTTTATGCGTAGACTTCTGCTGCTGCTGCTCACATTTGTGTAGCTTTTGATTGAAAATGATATATTTTCTGGAGATAAATAACTTGAAACTGCACCAAAACTTATTCAGTATTTATTTAGTAGTTTCCAAAGCACTGACTGGCCTACCTTACTAAAGCCATATTTATATAATTTACAATAAACAAAATTATAATAATGCACTTGTTAGCTTATCACTGCGTTCATTTGTAAAATGTTCCTTTACAGTACTGTACAACTGTGCACAAGTTCATATCCACTGGAATCTTTAAAAGTCACTTCACATAGAAAATACGCTTGTGCACAACAGTCAATTGTCTCTGAATACACCAATTATTTTACACATAAATTAGCTGGTGTAAATAACAAACTGTTGGTCATCTGGTGAGGGCATCTCAACCTGCACGTACTGTTGAGTCGAGTTGTAATCTGTCTCGTACTGTGGTGTTGTATTGGCAGCTGCTCGCATGTTGTTTCTGCAGAAAAGAAACAGACTGTCAGTTTTGCACCAATTTGTATTAATACTCTTAACAAATATACTTGCCGTTGTACAATAATATGTTCCACAGTGTGTTTTGACAAACAATTCTGCTTGAAGTCAGTCATGAATATACTGTACCGTAATACTAAGACAAAGACAAAGTTACTGATTCAGCGCCGTCAATTAACAGCAGTGAAGAACTATTCTTCACTACTGTACCAATGATAAACTGGCTGACAGTTAATGTAAATATTTTCCTCTGCCTCTCAACCAAATAAATATATGTAAACTTGTCTTCCCCCTAAATAAAGTGAAAATGGGAGAACTGAAATGATTATTAATGTAAGAACTCATAAATAACATGCAAATATTACATGTTATACATGACTTTTTGGCCACAAGTAAGTCAGACATATACAGGAGTGAGTTTGGATGGATACTGTATAAATACTGTAGGTGCTGCCTTATATGAGCCAATAGGTCTTATGCAGTTTCCTTAATTCTCATGTTCTTAATGTGGAATTATTGTACATAATGAGGTGACTTCTGCCAGCAACTGCCCAGTAAAGCATGAACCAATGAATTTGGTAAATAGGGGTTGTATTGCATATCAACTTGACCCAGAATTACACTTCTTAGCTTATAAACTAAGCTTGGCACAATTGCTCAATAAATGCTCCCAGACACTAACAAACTGTTTCCTGCTTCAGAATGACTAATAGGGAAAATAACAATATTAACCTTTTTTTTATTGTGGTACAGTATACTAAATAATTTATTTAAAAAATCAGCACTGTCTTTAGAGGTGATCAATCTACTGTGCATGTTTTGAGTAGGGATACATATTTCACATCAGTTTTTAAATTGCAGTATCAATTTATTTAGATCTCATTACTTATCAGGTTGTAGCCTGCCTCTGCTCTGTTGAAAACATGTGCAGTACAACAAATTATGTGCAAAACATGACATGAATACGAACCACAGTATATGTACAGCCCCTCCTCCTAACACACCCACATTTGGCAACATGGTGGCCAGATTTTAATATCACCTCATAACACATGGCTCCTAAAGAAATGTGAAAAAAACCTGCATATAACAAAAACTATCTGGGAAACTTACTTCGCTTTGGCATGGGTGAGGATGTGTGATTTAAGGTTGGTACTCTGAGCAAATTTCTTATTACATCCATCAAATGGACATACATAGGGTCGATCTCCTGTGTGAATTCGTACATGAGTTCTTAGATTAAAATCCAATGAAAATCTCTTGCCACAGCCCTCAAATGTACACTGAAATACACAAAAGATCCCATAAGAAATTAAATTAACCAACTTCTCTATCATGCATACTACTGAACCTATGTCTCCAGCAATAAAATCTTTCATTATGAATACGGTACTAATTATATATTTACACAGCTTTACCTACCTGAAAAGGTTTTTCTCCAGTGTGTACAAGCTGGTGCCTTTTAAGTTTTGAAGACTCTACAAAAGCTTTACCACATTCTGCACACACATGTACTCTAGGACCATGAGTATGTAAGTGTTTTCTCATGGCAGAATTGTCAGCGAAACATTTTATTACAACCCTGTTGGAAAGAAATCACATTTATTCATAAAACATTAAATTAGATGAAAAATTAAATATACTGCAGAACATTTCAAGCATAGGCTTAATAGATATAACAGCAGAGTATTATACATGCAGATGTTCCATTATTTGTTGAAGCTGCAAGCTGGATTGATAAAAGTACCAGGACACTAAGGGAGGATTTGAGGAAAACCCTGGCAATTTTAGCAGCTGAGGTTAGATAGATGGCTATGATTTGCTATCAGCTGTCTCCTAATGGAAAGAATATGCAACAAGTACGCATGTCTGTAGGTCAAGATAATAGTGTTGACTATAGGAGTAATGTAGACAGCAATTAACCAAGATGATGGACTAGATTTTTAAAGGATTTGGCTGCTAGAAAGGGTTTACTACTCTTTAATACTTGTTCTTGAAAAGTGTAATGGTTATTTGACAAGACTAAATAAAGTATTTCATGTTTAGAATAGGGTTAATTCAACACACAAACCTTGTGTGGACAGGCAATTGTTCTAGCAATGTCATCACTACTAGATTTCTTTGGTTTTATCTTTGCAAACTCTGCTAGCTGTTTAGGGTCGGATAGGTCAACTCCAGGTATACCAGCCAACTTCTTGTTTGATCCGGCCATGTACTCTGTATAGTCTGGATCTGGTTCTGGGTTACTGAGGTCATCTGGAAATTTCAAAGACTAGTTTAGTCTGTGAACCTTCAAGATATGAAAGATAAACTTTGAAAACTACCCATTTCATAAAATCTCACAAATAAGCAGACGATGAATCACAATAACGTGGCAGAAGATATGAAGATTAAACCACACATCACAAGATGAGGAGACAACGACGTTTCGGTCCTTCTTGGACCATTATGAAGTTGATTGTAATAAGCAGGCGATGAGTCACAATAACATGGCTAAAGTATGATGACCAGACCACACACTAGAATGTGAAGGGACGACGACGTTTCGGTCCGTCCTGGACCATTCTCACAGTCGACTTGAGAATGGTCCAGGACGGACCGAAACATCGTCGTCCCTTCACATTCTAGTGTGTGGTCTGGTCATCTTGATTGTGATAATGGTCCAGGATGGACCGAAACGTCATCGTCTCCTTATCTTCTGGTGTTGGGTTAGTCCCCACAAATAACATGACCCGTTAAAGAAAGAAGACTAAACAGCAATTTATTCTGTTCTAACCAAATACAGTAACAATACAAGAGGCTCTCACAAATACTGTACCGTATATCTAATATAAATAATTTAGATTTTGATACGACTATACTGTATAAAACAAGTGGCTTGTGATGTGTGCAGAGGTCACAGTGTAAATCAAAACTCGCATAACTAAAACTCAAAAGTACTGAACATGTGAAAAATAGGGCTAGGTTCCAGAAACTTTCAAACTCTACTTCTTTTCACTCTTGACAGAACACCTACAGAGCAAATTTAATTTACTGAAATGCTCAGTAGGCCTACCTCATCCATCAACTTAAATATTGTCAATTGAAAAGGCTAGGTAAGGATGGAAGGGAGTGAGTTCGACAGTCCTTCAAACAAACACTACTGATAAGCCTAGCAGCAAATGCCACCGGATACACAGTACAGTATGACTATAAATCATACATAAACCCAAAACATGCATTATTTCTTATTCTTGCATTATTATGCATTCTATGTCTCCCTTCTTTCACTTTATATTTATTGTGAGATTAAAGCAAGAAAATTTATATTTACTGCATCAGCTACACTTGTCACTATTGGAGGCAGCGGCAGATAGCTGTCACTCTTGATAACACTCACTTCTTTTATCATACGAATTTGTTTTTATTTATAGCTCCTGTCACGACAAAATCATGTACAGTACAGTATTTATGATTTTTCTTACTTTACTTAGGGTAAAATAGTATGGTTGAGACTGATAATGTGTAAAGAATGATAAAAAGAGAAGAGTTGGTAGCCAGTAGTAAGCTTACCACTGGCTGCAACAGGTCGCCTTACCACTGACCACCACCATACTTGCACCACACAACAATGTGACTCGATGCACTTCTTGAAATGACTAAACACTACACATATAATTCTTACTTTATTTAGAACAAAATAGTAGAGATAGGGTTGATTACTTGAATAATTATATGAAGGCAGGTTAATAGCAATATTTCAACCAGCAGGGGCAAGTGATGCAAGTAATTTTGTAAATGATGCAAGACAGGGTCCCTCACTGTCAGAAATAAAACTTTTCACATACAGTACCATTATGGACGCTTGTGTTAATAAACACCATTCTTCAATCTTCCACTTATGGTGATATAGCTTGGGAAACCGGTTTTGGTTAGGTTATGCAAGGTTATTATCCCATTAATCATTATGCTCAACCCACGTAAAGAAAGTTTTGCCAGCACATTAAACAATTATAGTAAAATTGCTCACCCACATAAATCCATATCAGCATTATGTAATACTGTACCACACAAACAACAGGCTGATAGATAATTACAGTATTTTAAAAAGTGACTTCTTAATTAATAGTCCAACTTTTGATCTTTAAAATCTTTGTACGAGCCAAACTACACCAGCTGGGATTCATTTCACAGAGTAACCAAAACTTGGGTCAGTAAATCATATGACAGTTCAATATGACAGCATATGACAAGCATTCAAAAATATTTAAATTTTAAAACAAAGATAAAATACTTCTTTGAATGTAGATGAAGAGCTCCTTTCTGAGCAGACAATATAGTTACTGTACTTCCTTGGGCACTTCTGCTCTTCCAACAATAGAAAGACACTGCCACATTAAGTCAGCACTTCTTGGTCCAGTAGGGATCTTTTTAAATGTCCCTATTGGGTCTGAGTGGGAAACAAAAAAAAAAAAACTATCCAGCTCCAAGTGATCTCTAGGTCAATCCAAATTTCCACAGATCATGAACATGGTGCCAAGCCTGTGGCTGAATGCATTTCACTTCTTTGCAAAGCAGCCGAGGTAACCACACATTAGTGTGAGGCACAATAGTACAGTACTTTACACGGGCTGAGAAACAGAATCATCACAGAGAATCATATGAAGTGACGAGACACCCTAAGATACCACTGCAGGGCCACCACAGGACACAAAATGATGGACTGGCTGCTGAATGACCCAAGCGAATACCAAGAAGGAACCTGTCCAGAAAGATGGCTAGTAAAGCTTAGCCAAGAGGGAACTGGTCGAACGTGAGCAGAACCTTGCTCACAAAACCCCCCTCACTTCCAAACAAGATAAACTCGAACAGCAACAGTGATCAAGAAATTCATCCAAATAGTTACATACCTGTAGCCAAAGCCAACAAAACAAAATCTTAAGATTAAAGTCTTCAATGATAGTTATGCTCAAAACCAAAGTAGTCTACACAAAAATTACAAGATTGCATCGAGACCAGGCAGGTTCCAATAGAGCATGAGGGCAGAATGACTATTGTCATTCTGAGGTATTGTACTCTACCTGGTCTAATAAACAGGAAACAAGACAGACCCATGCCAAGGGCAAAATGAGGCTGTGCCAGAACTGCCCAATAAAATGCAACAGACATACTCCGCTATTTGACCTGTTCACTCTTTATCACACTGTTTATAATTAGATTTTGCTGACCATTCTTAACTGTCCATGTAATTTCTAATTTGAGTGTCTGTGCATGCACTAAACATTGAATTTGACTCTTAGGCCATTTATAAATAAAACTGTTCCTCACTTGTGATATAAAAAAGATTATTGATAAGTACAGTATATGTATTTGTGTAGCAATTATATATATATATATATATATATATATATATATATATATATATATATATATATATATATATATATATAAATATATTCCTGGGGACCATCAGGCCTGATGGTCCCAGGAATATATATATATATATATATATATATATATATATATATATATATATATATATATATATATATATATATATATATATATATGTATGTATGTATATATTATGTATGTATGTATATACAGGTGTATGTATGTATATACTAGGTGTATGTATGTATATACAGGTGTATGTATGTATATACAGGTGTATGTAACATTAACAACTGTATAACTAGCTTCAAAAGATTGTCACTTGCTTAGCTAAATTAACTATGGAGGTTACATAGTTAACCTGAACCGATTATGTGCCTTTGTAACCCTTTCCACCACCGGCCACGGGATGGGTATGGACTGCATAACTAAGAAAGAAATTGACTTCATTGTTGACTTTAAGCATTGATTTTTGGCAAATCCAAGTGCATTTCCATTTTCAGGAGGTTTTGATAGGGCTATTACGGTATACGTATCTTAAGCCAAATCCAGGGTGTGCATAAGTTTTGGAATTGAATACTATAATGTTAGTAGTTGCACTAATGTTGGGAGGGGTTGCTGTAGTAACTTTGTTTGGGGGGGGGTTGTTAAGGTGGTTTGTTCTGGGGTTGTTGGGAATGGGGTTTGTTGGGGGAGTTTAATGAGGCATTGTTGTGGTGGAGAGTTGGCAATATGGTGGAGAGTTGGCAATCTTTATTACATTACTGTACAGAATTTGGAAATGCTTTGTTTTGGTGTCAAAAATAAGAGAGGCAAATTATGGGGCTAGTCTCCAGACACTATTTATTACATCATTTTTTTTTTTTAGATATTATGAACTGTACATCTGCCTGAAAACAAAAGAACAAAAAATAAAATATATCCCCTAAAATTTGGAAAAAATCTTATTATTTTTGTAAGACCATGCACCAAATCATGGAAATATTAATGTTATAATATTTATTCGTATTCTAACAAGTTTCTAGGACTCTATTCCTATTTTAATGTGGTAAATATATTCAATGAGTTTCTGGTATTTTTCAGGTTTCATTCTATGGACTGGTGTGGCTTCTTCTAATTTTTGTTTAGGCACTGATGTCTGGAGGATAACTTCATCCTTTTCCAAAAGTACATTATTATTTTATTATTATTATTTTTTTTTTTTTTTGGGTGGGGGGGGATTTTTTTAGAATTTTGGGGGGACATGGATAGCTACAGTATTCAATGTGACTGCATATTCCCCTGACATAGTACAGTATTTATATAAATTTGCCATTTTTGTCAGTCTCTCTTACATTGCCTGTTCTGTTATTGACTTTTATTTTGTTATTGTACATACTTTATCTGTAGCAATTTCTAGTCTGGTATTCTCTGAATCTCTTATATAGATTGTCTGGCTGTCAGGTTTTCAAGATTTCCTTTTTCTGGTCTGTTAAGTGTGTCGTTTGATACTGCCGCTATTTCCATTCTCTCATTTGGCATATAGTACAGTACAGTAATTGTTTTTTCCTGTTTTTCTCCACTTTTGTACTCATCCTGGGCCTTTTCTTCCTGGTGATATACTAATACTGTATATATCAAAGACCAGGAGGAGAAAAGTGTTTTCCATTGTAAGAAATGAGAGCACAAAGTATACATAACCCTCACCAAACCTAAGAGTTGTAACTACGTTGGATGCAGACCACTGTACTACTTAGAAATTGGGTGATGTGATACTGTGCTATCCCAATCCCAACAGAGGTCGATGGAGTACTGAATATTTCAATACAGGCCAATGTACTCGCCTAGTTGTGCTTGCAGGGGTTGAGCTTTAGCTCTTTGGTCCCACCTCTCAACTGTTACTTATCTGGTGTACAGATTCCTGAGCCTACTGGGCTCTATCATATCTACAGTTTAAACTGTGTATGGAATTTGCCTACACCACATCACTGTCTAATGCATTTCATCTGTTAACTATTCTGACACTGAAAAATGTCTTTCTGCATCCCTGTAGCTCATTTGGGTACTCAGTTTCCACTTAGTGTCCCCTTGTTGACCAGACCACACACTAGAAGGTGAAGGGACGATGACGTTTTGGTCCGTCCTGGACCATTCTCACAATCGACTTGAGAATGGTCAAGGACGGACTGAAACGTCGTCGTCCCTTCACCTTCTAGTGTGTGGTCTGGTCAACATACTTTAGCCTCGTTATTGTGACTCATTGCCTGCTTGTGTCCCCTTATTTGTAAACCATCCATGCTAAACATTTTATCTTTATCTACTCTATCAATTCCTGAAAATTTTATAGGTAGTGATCATGTATCCCCTAACTCTTCTGTCTTCCAGTGTCGTGAGGTTCAGTGCCAGTATTCTTTCCTCGTAGCTCCTCTTTGCTATGAGGACTAGCTTGGTGGCTTACCTCTGATCCTTTTCTAACTTTGCTTTGCGTTTGACTAGATGTTGACTCCACACTGGAGTTGTATTGGTCTGACATATGAGGTATGAAAGGTTCTGAATGATTCCTTACACAAGTTCCCTGAAGGCAGTTCTTTCTAATAGAACATGGTACAGTAATGTGGTACAATGTTGTTGGATACAGGCCACATAGTGGTGTTATTGGATTAAAGCAATGTGGTGCTGTAATTTGGATACAGCCAAATGAGGTCATGTTATCTAGAAACAAGTCAATGATGTGCAGTATACAGTTTCAAATGTAGATATGATAGAGCCCAGTAGGCTCAGGAATCTGTACACCAGTTGAGTGACAATTGAGAGGCGAGACCAAAGAGCCAGAGCTCAACCCCTTCAAGCACAACTAGGTGAATATTATTTGGATACAGGTTAATTTAGCACTGTACTACAGTATTTTGATACAGGCAGATTGGGCACTGTACTATTTGGATGCATGTTAATGGGGCACTGTACTATCTGGATGTACTGTATGTTAATGGGGCACTGTACTGTTTGGATACAGGCAGCTGGGGAAGTGTGTTATTTGTATAAAGGCCATGAGGATGCTGTGCTATATGTATAAAGGCCATGAGGATGCTGTGCTATTTGTATAAAGGCCATGAAGATGCTGTGCTATATATGCATAAAGGCCATGAGGATGCTGTGCTATTATGCATAAAGGCCATGAGGATGCTGTGCTATATGTATAAAGGCCATGAGGATGCTGTGCTATTTGTATAAAGGCCATGAGGATGCTGTGCTATTATGCATAAAGGCCATGAGGATGCTGTGCTATTATGCATAAAGGCCATGAGGATGCTGTGCTATTTCTATAAAGGCCATGAGGATGCTGTGCTATTATGTATAAAGGCCATGAGGATGCTGTGCTATTATGTATAAAGGCCATGAGGATGCTATGCTATATATGCATAAAGGCCATGAGGATGCTGTGCTATTATGTATAAAGGCCATGAGGATGCTGTGCTATTATGCATAAAGGCCATGAGATGCTAAGCTATTTGCAAAAAAGCCAGGGGATGCTATGCTATTTGGATAAAGGCCTTGGGGAAAGTGTACTATTTGCATAAAGGCCATAGGGATTCTGTGCTATTTGAATATATGAAAGCTGATGTGCTGTATTTCTGAATACAAGAATGTGAATACTGTACTGTTTTTGGGAGCAGTGCTAATTCAATACAAATATGCCAATGGGGACTGTACAATTTGGATACAGGCCACTGTAGTGCTGTAAACTATTTAGATACAGGTTCAATTTAGATACAGATACAGGCACGTTGTGCCTGTATCTGGATGCCGATAGAAGTTGCACAATAGGAGTTGTGCTATTTGGATGCCGATAACAAAAAAGCCACTTATCTTACCCGCTTCCATTTTACTTATTTTCAAATGAAAGGTTTAAAAAAAAATCTTTACCAATTACATGATAAACTAGATTTATTACTGCAGACACTGTCATTACTAAAAACTTCCTCCACTGAAATATTAACACTGCATGACATTTATTCTTCCACATTCTAACTTTAATATGTCCAAAAGAACTGTAAAAAATATTATATTAACTGTAGATTCTTGTGTGGAGGATTCCTCTACAATAGGCTTACAGCTTTATTGACATTACTTTGCCCATTAAACATTTTATCATATCGTTTCTCTTATTTGCCTTATGTGAAAATTACTATATTTTATGTTGGTAATTGAGGTATGCAGATGAATTCTGCCATCTAATCTAACCCATCACCTATAAAAGTATTTTAGGGTACTGTAGCACTGGATGTAAAACTATTTCTAACACAAAATTTAGTTTTTAAATTATAATTTATGAACAAAACAACCAGGACGAAATCCTTTTCTTTAACTACTGTATTTGGCATTTATCATCGTAAATGTAATAACTTTCCCTGAAGAAATTAAAAAACATTTTTTATTTTAGACAAACATTACAAAAGTTAATAGTTCATTTGTGCATATATGCAGCCTACATCCCATATAAAAGATTTCTTCAATTTTAAATTGTTAGTTAATTTGCGACTTTCAACCCCCGTACTGATCAGGAATGCAAACATTCTTCAAAAATAAATTCGATTCTCTTAATATATTCATCAAGGTCAGAGATCTGGCACCAATGGCGGCTGTCAGGCACTTCGTACACCTATCTCCTACTCCAATATAAACCCTTAACTTAAATAATATCACATTCCGTGAGTGTGAGCGCTGCTAGAGTATGACCTCCCACATGCTGGCATAGTCAAGGGTCACCTTGTATGGTTATACTCAAGAGTATGAGGATAGACTCTAGCCCCCCTTCCCTCCCCATGCCCCGAGGGCCAAGGTCGACCTCCACACTCATCCTCAATTATATTGCTCCTCGTCCCCGTCCTCCAGCGGCTCCCTGGCCCAAACCCACACCCAGGTTATAAATAGGTCGGCACGCGGGGATATACTGTCCTCCCAACATGTTTCTCTGCCCGCGGCCGAGTAAACGCCACAAAATACTGGGAGCGAGTCCCGGCCTCCGCCTGAAAATGGCGACCGTCCGCCATTGTTGCTTTTCCGCCATATTTCGGTGCCATATTTAACATGGCTGCGCCCAGGCCTTCATGGCGGACACAAAACAAAAACAAACATTGAGAGCCCAGCCATAACCCAGGCCAAATCCAGCCATCTTAACGCTAAGAGCCCACCAGTGGTGGAGCAAGAGCGCCTTATCGATCTCCAGGCCAGGATGAGGAGGCGGTGTAGGTGGTAGTGGCGTGATAGGGACAAGATCCTGCTGAGAGAGACAAGAGACTAATACACAACACTCACGCCTACCTTCGTCTACCCCCGAGGACCACATCGTCACAGAGAACTCCCCCTCCAACGTCTTGATCTGCACTTGCTTCTGCTCCCACTTCTGGCCCACACTGGCGATGGAGGTGAACTCGTCCAGCTCTCGTCTCCGCTTCTGGCCCTTCTTGTGGTGCTTCTTGGAGGGCCCCGGCGACGACTCCACACACACGTCACTGTCCACGGGCACCGGGATCTCGTAGGGGATCTCCTGCTCGCCCACCACCTCCTCCTGCGTCTGGAAAATGATCTCCTCGCGACCAGGTTCGGGCAACTGTTGGAGAGCGATGATGGGTTCACCGTCGTAGGTCTCTATGGTCTCCACGGGCATATCCACCGGTATGGCCTCTATCTCCACCTCCTGTATCTCCGGCTGGACCTCCACCTCCGTCACGAAGTCGGAGGAAGCCATTTTTTCAGGCCGTGACACGGTAGGAAGGGACTAAGTCACCGCACTTGACACCACCACCTCCACTATTGCCAGTCCTCCATTCTTACTCCAACACCTCCACCACCTGCCACACGCCGCCTCCACACACACTAACACTATTTTCCTCCCTGCCCTTTAACCCATCTCTAAGATCAGTTAGCTAGGAGGTTAAGGAGCGGCCATAGTGTAGTAGAGTTATAATGAGTGTGTGGCTTAGAGGGGTGTGGAGCGGGGGAATATTAGGAACATGAACACTAGCCGAGCACAGACTCTCACCACCGCAGAGTTCACTGTTGAGCGCATGACGTCATCACGCGCCAACTTTGACTTCCTTAGTTCACAACCTATCAAAATATTATTAATAATCATACATGCTGCATTTATTTACCAATATTTTATTTGGACACAGGTTCAGAAGACACATATGCAGAACACAAAAATATTTCGCAAACAAAATATCAATATATCTATAATAATACTGGAAAGCATTTAATATTAGTAATAATAGCCCTACCACTATCATCTATAACAAATAAACAGACCATAACAAAGTAAGAATTATGAGAAATAGTATACAAGATTTATATTTATGCACTGTGATAAGCAAAGTGTAAAGAGTCAGGTCGGGGGCCTTGCGGCTGAGTAGACAGCCCTCGGGAGTCGTAGTCCTAAGGTTCCGGCTTCGATCCCCGACGGAGATGGAAATAATAATAATAATAATAATAATCATTTTTATTTAGGTAAGGTACATACATAAAGAGATTTTACAAAGTTTGTTGGGTTAATAGATAGAGCTAGTACATACAATGCCTAAAGCCACTATTACGCAAAGCGTTTCGGGCAGGAAATAAATGGGCAGTTTCTATCACCCTGGTAGGACATGGTAGAGGAAAGATAGTATGACATGGTAGAGGAAAGATAGTATGACATGGTAGAGGAAAGATAGTATGACATGGTAGAGGAAAGATAGTATGACATGGTAGAGCAGGGATAGTAGGACATGGTATGAACAGGAGTAGAGATAGTAGAACATGGTATGAACAGGAGTAGAGATAGTAGAACATGGTAGGAGCAGGAATAGTAAGACATGGTAGGAACAGGAGCACGGATAGTAGGACATGGTAGGAACAGGAATAGTAGGCCATGGTAGAGCAGGGATAGTAGGATGTTATTAGCATGGATAGTTGGACGGTAGGAGCATGGATAGCAGGATATTATAGGAGCAGCAATAGTAGGACATGGTAGAAGCAGGAATAGTAGGTCAGAGTAGGAGCAGGGATAATAGGACATGTCAGGAGCTGCGTTAAGGCAGGGTAGACAAAGAGATAGATGCTGGGGCAGGAACTGGGAGGACGAAGTGAAGAAACGGTCCCCCAACCCTTTGGGTATGTTTTGATGCGTTGATTAAGGCTCATGATTTTATTTGAGTCTCTCCAACATTCCAATTCACCCGACCGTGCTATAAAATAATAACCAATGAGTTACAAGCAGAATGTTGGATTAATAGATATATAGCTAGTACAGTATATACTATTCCTAAAGCCACTAATATGCACAGAATTTCGGGCAAGATGTAGGAGAAAAATGGCTCTCAGGTAAATTCAGTAATAAATAAATAAATAAATTTATTAAGAGCATATAAGTATATTAAGAGTTGTCCAAAACGCTGTGCGTGTTAGTGGCTTTGTGGAATTTGTAACTTTCCCACCAACACTGTTAATTTGGTAAATTTTTTGTTTACTTTCTTGCAAGTATTTTTAATGTAGGAAAAATTTATCACAGCATAATTTGGTTAGTTAGGGCGTGAAGTCGCTCCCTTTGTAAATAAGTCTCCGTTTTCTATTCCTTAATACGCATTTTAAGTGACTAACATATCTATATTTTACTATAATAATAATAATAATAATTTATTTAGGAAAAGTACATACATAGTTGCAGAGTTACAGTACAAACATTCTGTTTGATTTAAAGATAGAGGTAGTACATACAATACCTAAAGCCACTAGTATGCATAGCGCATAGCTGCCCCTACCTTACTGACAGGCTCCAATATGTTTCTGTGAATAATACAATTTCTCCCACCCTACCCATCAACATTGGTGTTCCTCAGGGCAGCATACTTGGCCCTCTCCTCTTTCTCATCTACATTAATGACCTTCCAAATGCCTCCCAACACCTCAAACCAATTCTATTTGCTGACGACACAACCTTCATTTACTCCAGTCCTGACCCTCTTGCTCTAAATGCCACAGTAAATACTGAGCTAAATAAAGTCCATCTTTGGCTAACTGCCAACAAACTCACCCTTAACATTGACAAAACCTTCTATATTCTGTTTGGCAATAAATCCTCTAGTCTTATAAATCTCAAAATAAACAATACCCAAATTTGTAACAAATTAGATGGCAAATTCCTTGGCAATCTCATTGACCACAAGCTGAATTTCCAGGGACACATTCTAAATATATCTAAAAAAGTTTCAAAAACGGTGGGCATTCTTTCTAAGATCAGATATTATGTACCACGCCCTGCCCTGGTGACTCTCTATTACTCCCTTATCTATCCTTATCTCAACTATGGTATTTGTGCTTGGGGTTCTACTACCCAAAATCACTTACGTCCTCTAATTACCCAACACAAAGCCGCTATTAGAACAATATCCAACTCTGGCCCCAGACATCACTCGGTACCCCTACTCAAATCTCTTAATATGTTAGATATTAAGTCACTGCACATTCTCTCATGTGTATTATACATATATAAAACGCTAAACTATAATGCCAATCCTGATCTTAAAAGCTTCATAGTAGGTTGTAACAGAACCCATGAGCACCACACCAGAAATAAATACAGTTTTGATATTCCTAGAGTACGTCTTAATCAAACTAGAAATGCTCTGCAAATCAAGGGGCCCAGAATGTGGAATGACCTTCCCAACCATGTTAAAGACTGTACCTCTCTCAACCAGTTTAAGATAAAAACTAAACACTACCTAATAAATTCCCTGTAATCTACCTCACTCCTCTATTGTCAACCCATGTCTGTTATTTTCTTTTTTTTTTTTTAATCAACACTGTTTGTCAACCTATTGTATTTGTGCTGCTTTTTCAGTCATGTTTCCCCCTTTTTTTTATCTTTATTTGTATTTGTTCTCAACATCTTTTATTCTTTATGCTCAATTAGTATTAAGTTCTAGATATTAATGTTTTCTTGCCCGAAACGCATTGCGTAATAGTGGCTTTAGGCATTGTATGTACTAGCTCTATCTATATATCAATCCATTAATGTAACATCACTTGTATGTATATACCTTACCTGAATAAACATCTGAATCTGAATCTGAATCTGTTTCGGGCAAACTTGGTATTGTTTGATTTCTTACCTGAAATTACCCTCCATAGACTTTATACATACACATAGCCATGCCGCTCTTTCACATTTGCATCCGATGGAATAAAGAAGAATGTCAATATATTACGAAGCAACTAATTAGTGGTTCGTTCTCGACTCACAATCGAGAATCTTGGGTTCTATCCCCGGGAAGGGACGGAAATGGTTGGGTGTATTTCGTATCACCTAATGCATCTGTTCACCAAGCAGTAAGTAGGTTCCCAAGAGGTAGACAGATTGTTGTGGTGGTTGCATCCTGGGCGTGGTCTGTAATTCGACCTCGGGGGGGGGACTTTGATATAAGCCTAACGTGTATGAATACACTCTGGCTGCCTGTTCCCCGACACAATGAATTACTATGAATTATATGCCTAACGTGTTATACACAGGATACCTGTCCCCGACGAAATGAATTATTATTATTATTTGGGTTATATTTATTTATTTATTTTTATATATGCAAGAATGTACAATAATCTATATTGTATTTTGGTAGGTGCTACATTCTGGCAAAACTAGTAACGCATTATATAGCGTTTCTTGCTTGTCTTACACCTATACACAGCTCTAGGTAAGGTATATACCTGAGGGCCACTAATACTAGTGACCTCGACGAGGACAGGAAGCCGGCGGCTTGTCGAAGGTATATACACCTATAGAGTTAATTTGCCCTAGTCCTGGCCTATGTTCAGAATAGAACATACCTGCTGGGGGCCAGTAAACTATTATAGTAGTCTTAATAGCTCTTCAGAAGTTCACGGGCCAAACCGAGCCAAACCCAGGGTGAAAAAAAGACATACCATGAAGTACAGCAGTATAGAGAGGAGATACAGTACTAGACAATTGTGAATCATTGCTACATGGTAAGATAAAATTAGGGTTTTCCACCGGACTAATAATGATAGTGAATTTAAAGTTGAAAACATAGTTGCGAGTGGTCCAGGAGCCACCATGTAGGCGACCTCCAGCATCACAGCGGACCCCGCACCTGCTAGGCTTTAAAAAAAAATAAAATTTTTGCCCCGAGGGGCGAGTTTATTGGGCAGCGCCACTCATCTTGTGAGTGGACATACCGCCATAGCAGCATGTACAACACTCCCCAATAGGAAGAAAACCCGCTGGGTTGCTCATCCTGTCACTTGTACCCAGACACAGCTGGGACTTGCTTGTCTGCTTCCCGCATGCACCACAGGATATGGTGTCAAATGTGCTACTGCAGTCTTTAATCGTTGTCTCTCACGTGTTGAAATAACCTTTGATGAGACTATACAGTGCTGGATTAAGCGTTGGCAGGGTGCATGTAGTGTGGGATTAAGTGGTAACAGGTTTCATACTACTGCTTGAATGCATGTTATCCGTATCATTCTTATCGGGAGGCATGAATTAATAATTAGGAAAATGTTCTATAACATTTTATATTTATTATTTTTTATATAGTTCATTTCAGTTAAGGTCTCCTAGTGCTGGGCCCAATTGGGTGCAATTGGTCAAATTAACTTCAAGTCGGATCTGCACCAAATTGCACACTGAGAGTTTAGCCCTGACATATGCTTAGGATTAAAGAATTCTTACTGGCTGGTCAGTAAGCTATTGTGATAGCCTGCCCCCCCCCCCCCAGTGGGTACAATATCCTAGAACAACGTTAATTCAACATTGATGGAATTACTCGTGGATTCTGTGGGTCAGAAGTTAGTAGACCTTAATCCTGACATGAAATCAACAAGATGAGTTTAATAAGCGTCAAGTGATGGATCCCCAGTACGAGGCTTTCCTTAGGCACTGGAGTGAAAGTGAAAGCCGTGGGTCCAGGTAAGGTCACACCTGTCTACCCAACAGTCATTAATGCTCACCTCAACTCAATGGTATATTATATAGAACTTGGCATGTTCCAGGTAAATTAAGATTACTAAAATTACTCACTGTTTGGAGGCGTATAATAAGGGCTGATTTAACTGAATAGTTAAAAAATATATATATTTTGTTAAGAATAGTGTTTTAGTTCAAGTATAACCATCGTCTATAAGCAACAGCTAGATAGACCGTTCAAGTATTAATCCAGAACTGTAAAATATGGATTTATTGTTAATGATTGGCTGGGTCAGCCTAGGTTTGTTTTGGTGATGGAGGCGAGCTAGGAGCTCACTCATGGTAACTGACCAATCACCGTGCGGATATAATGGCTGTTGCAATACAACGCTATCCCTATAACTTTCATTGCATCACAAGTTGCAACTTTGGAAAGCGTAACTTAAGAATTGCCAGTCACAGTAAACATCAATGCTACATATTGTTTGGCAAAAATCTCACTTTCTAGGTAAATATTAAAAAAAAGAATATAAACAAATCATTTAATAACCATATATTTTTTTTTTAGGTTCATCGTTTCCAAATAATGAAATTATATTGCTACTAGAGCTTGACACATTTTATCCAGTTCTACAATTACTTTTGTTATTTAGTTTATAACAAATAAAGTTAGCTATTATATACCTGGAAGGGGAATTCCCTAGGCGCCTCCACTCACCAGAAATATAAAAATATGACAACACTCTTGGACCTGGACCCATCACAGTCCAATTTAGCCTTGATAATGGTTCTGGTTAAACTATAACGTCAATGTTCAACTTGTAGTTTGTTTATGTGTAAATATATAATTGTACCTCCATTATGGAGCTTGAATTAAACATAAAATAATCCAGTCTTTGTGGACACAACAGGAAACAGACCTTCGTAGCACTTTCACTATGAGGCTGCCAACATTCCCACACCATGTAGGTATGTAGTTCCACCAATGTTTATGTTATGACATATATTTAGCATAGTATGTAAACTATGTCTTACAGTTATCGTTGTTCTCCAAAATAAAATAGGTTTGAAATAATTCACGGAAAAATTTAATTCAAATGCAATGTGCATCAGGTAACTCTCACCACGTGCTGACGGAGAGTGAGGCCCAGACACTCAGTGAATGTCCAGTCACTGGTGCAGTGAGTCAACTCTTCCTCCTCACTTCTCACTCACCTTAATGTGAGTCTTGGGTCCTCCTCAGACTGTACAAGCGAGGTATAAGACTTAAAACACTCAAGTGTGTGTGTGTAACCATGAGAACGTTGCGTCACTTGACTCGACCACATCGCAGGAAGACAATTAGGAAACATTTAACAGGTGTTTGTGTACTTGTGTGAAATCCCGTTTGAGTTATATAGAGTCTGGAAGATTGCCAGAAGTTGAGAGATAGACAAGACACTGGAACACCTCGCTGGTGTAGACGACGGAGCAGCCGCTGGGTTACCAAGTCCAACTTTGCCTCTCCCTTCCTCTCTCGCACAGTAAGCCACTCCTCAGACACTGGAAACCCCAGTCTCCTCGCTGCTTCACAAAGGTAAAGGTGAGTGGTGAGGGAGAATGGTAGGAGGAGGGGGGGAGTGAGGGAGAATGGTAGGAGGAGGAGGGGGGAGTGAGGGAGAATGGTAGGAGGAGGAGAGGGGGGGAGTGAGGGAGGATGGTAGGAGGAGGAGGGGGGGCAGTGAGGGAGAATGGTAGGAGGAGGAGGGGGGGAGTGAGGGAGAAGGGTAGGAGGAGGAGGGGGGGAGTGAGGGAGAAGGGTAGGAGGAGGAGGGGGGGGAGTGAGGGAGAATGGTAGGAGGAGGAGGGGGGGAGTGAGGGAGAATGGTAGGAGGAGGAGGGGGGGAGTGAGGGAGAATGGTAGGAGGAGGGGGGGGGAGTGAGGGAGAATGGTAGGAGGAGGAGGGGGGGGAGTGAGGGAGAATGGTAGGAGGAGGGGGGGGAGTGAGGGAGAATGGTAGGAGGAGGGGGGGGAGTGAGGGAGAATGGTAGGAGGAGGGGGGGAGTGAGGGAGAATGGTAGGAGGAGGGGGGGGGGAGTGAGGGAGAATGGTAGGAGGAGGAGGGGGGGGGAGTGAGGGAGAATGGTAGGAGGAGGAGGAGGGGGGGAGTGAGGGAGAATGGTAGGAGGAGGAGGAGGGGGGGGGGGGGGGGAGTGAGGGAGAATGGTAGGAGGAGGAGGAGGGGGGGGGAGTGAGGGAGAATGGTAGGAGGAGGAGGAGGAGGGGGGGAGTGAGGGAGAATGGTAGGAGGAGGGGGGGAGTGAGGGAGAATGGTAGGAGGAGGAGGAGGGGGGGAGTGAGGGAGAATGGTAGGAGGGGGGGAGTGAGGGAGAATGGTAGGAGGGGGGAGTGAGGGAGAATGGTAGGAGGGGGGGAGTGAGGGAGAATGGTAGGAGGGGGGAGTGAGGGAGAATGGTAGGAGGAGGAGGGGGGGGGGAGTGAGGGAGAATGGTAGGAGGAGGAGGGGGGGGGGAGTGAGGGAGAATGGTAGTAGGGGGGGGGGAACAGTGCTGTGTCCGAAGACGCGAAAGTTGCTGAAGGGAGAAAAATATCTTTCCGGGTACTTGCCTTAATTAAATTTGTAATTTGATAATTAATTCACAACACTACGCAAATATTTTGTCTTAATTCAGTTTGGAAAGTTTTTAAAAATTTGGAGTCGTGTATATAATAGAGTTTATGGCAATGTCTTTTTTAATTATAGGAAAACAAATATACAAGTAAATTAAGTCGTTCATCTTCGATGCACAACTCTTGTTTGATTTACTTTAAAAACAATTGAATTCATCTCTGGGTGAACCATTTAAAAGATTAAGCAACAATACACAATACCCCACACTATAGCGCTTCACTATACCCCACACTATAGCGCTTCACTATACCCCACACTATAGCGCTTCACTATACCCCACACTATAGCGCTTCACTATACCCCACACTATAGCGCTTCACTATACCCCACACTATAGCGCTTCACTATACCCCACACTATAGCGCTTCACTATACCCCACACTATAGCGCTTCACTATACCCCACACTATAGCGCTTCACTATACCCCACACTATAGCGCTTCACTATACCCCACACTATAGCGCTTCACTATACCCCACACTATAGCGCTTCACTATACCCCACACTATAGCGCTTCACTATACCCCACACTATAGCGCTTCACTATACCCCACACTATAGCGCTTCACTATACCCCACACTATAGCGCTTCACTATACCCCACACTATAGCGCTTCACTATACCCCACACTATAGCGCTTCACTATACCCCACACTATAGCGCTTCACTATACCCCACACTATAGCGCTTCACTATACCCCACACTATAGCGCTTCACTATACCCCACACTATAGCGCTTCACTATACCCCACACTATAGCGCTTCACTATACCCCACACTATACTTCAACAGTTGTTAAGGTGACCTGTAGGGTGACCTGCCTTACCACTTTGTCCCGGGGGAGGTGAAGTGGGGTCACACAAACCCGACCTCGGGTAGTTTCAAAGGTTGGCCGGGCTAGTCCCTTTACTAAGAAGTTACCAGCTTCAGGTGTGGTAATAATCCAACGGAAACAGGAGGGATAGTGACAAAAGCTGGGGCCAAAGTTGTTTCAAAATATAAAGTTACTGCCCCGCTCCTGTGCCAGGTAAGTCCACTACGGGTTCACCATAGCCCGTGCTACTTGCAGGAACGTTTTGTTCAGAGTAGCTGAATCTAAAACAACAAAAACAACGTTGTTTGAAGGAGTGTGTGCTGCGGTCTCAGATCAGACAGGAGTCTGGTCCACTGGGGGGGCATCACAGGGGGAGGGGGGGGGTGTATATATCGATAACTTTGAGTATTTTTTAATTACTCAAGAATTTACATAAAATAATTACAACTTATTAGTGGAATAAAAACAAATGGTTGAATTTTGCAATGACGCGAAACAACGGGTCAGTTATAGTTTAGTTCATTTATTGTGCACCCCATACCCATCCTGTGGGCGGTAGTATAAAGGGTTACAGAGGCACATAATGGGCTCAGGGATCTGAACCACACAATTCATTTTAGCTAAGCAAGTTACAATCTTGATGAGCTAGCTACAAAATTCAATGTACATCGTCATATCAACAATAGGCTAGAGATCGACCACAGGTAGTTTCTGAATTAAGCAACTAACATATATTGAGAGCAATAGTGTCACAATTCATATGTGTATCCTGCACACCGCCCCCATCCAATGGGCAGCGGTGGATAGGTTACAATCACTTAGTTACTACCTACAGTTAGCAAACTGGGGATATTTGGCTAAGATTTCTGGTAGCAGATAGTTTTGAATGAAATGTCAGTTATAGACAATTAAAACTACAGTTTAAGCGTTACAATGGGGTTGTGATATACTGTCACGTCTACAACCCCGCCCCCCGGCCTCGCCACAAGGTGTGGCGGCTATAATGACGGTGTCCTTGGGTCAACCGCGAACATGACGAACCTCAGACAGTGAGTATTAGTTACAATTACGCCATATTTTGCAAACTAAAGTCGCAGATATGTTTGTTAGGCTGCGATCGTTTACGAGTGAAGCTGTTCATTAATAGGTACATAACCAAATATGGTTGTTAATCATAATGTTGTGTAGGACTTGGGGCTGGAATTTAGCAGAGACAAAAGTTTTAACGGAACAATTGGCAGCCGTGCGTGACAATCTGGTGGTGACGTCCGGGGGGGGTGAGAGGGGGATTGCGAAGGCCGTATATATGTTCTTAACCATTCCAACAACAGTTTCCCTTCTTGTGCTTGTAGGCTTGAGCGCTACATCCTATTCCACGCATTTCAACCCTTCGGTTGTTTATTGCAGTGATTCGTTTTCCTTGTGCAGGTTAACATGTTGAAAGTTGGGTCCGTCTGTAGGTGACCTTGGACGGCCCCGGCCTCCCCTCTCGTGCTGGTGGCGGAGACCTGGCCGCTCCTGCTCCCAAGGCCGTGCTCTCGTGGGTCTTTTCTCAGAGCGGTTGTTGGGAAAGGAATTATGGTCTGGCTAAATGAAATGCCGACACCTTTCCTATTTCCTATAAACATGGCAAACTGGAGGTCTTGCTCAATAGGCGGAAGCCTAGGGTTTGGTAAACAACTTTCAGCCAACGCTGATGTCAGTGATTTTCTTACTCCCTGTATAATTCAAGTTAGAGTTTAGTGGTTCTCTTAACATATTAATACCATTATTTTCATCCATTCTAAAGTTGTTCCAGTAGTATGGAGTGTTGCTGACATTATCTAATCCGCTCGGTGGTCTCCACGTGAAGTGAAGGGCTCATATACGGCTCCTGCCCGAAACGCTGCGCGTACTAGTGGCTTTACAAGATTGTAATGACTATACTATGTATCCTTACAATCTCAATTTACCTTCTTGTATATATTATAAATAAATAAATAAAATATAGGGCTCCCAGGGGCTGGTGGTTCGTCCTCGGCCCCCCCCCCCTTCCCTCTCTAGGGGTAGTGCTGAGGTAGGGTATCCCTCGGGTCACCAACCCACCCTCCGGAGAAGTCGGCCGTGAGGGGCCGCCCTTTGGAGGTTGGTTGGATGTCCGGGCTGGGGCGATATGTAGAGCAAGGTCTTTGCACTGGTGAGAAAATGTACGATGCTGTAGGACTCTCCCTGTTGAAAAGGGGGCAGCACTGCTTGGGATGATGCACCCTTTCGTGCACTGGCAAGCACTTGGTCTCCCTCGCTGCCCTGGTAGATGATATCCTTTGGCTCTGAGGCTTAAACTTGAAAACAAAAAGATATACGGTGACTGAAACGATTTCAGAAACAGATTCGTGGGGTGGGTGACGGGGGCCCCGATGTTTGACGGTAATAGAAGATTGGGCTCCGTAGTAAGTTACATTGGGTCCAAACCCGGCTTCATCGTTGGCTTTCCCAACAAATTCTGTGTTTCCCTCCCACTTCCTTGGTAGTGCCAGTCCCCAGTGGTGATTCTCTTATCACCTGGAGCGGCTCCATCTTTAGTTCCGACAACTGCGCCTCCTTAATTAATGGTTAACCGAACACCATCGCTATCTCTCCACCTCTCTATTTGGCTTTCGCAAGTGTCAGCACGACTGATATCTTAATTGGTGGACTTGGAGGTCCACATCCGTACTACCCTTGCTGCAAATACCTCCATTGTTGCAGTACTTTTGTGACCAATAAATGGTTCATGATACTATCTTCAGTTTCTTTAATTCTCATATTTCTCTGTTACATGTTTTCCCGCTTACGCCCAGTCGACCCTTCGCTGACTTTGAATGTTGTACTCCTGCCTCGTCATTTTAACAGGACTAACACAACAGGGAATGCTGAAGCAGGTTTGCTATAGCTGATGGTTGCTTCCTTAAACAACAGGAAAATAATATTAGAGACTTAGTGTTATCAAATTGGGAGGTATTTATTATAACATGGAAATAGGGAGTAAGTGAGGGACCAGCGATTACAAGGAAATCAGATTTGCCATACTGTTGGTGCCAGACTTTTGTAAAGCTGATGATAAGGAGTTTCTTGGGAAGGGGTTGACAATGGATGACGGAGCCTTGAGGTGGATGACATGACAGTGGATATCATGGTGGTAGCAAAGCGCACTTTTTGAAACAGGGATGTGTGTATACAGCGAGAGGTGTATCCCGCTTCTCCAAGTATACATACTTTGTTTACTTAGCCCTGGACTATGTTCAGGACTAAATTATACATAGTGGTTGGTCAGTAAACAATTGTGTTAGCCTTTATAACCCTCCAGAGATTGTTAGGCTCCAATACCAACTGTCCGAGAAATGATTGAATGTCACCACTCGTGTGAGTCTTGTGCGAGTCATCACCCTAAACCTCTTTTCATATTTATATTATACATTAATTTTGTAATACTCCTTTCTCTTGCTGGGCATTATGACGTCACACTTTGTATGCACAAGTCTTGCCGTAAGTTATTACGGGTTCACATTATCAAACACCCCCTCACTTTCACCCGCGCGCCTCCTCTTGTATACATATATTGTTTGGCATTGCCACATGTACCATCTTGTATTTGTTGCTTCACTGTAGGTGGAAGGTTGATGTGGAGTGCCGGTGTCGGCCGCCTGGTGAACCCTGCAGGTGTACAACTGCTGTGTGTGGTCGGTGACTCCAGGAGGGTCTTGCTGACCCTCATTTACCACGAAGCCTAGCGCTCTAACGGTCTTGCTGTCGCTTCCTGGAGCCCTTAAGGCCTTAAAGTACATCAGCTTCTGGATGTAAGGGAAGCAGTATGACGATAACGCTCGTATCCTAACAAAAATCACGTCATGCGAGTGTATTGACCGCAATAATGATCATATTGTTTTGTTTCCTAATTGGCCTGGTTATCGGTGTATACCATAGACGTAGGGGAGGGGTAATTCTGCAGATTTTGAGTGACGATGCCGCCCTGGTATATGCTAGAGAAACAAAATTTTTGTTAAGGGTAGTCCTAGGCGGGCCCTAAGCCTCTGGCTGGCCCAGTGGAATCATTTCTGTCTTGGGCGGTGGATGAGTACATGTCTCAAATGTTGGCGTCGGTAACATCATGACTCTTGAAAGAGTGGAGATGAAAGGTGTTGGGTGGAAAATATAAAGTGGTCCATTCTACAAGATTACTGTAGCAGGGAAGAACGAAGAAGAGTTATCCTGCAAAGAGCGAGATTGAGAGCTGTAAGACAGCTTACAGCTGACGTTTAAGACACGGTATAAATAAGGAGCGAGTCATTAACGTAAGAACTGATAGCGTTATGCTACCCGGTAAATTGTTTGCACAAAGTATTTACCCAGGTCTTTCCTGAATCTAACATCCAGGTTATATCCACTGCTACTGCTTATATCAACATACGTGACAAGTCTGTAAAATGTGAACCTTGAGGCAGTTGTGCTTAGGCTGCACCCCACCTCACACCACATGACAACCCCCCCCCCCTCCCCTCTCTCGCTCTTTTTTCTTCTTTCTTTCTCTCTCCAGTCCGTCCTTATAAACAAAGGCCAACGTCCATTCCATGCACCCGCCAAACCCCCTGTTTATGAATGAAAAACGGTTTACACACGACTCGACTAATGACGTCCGAACACTTCCAGAACAAGTGCTCTGCTGACAAATTTTGTTCGAACTAAAACGCTGTAAATGCTTCACCCACGTACTACAAATATAAATAATGGCCAACAGAACCTGAAAGCCTAAGCTAACAAGTGCCTAAATCTCCCCAGTATGCTAATATATAACAATATTAATTTATATTTGAGAAAATTCCTATTTTGAATGAACAGCATGTTAAAATTGACGAACACGTCTTTGGAGTCGACCGCTGGATGGAATGGACTTGGTCTGAGTTTGTTGTTTTGAAGTAGGCTACTCTGAACTAAATTTCCATGTAGCGCTGGATATAGTGAGCCCGTAATGGCCTGAGGACGGGTTGCCTGTTTTTCTTCATTCTCTGCACCTTCCTTCTACGTTTCTATATTTAAATTTATTCACGTTCCCAACATATGAGTTTAGCGTATATGTTCTCATGTATTCAATTAGGCTTAATAAATAATCTTGCCCGGGCGTAGAATTTATTGGGAAGCTTCAGTGATCCTGTGAGTGAACAACTCCGCCATAGCAACGTGTACAATCACTCCCACGAATACATAGTGTTCGATGTGTCTTTTATATGTAGCATATATAAATCTGTGTATCTATGTATTCACGTATGTAGCTTAGCCTAGCATTTTAAAAGCCCTACAATCACCTCTGTGATTGTTCAATAAATCCCTGAACTGTGTTTGACAAATCTCTCACCCAGTCCATGGAGGACAGAAGAAAATGTGTATATGCTAGTTAGCATTGTAAATGTGTGACCACGTCTGCGGTAGAAAAAAAAAAAACTCCCACAAATAGGCAGAAAATCCGCTAGGTTGTTTATCTTAAGTTATCGTAAATAGTCAGTAGAGGGTCATAGTTAGGAATGTATTGATGTATATAGACACCAGTATTATTTGTAAACCTTGTTCACTATTGACAGTTTCACTGGTTTGCAGTAATATAAATAAATTTGTTGACATCCACAGTTTATTTTTTGGACATGTATATGAGTGGGATTGGGCGGTTATGAATAGGGGCTGCCTCGTATGGGCCAATAGGCCTTCTGCAGTTGCCTTTGTTCTTATGTTCTTATTGTACGTTTAGAAAGTATTAATGTATCTTGGAACGGTATTTAATATTTCTACTACCTTGCAGAGCCGTTAAGTGGAGTGCGAGAGGTAGAACAACAGAAGCAGTAATAGAGGAAGGACGCTAACCATGGACCCCGACGGTCAGACCAGACTGTTGAGGCTGCTGGTGGTGCTGGTGCTGTTGATCGCCCTCAGTTGGCTGGACACACTCCTGGGTCCTCTGGAACACGACCCTGGCGCCCGCGCAGCTCTGGTAACTTTCTCCAACTCCTGTTTACACCTCTACCGCAGTCTCTGGCCCTTCCCTTCTCTCGCTTTCTAACTTCCCTTGTCTAACTTCTCCTTGTCGTTACACGAGTCATCTTTACCCTATAAATCACTGTCAAGCTCCTCTTACCTTGCTTGCAATCCTCTCTTCTCGGCCTATAAAAATTTTTTAGTTGAGTCTTGCTGGAGACTCTCCTAAAGTTCGGTCTGCCCCCCTACCATCTCTCATCTGGGTCAGGATTCAGCAAGCATTTACCCATCTACTTACGAACCTTTATATCTTTTCTCATTCTGTGGGTCATCTGTGAGCCACAGATGGACGACCACACCCCAACACTCGCTCAAGGTCCAGCCCACACCCTACCATCTCGTACCTCTCATTTTACTAAATCTCCTGCCATTTCATTGTTTATTTCTTTTAGTTAAGTTGTCCCTTTGTGACTTTGGTGTTAGTTTTATTATATATATATAAATATATAAATAATATCGTTACTGTTACCTGTGCCCGTCCATTATAAAAAGACTGGTGTGAGAAATTCCTTGTATGAAATTTTCGCTGTCTAGTTCTGAGCGTTATTGATATTTATCTTGGTGTGTATTTTGCTAAGCTTACCGTTATTGCTATTTATAGCCTCGTGTGCATTTTGCTAAACTTTTTAAATATCTGTATAAAGTTTGCTATGATCAGTATTTATAACCTAGTAAGGGTGGCTTTCAGGTCCAACAAATTGTGTGTAATTAACTTGGAATACCAAGATAGGGTATTTGCAGTAACGATATTATCGCTAAATTGTCAAACTTGCATAATTAAGTTTATTGAGCGTGCTATCAGTGAAATGAGAAACAGGCAATGCCTTGATTGGTGTATTTATATGTTGACGTCATGGGTGTTCTGTTAAGTGATTGGCTGAAGGTCAGTGTAGTAATTTATTTTTGTTAGCAAAGCAAAAATGTACGCGAAAGTGAACTAGCTTATTCATTAGTTATCAAAGAAGGCTTCAGTATACATTTTGCCGTTTGAGAAGAGTCGTGGACAAAACTACTAGATATGTTTGTTAAAAAAATTTATAAAGAATTACATTAATTTGGGTAATTTCAAATTTGTGTGTAAAATAAATATATATATAATATAATATTAATAATAATATGCATGCATGCATGTATGTAATGTTGGGGGATTTTTTTCTTTTAGATAATATTTCAAAATACGTAGCCTATACCTACATTGAGTATACTGTACCTTGAGTTGGTTTCGGGGCTTAGCGGCCCGGTCATCGACCAGGCTTCCTTGTTGCTGGACTGGTCAACCAGGCTGTTGGATGCGGCTGCTCGCAGCCTGGTTGATCAGGTATCCTTTGGAGGTGTTTATCGAGTTTTCTCTTGAACACTGCGAGGGGTCGGCCAGTTATGCTTATGTATAGTGAAAGCCTCTTCTGCTCCTTATGTGTAGCCTCAGTGAAAGTCTCAAACAAAGAACGGTAATCCATTTTATATTTGTGAAAGTTTTATAAAATAAAATAAACTTGAACAATTTATCCCTTTATAATCTAAACCTGTTCAGGCAGTTTTGTTAAATTTTGTTTCAATTCCTACTACAGTTTTGTGTAGAGTATCTCCCTGGCTTGGTGCTTTCCTTTGATAATTACTTTGTGAAGTTTACACCTTATTAACTTTGCAAGTATGACACTGGAGTTAGATTTGGAAACTGTAGCATGTCTGGCTTGCAAGCAGCATGGACGGTACCAGAGGGCTGTTGTGGTCACCCTTGACCCCTGACGCTGACCTAATTGTTGCTTCTTACAGTTCAGCCTTTCTTCGTGTCTTAAGCTTACTTCATGCGCTAAGCTGATCATTAATTTTTTAGTGACTATTGGGGGAGTGAGGTCTAATTGTTGTTACACACAGAGATCACACTAACGTGATGCATTAAATGAACAAATCCACAAGGGCCGTGACGAGGATTTGGCAAATCCTCATCACGGCCCTTGTGGATTTGTTCTAATTGTTGTTGTTTTTTAGATTCAGCTACTCGGAACAAAAGTTCCAAAGTAGCACGGGCTATGGTGAGCCCGTAGTGGCCTTACCAGGAGCGGGGCTGTATCTTGTGGAGATCTAGTTATTATGCCTCGCCTCCTAGTTTTGTTGTACCTGTTGCCATATTGTAATGATCTGGGGCTCAGATCATTGGTTCTCCCTTCTGGTTCTCCCTTCTCCCCTCTTTTCCCTCCCCTTCTCCCCTCCTTTCCTTCTCCCTGTCCCCTCCTTCCTTCTCCCCTCCCCTTGGCCGTCATTCGTCTCCTCCTCTTCCCCCCCCCCCCTGTCGCCCATTTGTCAGGGTCAAGAGGTTGACCTGAGGGTAGGGTGGTCGTGGATACCTTGGCTTCTCCCACTCAATTCCCCACTCAAATGTTCCCTCTCTTTCCCTCTCAGCAGCGGCCTTCCCCATACCAGGCAGAGTCAAATGTCCCTACTCCTATCTTAGAGGAGACAGGCTTGAACATAAATTATCAGTTTTGTAAACATTGCTCGCAGGTGCCTGGGCTCCATAGACGCGCCTTGTCCCTCTTCTCTTTAGCTGGGGAGAGCTGACTCAATCTTCAGAAATTCATGTAGCTTTCCACGACAGATCAGTGAAGGTGATTGGCCTGAGATAAGGGCCAAGTCCTTATTGGCCCTAGAGAGCCAGACCTCAGGCCTACGTGTTAAATGGTTGGCCATTGCCAAAATAATGGGTGGAGCCCTGGGGCTGTAGTAGATGGTGGGAGGAGCAATCCTTCCCAGCAATAAGTTGGAAAAACTAAATTTCATCAGTGTGTCTTGGGAGTGTATTAGGAACAGGGCCGCAAGCCCGTATCCTCGGGGCTGAGGGCAGCCATCAACATCGTGGCCGTAGTGCGGGTATTTAAGGTATAGTGCACTTGAGTTTTGTGTCCTCGGTAAATATCCATTGTGCCTCTAGGGAAATAGAATAGGTGATGTGTTCAAATTGTCTTAATTTACATGTTTCATAAAATAAATTGTATAGCTTGTCCAGTGGTATTCACTTAACTCCCCTTTGATATATTTTGCTACTTTGTCATTTTTAGGTGTTGTATTGGAAGCCCCCAGGTTCTCCTAACAATTAATCGATACTAAAGTTGCCCTTGGATTTAAATAAGTAACGTAAATTACACAAACTAATTTTCCAAAATTTATTTCTGAAATTCATATTACCCGGAGTCCCATGGTTACTGATTCCTTGCCTTCCTGGGGGATCGGTGATTGACACATTCAGGTATGGTTGGTCAGGAAGGTGGTGGCAGTGTAAATGTGTTTTGTTATTGTTTTTTTTTTAACTAATAACCCTTGTCCTTGGTGTATCTTCCTCATTTAATATTCCTCTTACATACGTGGCAGTCCAGTGAGGGGTCATGCTGGACTGTAACAGTGTTGAGCTGGGGTATTGAGTGAAGAGACAGAGATGTACAACAGAGAGCGTATATTACGATCACGAGAGATAACAAGATAACAGGATTAATACTGGGGAACATTGGGTTATTACAATAGAGGCCGCGGTTATTACGACAGAGGGAAGCGGTCATTACAATATAATTCGTATCCTCATGATAGGATATAGAGCTATAAAGTAGTATCAGCGTGTCAAAACACGTGACAATGCCATTTGTGACTAGCTGTGGTTTTGTGTTTATTCACAGTATTTTTTGCAACATAGATGTCAGTTTTTGCAACATAGATGTCAGTTTTTGCAACATAGATGTCAGTTTTTGCAACATAGATGTCAGTTTTTGTAACATAGATGTCAGTTTTTGCAACATAGATGTCAGTTTTTGCCACCATTTTTCCTTATTTTGCAAAGGTTTCAGTGTTTTTTTTTTTTTTTTTTTTTTTTTTTGCCAGGGCTTTATTGTTTTTTGTCACTATTTTGTCCTTGTCTTCATGTGTTTTGCGCCGCAGATCTCGGCATTTACAGTCCGCACTCTTGTTCCACATTTGTAAATAACACAAATAAGGTACAGTGGGTTGTGAAAGGTGAAAATACACATGTTGGTGAATAAGTGATACATTTTCTGACGTCTCCTCTTCACAGATAGCATCACGGAGGCAGGACAAGTCTCTGGAAGGTCAGGAGGAGAGGAAGAAGAGAGCAGCTGGACACAACAATGTGCACGAATATAGCAACATTTACTTAGAAGACGAGGAAGATGAGGAGGGGACGCCGTCCTTTGCCAAGTCTCTCAAGGCCAAGTCCCGTGAGTTACCTGAATTTTTCTGAGGGGGGGGGGGGAACTTTAGTTGCCTCAGTAGGGACAGGAAACCAGCGGCCTGCCAAAGGTTCCCTTATAATTCCATGGCCTTCGGAAATTTCCCGTTCTTGAAAAAGTTGTATAGATAACAATTAGTTTTAAAAATTTGCAGTCATATATGTATATTTCGAGCATGGGATTAATTTTGGCCTTGGCGAATTGCTTGGCAGCGAGTTTACTTTGGTGTTGGCAACATATAAATTAGTTTACTGTGTTATTATCCCGTGTTCACAGATGAGGATACTAGTTAGAAGTTTGTGTATGGGTACCATAGAGGTTGTCTTATAATATATATCATTTAAATTGTATGGCTCTAGTTTGCCAAGAATGCCTAGAATCTTTTTGTTAAGAATGAAATACTAAATTCCCCCCTACTAAAACCTGACAATCTCATTACAGAGTTTGACTGAGGGGATACTGTTAAAGCATTAGAAATCTAGGTACTCTTCAAGCATGTGAACGCATCCATACCTTTCTGCAGACACCATCATTAAACCGCATCACTAACTTCAAGTCAAGTCAGGTAGTACTTCTCGTAGAGAAACAGTTAAGCCTATCATAGTTCAGTAGGTAGTGCGTGTGGTCGGGAAGTTCAGGAATGCTCATTATTTTCTCATAGCAAAATTGTCTTCCAGGATGGTACGTGCAGACGCCCATGTTCCACTTCGACCTTTACTCGTGTTTACCTCGCTTTGTGTGCGAGGTGCACGCCCAGGCCTCCCAGGCAGACCTCTCCAGACTGGAGCTCGATATCATCAATCTCTTCAGGTTAGCTCGTCCAGCTCGCGTTTACATATTTATTATTTGGTTTTTAATTAATTTGTTCGTTGTAAATACTCATTTTATATAGGTTTTTTATCTTGCTAAATGGCCTTTGTCACATTAGCCACTTCTCTTGTTAGTATTTCGCACTAGTTGTTTAGTTCATTATGTTCCTCGCACCCATCCTGTGGGTGGTAGTGGACCCCCAATTCCTATCCTGTGGGTGATAGACCTCCATAACCCATCCTGTGGCATTAATGGGTTCAATAACAAAACTCCAAAATTTAATCTAAATGTTACATTGATGACGGGGGGGGGGGAATACTCCTTCTCTAGCATCAAAGCACAGATGGGGTACAGAATGTTCTGTAATCGCGAGATTTGTAAGAAGAGTCCGGTTACAAAGACACCTTGGTTACAGTTTTAATATTCAGAGAAGCAACCCAAGCACTTACACAAATTTCTAAATTTCGATTTTAGCAGATATAAAATTTTGTTTTTAAAATGCTAACATATATATTTTAGGAATGCGCGTCCTGTCGTTCTGGAAAATTTCCAGTGGATCCATCAGATTTTTTTGTTACCATCCTGCCTTATATCACGTGTATTACCCTCCCCTCTTGTCTCCTACTGTTCACTGTTGTAAATCTTCAACATGTCATGTAAATCTTGTTCAACATGTAGATCATGTAGAACATGTAAATCTTGTTCAATCAGAGCTTTAATATACTTGCTAATCTCTCTCATCTCATTTTTTTTCTTGCAATGTATTTATCATTTTATTAATTCTGCTAGAATTTACCTACTTAAAATAATCTGTTAGATTAAAGACCTGCCCGAAACGCTGTGCGTACTAGTGGCTTTACAAGATTGTAAATACTATGCCATGTATTCTCACAAACCCAATGTACCTTCTTGTATATAAATAAATAAATAAATAAATATCGGCCATCTGCTTCATGTTGGCTGGTCTACCTTCTACTCTGAACGTGTCGACATTGTTTTTCTAGTTTCACTGGAAATAAAAGTTGTTGCACCTTAACGGTAATGATGTGCATGCTTCTCCCCCACTGTCGTAACGTTCATGGGCCCTACACCATCTTCATCTTTCACATTTCCTCCGTTCATTACAGCTAGGGTTAAAATATTAGCTTAGGGCTGGAACATCAGGCTGCTAGGCTATCACGCTCTGGCAGCCCGATTCATTCAGTGCACAATACTGTTCAGTGTTGTGCAATGAATGAACAGGTCCCGTGTTGGACTACCACTGCAGTAGTCCTGTGTACACAGTCTTACCTCCTCCCGTTACTTATTTTGCATAGAAAATTTACGGAGCAGTTACGTTCACTTGGGCATTATCCTGTTTTAAGACGATGTTATTTTCAGGAATTACTTGCCGCTGGAGGGCCCGGACTCTCCCGTCTACAAGTACCAGCTGGCAGCGCACATGGGCCAGCTGGCCACAGGACTGGAACCCTCTCCCTGCTACTCTATCTACCCTTCGTGTCCACTCTCCAGGGTCCAGGTCATAGAGGCGCTCAGGAGCGTCAAGACTTCCAGAAAGATGTTTTCTTGACGTCTTCAGCCGCAACGATGATTACCTCAGATTATTATACGTTTTGACATTAATAAACGTTTTTCCTACCATCAAGAGTTTCAGAAGGTTCTTTTTTATTCTTTATCTTCAAGTTATAACCGATCCTTAGTTATAAGTTATATAACAACTCTGAAAATGAGTTTTCAGGTCATTGATGTTCTTGAGAAAATTACGAGGATTTTTACTCGTCAAATTTGCAATATAAGAGGCGAGAGAATCTTGCAGTTCAAGCTAGTCCTCCGGCAGTCTTTGCATCAAGAGAATATTTTGTGAATATTTTGATCCTGTGAATATTTTGTATGTTCTGGCAGATCTGTCAAACCTGGTCTGTCTAGAATGTTCACATTCTATAAAGTGTCATGGGAAAAAATATGGAAGATGTGTATATTTCAGTGACAGTATCACTTGAGTGAAATTTAGGTGCCAAGAATAGGATAGTGTGTATTAGATAATCACAAGTGTATATTTCAACATAACTTACCTGCGGCTAGTTAACTTTCGCAGTGCTCTCATGGCTCTAAAGTCCTTTAATCCTGCAATCTTGTGGTCGTCGAAATTCAATTTTGGCTGTTTATCTCCAGCAGATTTAAGACAGCAGAGTTTTGCTGGGTTCACAGCCATATTGGTGTTTACTTAAATGTGTGTGAGCAGATGCTACCGCAAAGGAGGCTATCCGCATGCGTCCAATTTCTCGCAAAGGTGTTCTATATTTCCACTTCTACCCTATTATTCATTCTTCCATCCGTGCTCGTTGGCAGGGTCGTTGGTCTTCTGTTACCAGTAACAAGCTGCGAGCTCTTAAGGGTAGTGTGTCTCCGTGGCCTTCCTCCTAACCGGCGGTGGGAAATGGCTCTGGAGAGGTTACGTCACTTAATGGAGCGCCGCCCTGCTCCTTATTGTTTAAACTGCATTGTCCCTCTTACGGTCGTGCATATCCTTGTTGAATGTCCTGACTTGCAGGATGTGCGAGCGTCTTTCTTCCCGACTATCCCTCGCCGTCACCTGTCCCTCGATAGAATCCTTGGTGAATCGAATACCTTTGATATTGTTCGCCTTACACTTTTGTTCTCGTATTGGTATCCTTAGTGATATTTAATGCCTTTTGAATATCCCACACATTTGATGGTGCTACATAGCCTTCCCGGCTTGGTGCCTTCTTTGATAATTACTTACCTTGCTGTTACTTGCATTGGTTGTGAGGATCAACGTCCCTGGTTGGTGGTCTGGTCAACTCCATGTTTATCAAGTTCTCTATTGAACACCACGAGAGGTCAGGTTATCTTGAAATGATTTCGGGGCTAAGCGTCCTCGACCAAGTCTCCTGTTTGTTACACACCCACAGGAAGCAGCCCGTAGCAGCTGTCTAACTCCCAGGTACCTATTTACTGCTAGGTAACAAGGGTATTAGGGTGAAAAACTTTTTGCCCCTTTGTCTCCGCCTCCACCGGGGATGGAACCCGGAACCTCAGGACTATGAATCCGAAGCGACGGGGGACAGGAAGCCGGGGGATTATAAAGTCTTGAGCCCCTAATGTTGATAGAATTGTCTCAGCGTACCTATTACACCAATGATTTCCAACGTAGCTTTTTTTCCCATTGAAAATACTGCCATCCTTCTTGGTGTCGTGTGATGTTACAGCAAGACTCGTCGAATAATGTGCCAGGTAACTTTCTGGCACCTTAGGTTAGAACAGATGCCGCAGTTCTCGTTGGTTAACAAGTCCTCCTATAAATGAAGCTGGAAACTTTTATACACAACTGAGGGTCTTATAAAAGAGACTGGAGATACACTGTGGTATGGCTTCTCAGACTTGAGAGCTTTATAGCTGTCAAGGGCGACATCCTTGTGTAGAAGGCATGATGTGTCCATGCCAAGGAGCGTCAGTGTGCCAGCCTACACCTTGGTCTTAGATTACAGTATTTGCTCAACCCGTTTATATATACTGACTTTAATCAAATGTCTTCGTATTTCTTTGTACGTTATATAAAGTTTTGTATCTTATCCTCACAGCTCAACCCTCTTGGCTCTGGAACTAATGTTTTTGCAAACCTTTGTACTTTTTAAAATTTGGTTTTATGCACCACAATATGCGGATTCCAGGACAGTACTGTATATTTCAGTATTGGTTTAACAGGGTGCGTGTAGATGGGTCTTCCGTGGTACTGGTTAGATATACCACAAACTACTACTCCCTTAAGTATCTAGAAGACAAACAGTGCATGCAGCAAAGGTGACGCAAAATATGTATAAATGCATACCCAGAAAACTACACATTTTGTATAGATGGTTTTAACTTTATAAATTCTTAATGTGCAAGAGTGGTCATCCAGTTTCACATACAGCAGTATAGGGTTTAAAGAACAGCGGTCGTTCGGTAAGCTAACCAATATAGTTAAGGCAGGTGTGGTCAAGTAGGCTTCAGTTCTCTAAAAGTGGAGCAGTATATTTACCAAGGAGCTTCTACTTCTATACTCAGCAGTACCCCAGCACCAACACGCAGACAACTTGGAGTCTGCTAAAGCAGACGTCTAGTCTAACATACTGATTATGGTTCTAAGATATTTGTGTTTGACTTATTAAAGACTATATATTTTATATGTAGCTAATATTGTAAATAAGGTGTTTTACAATAAAATTTGTAAAAATTTGCTCTGATTCTTCATCCTGTTGTCCTTACTTCTTGCCATGCAAATTGCATAATGTTAATAATAAGCAGCTTTTGCGATTTTAGGTGTTAAAAATTGTATTGTAAATAGTTCCTAATGTGCTTAGCTATTTATATACCAGTTATTGTAATTGACGTTGGAGGTCAAATAATTGGAAGATTTAAATAATAATTGCTAGGCAACAAGCCTAGCAAGCTTGATGTCTCCCGACAATGGAACTTGTATCTAAGGGTCGACAATATGGGGTCACCTACTAATATCTGCAGACTTATAGATATTACTAAATCTAGGTTAGGCTCATCTATAATTATTTCCGAGAGTTTGCAACCCCATGCTTATGAAGATATAGCTAAATATGAACTTTGTCGTCAAAATTAGTTACATACCACATCACTGCGTAATTAAATATGAGCACAAACATCCAAGAATTTCAAACAACTCGTCAGTTATTTACAATAACTATCAAAATGTTTAATCCTGAATTACATATTACTCAAAATCCTAGACAGGCATCCAAAGTTTGCTTACTATAAATATTTGCACAGACAATCACCAGAGAAGGCTGGCTATATATATAAAGACTAGGCTGCATATAAATTTGATTTGATCACAGGTTAAGTCAATATGACCGTACTTGTAACTACATTTATTTATTTATTTATATATATACAAGAAGGTACATTGGGATTGTGAGGATACATAACATAGTAATAACATTCTTGTAAAGCCACTAGTACGCGCAGCGTATAGTGTTGTATTTAGACTGCTGCCGTTGATGTGTACTGGCAAGGCCAATAACAACCATAGCGTGGCTGGTAACGACGGAACACCTCGTTCACTGTTGTCACAGATGAACAACGCCCAAGGTGACGACTGTTCAGAACAGCTGTGTGCCCACCAGTGTGGTCCAGAGCGGCGTCAGCACCACTACGGTCTACGCTCACGGATACACGCGGGACACCCGTAATATAATGTAGACACCACAAGAGAGAAGTACAAGTGAGGTGTTTGCCTATCTTCTTCCAAAGAGGTAAGTGTCAAGACTTACAGTGAACTACGAGTTTTAGTACATCGTATGTGCAGGTAATGGACATAAATGACCCTCGATTAAGGTCATCCCTGTAGGAGCTTCCCATTATCTTTTATTTTTAATTCATGCATACAATAGTTTTTCCCATTTTTTGTGACGCCACCAGCACGCATAGCGTTTCGGGCAGGTCCTTAATCCTAATTTTTCCTGGAATACGACCCGCCAAATCGTTTAACCAGGTACCCATTCACTGCTGGGTGTATAGAGGCTGCAGTTAAAGATTGGCGCCCAGTCAGTCCTCCCCGGCCAGGATACGAACCCAGGTGAGTGTCTTGCTACTGCAATACGAGGACAGCTATTATCTTATTTATACAAGAGTATTTACAATCTTGTACAGCCACTAGCACGCTTAGCGTTTCGGGCAAGTCCTCAATCCTAGTTTTCACACACGTACACACACACACACACACACATCCCCAGGAAGCGGCTCATAGCAGCTGTCTAACTCTCAGGTACCTATTTACTGCTAGGCAAACAGGGGTATTAGGTAAAAACACTACCCATTTGTTTCCACATCCGCCGGAGATTCCAAAAGACTCCTTAGGACTACGAACACGCAAACGCTAGCCACTCAGCCGTCAGGCCTTTATCTTCTGATACATGTTGATTTATAGTAGTTTTTGTAGCAGAAAATTTAAAGCCGTATTTGTTAGCCTATAGGAGGATATGCTTTCATTGCAAGTTGATGTTGAACAAGGATATACTGTAATCGACGGGTCGGCAACAGCAACAACAGACTAAGTCAATACAAGTCGCAGTACAAAACCCGTCGGGAGAGGTCCATTAAGACTATAGATAAGTGATCTATTACTTACACTACTCTGATTGGATACTTCCTCATATTGGCAATTATAAAAACGGTAAATGGTCCCGAAGTTTGTTCTAAAACCACGGTCTGAGTAGGTTTGAAGGAATAGTTGCAAATTGCCTCATAGGCCAGACGAATGCAATGTGGCTAAAATGTTACATGTCCAAGCAGTCATACCTTTTAGTTCGTTGTTGGGGATAAGGCCTACACTCTGAAGTGTTATGAAGACCACAACCATAGCCTAATGACCAACATAGTCCAAGATTGTGTTGTGAGGGGGAACACATACACATTGTATGTACTAGCTCTATCTAGAAATTCATCAATATTTGTATTACACCTTGTATGTATGTACTTTACCTGAATAAACATTTTAATTTCAAACAATCGACTTGAAAATGGTCCAGGACGGGTCGAAATGTCATCGTCCCTTCACTTTCTAAGTGTGTGGTTTAGTCAACTTATTTCAGCCACGTTATTGTGACTCCTCGTCTGCATAGTCGAGGACTAAAAGTGGGTACACCTCCAGGTATGTCATTCCTTTGGTTTGGCGTTGGCTTAACACTACCAACCTATGGAAGGTTATTAAGCCCACCATAAAACTGCTTGCTGATCACCCAGCAAGTACAACTTACCTTTGACAGCCGTGGGGACGCTGATCCCGGGAATCGAGTGTGTGCACTTCTTGGTGTGTATGGTTATCCTCTTGTCTTTAGTGTTTTTGTATGGCAAATTATAAAAACGACTATTACCCACTTACCCGCCGAGAAAGCATTCTGAACATAAACCTCTATATCTAGACTAGTAATACATTTCCGGAAATTAAATTGGGATGGAGGCAATGCTTATTCCAAAAACTACCCAAGGCACGTGTTAATCATGCAATTAAAAATCTTGCAGACACAACTAGTTAGGGCGGTGGCAGATTGTCGTCAGCGACTGCTAATATATTGTCATGAACCCCAGACGACTCCTGTGAGCGGTAGCGGCAGTGTAACAGGATAAGAGGTCACACAAGATCTAACGTGGATCTCGGCGGGTAGTTTACAGAAGCTTTTACATTATATTTGTACATAATGTTCAAGAAATGTTTGAATATTCAATTCAAAATTATCTACTACCAGAAATTGTAATAAAATATTTCGTTGTTAACTGTAGGAAGCAAATGCGAGTGACAAACCTTTCCACCGTCACCCACTGGATGGGGCGGTGTGTGTAAGCATGAAACTAGCTCACTGAACATGTAATTTGTTTAACTTGAGACTATACAAGTTTGGTGCCTTCTTTTGATAATTATTTACTTGAGACTATACATGATGGATATGGCGTACATAATAAATGAACTAAACTAAACTTCTTACCTAAGGTAATTCTGAGAAGAAAGCACTAAGCCAATAAGACTATACTGTATAGTACTTTGAAGATACCAGACAAATTGGTATTGGACGGAGGGAAGGAATGGTGCGCAACCTCTTGAAACTTCGGGAGTCGAACACAGATTGCAAGCAAAGCCTTTATTATAATGATCAAGCAGCTTAGGTATACACAACAATGTGGTGTTACCCCATTCTCTATAAAAGATTAGTGCAGATAAAAAACTAGCTCTAAGTTCTTTTAATATCCCAATCTCACAGGATGGTTAGCCTTACGTGTTATCAGGAGGGAACATGGTGTGTACAAGGTAGTTCTAAAGTAGATATACAGAACTTTACTAAAATACACACATTGAGTCTTGTAGTATACTGTACTTAATAGAAAAGGGAGTTTGTACAATATAGGGAGTACGCAGATGAGTCACAATAACGTGGCTGAAAAATGTTGACCAAACCACACAAGAAATTGGAGAGACGACGTTTCGGTCCGTTCTGGACCATTGTCAAGTAGATTCATTATCATAATCGACTTGATAATGGTCCAGGACGGACCGAAACGTCGTCGTCTCTTCACTTTCTAGTGTGGTTTGGTCAACATAGTGCTGTACCATATAGGGTTTGAGTATAGTATTGCACAGGTGGTTATTCATTTATAGGAAGCCTTACTAAAAGTCCGGCATTGTTACTAGCTTTATTTAACTTGGGATCTAATATATCAATTTCTCCTGAATCAGGGAATACTACAAATATTCAAGTTATGAAATTCTTCCACACAAGAAAGTGAATATAGTACTGTATACCGTTTACCAAACTTTATATCCTCATGCATGGAAATATTTTCCATGCATGAGGGATTGTATTCTCCATCATGGAAATTGCCTTCATTACTTTCTTTTTCCTCCTGTAGATATTGTTAATTTTCCGCTGGTTTACATATCTCCTCTGCTCAAGAAAGCACATGCTGTATAGTGTTCACCACTGTATTCATTCATGGAAAAATTATCCTAGGGCTATTACTTTTATCAAGTTAATCTCTTAAATGAATATGGGATTAAAGATTCACTAAATCTTTTACTAAGACTGTATTTCCTTATTAATATAAATTTCCCCCCTGGGACATGTTCCTGTCAGTGTCACTCTTATTGTCACTTTCAGGCTCACTCTTAATGTCAATTCCAGGCTCACTTTTATTGTCACTTTCAGGATCACTCTTATTGTCATTTCCAGGCTCACTCTTATTGTCACTTCCAGGATAACTCTTATCATTCTCAGTATCACTTTCATTGTCACTCGACACAAAATCAGGCCCCTCTTCTTCAGTTGGTTCATTTGTTAGAGTATAATCATCCATGCAGAATGCTAAAAATAAGTCATTTTCTGTAAGGTATACAACATTCTTGTTATTGGTTGACTCCTTAACAGCACTACGCTTTATATTCTTGCACATATTTTTAGCATCTTTCATTCGAATTTCATCGCACATTGTAATGTACTGACTTTCTGCGTACCTTTTCAGAATTTTGTCTTGGTGACCTTTTAGACCAGTAATCGTGTGCACACTTATGTCATATTCCTTCACTAAGCTTTTTCGGTGAAAAACCTGCATAATTTCTCTTCAAAATGTCAACCTTTTCTTCTATTGTCAGTGGCAAATTCCTGCGCTTTGCAACATTTGCTGCACTGCTGTCAGCAATCCGGAGAGATCTCTTGGAGGCCATTATTAGGACAACAATATGAAAAATACAGTAAAGACCACATGCACAAGTCCAACAACTAAGTCAGTAAAAAGGGGCAGACTGTTGGTGCTGGCCAAGGAAACACTCGCACCAGAAACTACGGTTTCTGTGAATATAATTAAAAGAAACTAAAAATGTGTGAATTTTTAGTTTTCAGTAATAAAAAACACCTTAGATTCTCTACAGTACACGAGAGGGCACTAATAAAGTTAACAAGCTTCCACCAGAGGCTCTGCAGGCTGAACTTCCACACAGCTGTTGTGTTCCCTCACCTGTGAAAAGGAAAATATATTAGTGCCGATACACAACACTTATCTACTTCTAATTGCTGTACAAAATATTGGCTACCTATTACGGTACTTTAACTGTTCTTGTTTTAGAGATCAACTTAAAATTCCCCTTTCCTACAGGGGGTAAAAGATGCAACTGTAGATAAGTTTACATTAGGTATTTTAAGCAAGATGCCAAATATGAAAATGTTATACACTTTATACTACATTATATACTAAGTCATATACAATCTGGATCTGGATGGGGTTCTGGGAGTTCTGCTTCCCAATGGGTCCAGCTTGACTTGTGAGAGCTTGCTCAAACAGGCTGCTGCTTGGAGCGGTCCACAGGCCCACATATCTACCACAGCCCAGTTGGTCCTGCCCTTCTTGAAGAAAACTATCTAGTTTTCTCGTGAAGGTGTCCACGTTTGTTCCAGCAATGTTTCTTGTACACGCTGGGAGTATGTCTAACAACTGTGGACCTCTGATGTTTATACAGTATTCTCTGATTATGCCTATGGCACCTCTGCTCTTCACTGGTTGTACAGTATTCTGCATTTTATTCCATATCATTCACTCTGGTATGTTGGTATTTTATTGTGTAGATTTGGGATCTGGCCCTCCAGTATACAAGGTGTTACAAGAGTTCATATCAGTATACAAGAGATACAATTTCCAAAAATAATTGCCATTAGGCTGTACCACTCAATAATGTCACAGTCTTAGTCTTAGGATCACACACATAAGTACTGCATTGTCAGTTTTAAATCAATGTGCATTCTCAAGATATCACATGGGATAAACCATACTACAATAGGGCTGCAATACTCAATTTCAATATACATTAACCATACATGTTTGCTTAAACTTAAGTTCTGGGTATTTTAAGTTTCCAGTCAATGTGATGAGGCATTGTTAAGATACTGAATGGAAACCAGTCAGGTAAAATTATATGAATAATAAAAATAACTATGAAAAAATCATAAGTTATTCCTATCAAGGAACAAATGGGCATGCTCAGTCATTATTAAATAGTATATTCAAAATATTGTAAAATATTTCAGGAAGTAAATGTAGTAGTAAATTTACCGTCTGGATGTCCTTCCCTCGATGCGTTTTGACTGTAGTCAATCGAGATATCCTTTGCTGAATAGCGTATCATAGAATGTGAGGTGTTGTATTGATTAGTGTTAAAATAAGAACATGAAGTATAATGAATAATAGAGCATGTAATGAGAACAGGCAGCTGGAAGGAAAGTGGGGTGGAGAGTCTATAGATGGCTGTTAGAGGGGTGTAATGATGACAGGCAGATGTACGGAAATGGTGAATTGGACAGGATCAAAGTACTGTAGTGATGTGTTGTTTGTTGATGTGGAGGTATCAGGGTGATGGTGTACTTACCCATCATACTAGAATATGGGGGATAGAGGAGCCTCTGACCCTTATTTACTTGGTGCATTTTTTTTTTAAATCATTGATATTAAAGCTATTACTTGATATTCAAGTTGTGGATGGTGATGGTTTCATGTCTACTCCTTTCTGTGCATTTTAATTATTTGGGCATTACATTTATTTGTTAAGTCACTCCAATCTATCCTCCTGTTTAGATAGTATTTTTTGTAACTATGTGCACCATTAGTACAAACATTGATGTACTAAGCAATTATAGAACTTTGTACTATTCACTTTATAGCTAGACAAATGAAGCTAAATCAAATATTCCTAGGCCTAGTATAGCACATGCATGTACTATATTAGGTTACTTTAACTAAAGTATGTACAATACTACCAAAACAGGAGGACGGGCCGACTACCATTGTAGAGCACAAAAGCACACTTTCTTCATTACTTTTGTTGTCTGTAACATCACTTTACATGAGCTCATTCTTTTGCATAGTACATTCAAACTGACTAGAAACAATAATGGTCCTAAGAGTAATATTTGGGGTACCCCTTATCACAGCCCTCCAGATAGATATTAGACAATGTACCAGTTGCCTCCAGATACTAGTTAGTATACCAGAAATGTAATCAAGTGTACCGCAGATGTATTTGCTAAGTACTAGGTGGTATACAGTACCATATGCAGGCGATGAGTCACAATAACGTGGCTAAAGTATGTTGACCAGACCACACACTAGAAGGTGAAGGGACGACGACGTTTCGGTCCGTCCATGGAACATTCTTAAGTCGATTGAAAGTTGACCTGAGAATGGTCCAGGACGGATCGAAACGTCGTCGTCCCTTCACCTTCTAGTGTGTGGTCTGGTCAACATACAGTACCATGGTTATATTTCCTTGAATGTCCAAGTTTTGTTGATCAGACAGATGCTTCCCACAAACACAGAGAAAGATGCCAATGAACATAATCCTAGACGATAATGATCTTTGCTAACTTATGGTAAGATACTGTATATAAAACCAATTAAGTGCTTGCCATACAAGACTACAAAACGTTTCCAAAATAGTAGTACTGTATAGTAAATAAGTGGTAAAGTGAAAAAGAATACAAGACAGTACTATAGTCTTTATTATCAAGAATAGTAATCATAAAATACAAAAATATTTTATTCTGTTGCTATTAAATAATATAAAAGTATATGAGTCCTATTCTGACATTTAACTATTTTCAAGTAACATACTCATAACTACTCAAGTTATAACTGTGTATCTCTTAAGTTATTGCATTCATAAACCAAAAAAAGGCCAGAAGAGAGAATATGCTCACGACTTACAAGGTTTCATTATAATAGCAAATGAATGATTAATTATATATACAGTATCACAAGAAGAGCACCAAGCCACATAGGCTACCAGTATAATATTAAGACACCCAACAATCTGCTATACAGCACTTGAGTATTATAACCAATCATCAGGCTTCAAGGTTTTGGGAAATTATACATTTTCTTTATTTTTTTTATAAATTAACATGTCACTATATTCATAAAAGTAGTTTTTATAAGTGGCTTTTTACTTAGTCCTCACTCTGACTTTTGTGTTTCTTGAATTACAGCCAGTCAATGCTATCCAAAATTATTTTTCTGAAAGTCCATAAAAATGCCCCATAATTAGACCGATACAAATAATAGCCCTGAATACTGTATCTAAATGTCATTTAGATTATTTGGGACACTATTTGTCAATTGTTGGTGATCACAATGTCAAAATTCAAATACAGCTCTTGGCAGCAAAAACACACACAATTCATTTATTATTTGATTTTATTATGTAGTTAGAATCATTCAAGAATATACAGTACAGTATATCTGTATATTTTACAAAAGTCTACATAACACGCATTCTTTACATTTACAGTATTTTAACACTAGAGTGGCACACTCAAGAGAGAGAGTGAGAGCAACTAGTCACTTGTACTGTACTTAACATTACAAATACTGTGAATAAACACTTTGAGTAAGTGAACACACAATGATTTGCAAAATAGTTAATTATATAGTGACATGTTAAATATTACAGTTTTGAAGGTTCATTGAAGTACATACTGTTTTGTACATAAACTTAACATTTTAATTAAATTACAGTATAGAGTAAACAAGAGGTGCACTCTTAGCACTATTTAATACTTGAATTATAACTTGTGCAACCTAATAAAAATAACCGAAATTAACAATGCACTAGCTGAAAAATGCAGTGCGGAAAGTATATGGCAATGAGCCAGTTCTCATATTCACTTCATTATTCATTATAAAGTATCTGCAGCATTTACTTTGCTTTAATGAATGTTTATAGTTAGCTTTTGTGTAAAGTTATGACAAAATTAAATGGGTACTTAAATAGTATACTATGCAATAGAAAAATAATAGGTTTGATTTACTTGACTTCACTTGGCAAAGTAAATTGCTTGGCACAGCTCTGATGTTTCATGTGGGAAAACCCAACAGTGTGTGAGAATGGGAGACAAAGTGGGAGAAAGGTAGAGGGGAAGACCATTATTCCTGATTTATTTAATTAGATACCTTCCTTGAATAACCCCCTGTATAGTGATTTCTTTGTGCATTTGAAAAGTGTGGGAGGTAGAATTCCTAGACTATAAGCCAGCGTATAGAGGGCATTCCTTGAAACACGGGTTAGGCTTCAGTGTAAGCCTCCTGGAATCTAGAGGATTCATTTGAATCCCAGGTTGCAATGCTTTTACCATGTTGTGGTGTAGTGGTCTAAGGTGTTTGCTTGGGAGTACCCAGAGCACAGGTTCAAATCCTCCCCATAGGTCCTACTGATTTTTTCACCCTCCTTGTATAATATATCCTATACTGTATTTTGTCACTGATCACCTATGAAAATTTGGATGACACAGTAATCTCTACATCCTTATAAAATGCTCACTCACGGCAATTACATAAAATACTCTACTTGCAAGGTAGACTTAAAAGAAATGAGGCCTCGATTGTAGTTATCCAGCCTGTCCTCATCTCTATGTGCACACACCTTTAGTGTGTAGCGGTCTACATTTGGAACACACAATTGCACTAAAGCAAGTTGAGTCGTGTACAGTATTGTACTCGATAGATACAGTAATGGAGAATTTACAATATTGTATACAGTCCTGTATAGGACTTGGGTATAATATTCTCCAGCTTCTTTTATTATTTATTTCTTGGAAACCTGCTTAAAGAAGTCCAGAATTGTTGCTTGCTGGATGTTTTTTGGCCACTGCTTTATCTGTTTATCCAGAATCTTAGACATTTTTGTAATATCCTCCTGAGTTATAGAACTCCTCTGCTTAAGAAAGCGAATATAGCATTTGCCAAGTTGTATTCCCTCATACATGGAAATATCTGGCTGTGGTTGTATTTCCTTATTAATGGAAATATTCATCTGAGATTGTATTTCCTCATTCAATGAAATGCCTGCTAGCGGCTGTATTTCTTCATTATTGGGCATAATCGGTAAATCGGGTATATTCTCCCGAGATTGTATACCTTCATACGTGGAAATACCTGCCTGTGGCTGTATTTCCTCATTATTGGAAATATTCTCCTGAGATTGTATTCCAGCATTCATGGAAATTTCCTTTCTCAGTTTCTTCTGAATCCTGTTAATACTTTTAAAATTATTTGAGGTCATAAAGCTCCTCTCCTCAAGAAAGCTAATATAGCATTTACCAAGGCGTATTCCCTCATTCAAGGAAATATTCCCAGAGGCCTGTATTCCCTCAATAATGGAAATATTAAATGGCTGCATTCCCTCATCCATGGAAGTCTTCTCCTGGGACTCATCACAGTCACTCTCACTGTTGCTTTCACTATCACACTCGGTGTCACTCTCATACTCACTCTCGCTCCACAAAAAATCAAGTCTTGTTTCTTCAGTGGGTTTGTGTGTTGGAGCATAATTATCCTCGCAAAATGATAAAAATAAGCCATTTTCTGTAACATTATTAAAATATTTGTATGTCTCACTATTGACTGGATGTTTTAAAGCTTTAGCCTTCATTTCCTTGCACATATTTTTGGCTAGTTTCATTAGCTTCTTATCATGTATTGTAATGTAGTCACTTTCAGCATAAGTTTTCAGGATTTTGTCCTCCTGTCTTTTTATATCATAAACGGTGGTCACAGATACATTAAATTTCTCACGAATAGTTTTCATAGGAAATCCTGCATACTTTCTCTTCAAAATTTCCACTTTTTCTGCTATTGTAAGTGGAAAATGCCTGCGCTTTGCAACACTTGCTATACTATAGTCATCAGAGAGTGATCTTTTCTTGGATGCCATTATTGTATGAGGGGGGAAGACAATGTGAAAAATGTAATCAATTCTCCTCGTACACCACCTTAGTATTCAAGGGCAAATCTAAAAATACAAACTGCAAAAATCTTGCAGTTTGAAGGAGTTTTCAAGAATAAAAGACAGCTTAAAGATTCTCTCCTGTACACAGTATTTGGTCATTTAGCAAGTTGCCATATCACTTGAAGTTCCTGAGACTGACTCTATGCAACTTTGTGTTCCTTCACCTGTGAAAAGGAAAATGTATATGGTATTAGTGTGCTGATTCACAGCAAGTACCTACTTCCACTTGCTATACAGAATGTTACTTACAATATTGTACTTTAACCAATTCTGAATTTTAATTTCCTAAAGGTCATAAGGTGCTAAAATAGGTACAGTATAACCTCTACATTGGTATTTTGTCAGTGAATTAACAAATATGATACACAATAGAAAATGTCCACCCCTTAATAAAAAAAAAAAAAAAAAGGTATACACAGCAATGTGCTGCTACCCTATTCTATACGAGATATTACACAGTGTAGATAAACAAACTACTTATAGGTTCAACTAATATTGCCATCTCACAGGATGGTTAGTCATATATGGAAATAGGGGAGATAATACCTGCCTTAATACAAAAACCAGAAAAAAATACACCAACCAGTAATGAAAGGAATCCTAGTTGTATGATTATTCATAATTACTGTTTCAAGTCAATGGATTAAACATTATAGGATATCTATCACATGAGAAAACAACAAAATTGTTTTGGAATTACATTACTCAATATCAATAATATCCAGAGTTTTGTTTCAAAATTAAACATGTACTGGGTATTTTAAGTTTCATTTCAGTATGATGAGGTGTTCTCATGATATTAAATTAGAAAATTTAATTGAAATAATAAGGAATAATAAATGAACATTACACAGCTTACACAGGGAGCCAGTCGGCCGAGCGGACAGCACGCTGGACTTGTGATCCTGTGTTCGATCCCAGGCGCCGGCGAGAAATAATTGGCAGAGTTTCTTTAACCCTATGCCCCTGTTACCTAGCAGCAAAATAGGTACCTGGGTGTTAATCAGCTGTCACGGGCTGCTTCCTAGGGGTGGAGGCCTGGTCGAGGACCGGGCCGCGGGGACACTAAAGCCCCGAAATCATCTCAAGAATTTTAACAAATTGCTATGCCCCTTCATTGCTTTTTATATCAAAATATTTAAAATGTATAAAGATGTAAGTAACTGTCAAAAGAAAATATATAAAGTGAATGTAGTCAGTCAACGAAGAAAAAAAAAGCACCCATATCCTGGGCTCGGCAGGCGTATAATACTGTACTGTACTGTAGTCTGATTTTTATAGTCAACAGAGAGTAAACCCTTGGAATTTTGTCTGAAGATGTAAATGCCAAGACATCACTCGTTTAAAATTCGGCTGGAAAAATTCTAGGTAAAAATATCTTTTTGACAAGATGCTGGTTTCCTGTTCCCCATCAAGGCCACTAGAAAAGATGGGCCCTCAGATAAAATGAATAAAGATAAGTATACAGTATGTACGGTAAACAGGTTATTTTAATTCTCATTAAATCATAAGTGAATCTAAAAAAAAACAACCTTTACTTAATCATAAGATTATGGATACATAAGATAGCCTATAGGATATGCAGTGGTGTGCTATTTGGATACATGCACATAGAGCAGTGTACTATTTTGAAAGAATTAGACAACTACTGTATTGCGTAATATGTGCCATGAGTTAGCGTGCTATGACTTGGAGGTGCTGAATGTTATGAAGACATTTCCTGTACCATGATGGTGCTTTTCAAATTGCTAGAGCAAACTTTATGGACAAAACAATGACTGTAATGTGTGAAAATAACACTACAAAATGTGCAAGCCTGTGAGTGCATGCCTGTAGGGATACAGTGTCATCTTCCTAGAAGGATGGACAATGTATGATAACAATAAAATTACTACAGGAAATAAAGGATGAGAATTTTGAGGAAATTAATAGAGGCAGGAAATGTATTGCATCACATCTACACCAATGGATCTGTTAATTGTACTAACGGCAAAGTTAGAGCAGCATAGTGCAATTAGAAATACAGATTCAGACTTATACCTCCTCAATGCAAGTAAAGCTCATTGCCATTGTTATGGCATTATAAAACTTCGAGGAGCAGTGATTTACACTGACTCAAAAGCTGCATAACAAAGCCTAAAAAAAGAAGGAAAAGCAGAACAAATGTTGAAATCATGATGTGTGAAAATGCTTATCAGGGGAGGGTGATAAGAGTCCCTGTGAATTTCTATAAATTTAATATATGTGGAAATGAATGAGATCTGCTGAGGGTGCTGAAGGTAACTCTTAGAACTACAAACTATAGGCTTAGAACTACAAACTATAGGCATCATCAGGCATGAGCATCACGACACTGTAAACAAGGAAAAAAGGATGGAACAACTTGACGATTCTTTACAGTACACGGGTACAATGCAGTTGCAGCCAACGACCTCAATCATTATGAATGGAATGGAGGTGGCCAAGGAAAAATGTTTTAAAGGAAGAGTTCATCTTGAATATAAGTTCCCATGGAGATTTGGGATGGAGACAACAGCTGGGATGCAGATCCAGAGTTGCTGAATCTGCAGTACGAGAGGAGAATACTGTACTGCCTTGACCACCAGTAAAGAAACTGGTGCCTACATAAAAGATTACATTAGAATTGTTTTTTATTATAATAAATCCTACATTGTTAGAGTTAAGAAATCTGTATTTGACTGTTTTTGTCCTTAAAAAGATTCTCTCTGTACCCACAACATAATGTAGGTTATGTTGTGGGTGCTTGTATAGCACCCTCCTGTTGGGAGGGGGGGGGGGCTGTAAGTGCTGTTATGGCAGTATGTTCTCTAACGTATTAAATTCACCTTTCACAGCAAAATTTAAATTAATGATTGAATTCATTTCTGGATGTATGGAAATAATGATGATCACAAAGTAAAAGGTGTGCACATAATTTGTTTTCTGGCTCCAGCCAGAAACGTGACACATGACCATACAGAATATTTTCCCTAGGCCTATTTCCCTTGTAACCTTTGATATGCTATTATGTACAAAGTTTGTGTTTCCCCCAAAGTGAAAAGGTGAAATGAAAGAGGTATCATTTATAAACCTCATTTATATACTTCAGGCTGATAACAACTATAGAGGAGGAACTTTGCCCGTTTAGTGATGGAGGTTCACTGTGAATTAGCCACCCACGCCCCACCTAACAGCCTATCCTAATCAACCACAGCAGCCATGAAAATATACGAAACCGTCGTTTGCGTGGTATTTGGAGAGGTAGGCCAGTCGTCTGCTTACCTTGGTGGTCACATGATATTCAGTATACTGATAATAATAATAAAGGTATTTTAATTATTTTATGAGGATGGAATTGGTTTCCCATTAGGTCTAGATATGATGAGTGTGATAAGGTGCGGTCCTCGTGGTGTAGCTGGTAAGACATTCGCCTGGCATTTCACGAGCACTTTGTCCCGGCCGAGGAGGATTTACTGGGCGTCAAATCCTTAACTGTACGGTACTGTAGCGCTTTATCATGGGTTCGTATCCTGGCCGGGGAGGATTTACTGGGCATCAAATCCTTAACTGGAGCCTCTGTTTACCCAACAGTAAAATGGGTACCTGGTTGCTAAACTATTTTTGGCGGGGTCGTATTCCGGGGAATACCACGATTAAGGACTTGCTCAAAACGCTGTGTGCACTAGTGGCTGTACAAGAATGTAAAAACTCTTGTATATAGAAATAAAAACAAAATAAGGTCGCAGTGTTTAATTGTGGCAGGCGTGACCCCCAAGCAAGTTGGGAACTTACCATAGTCTAAATTGAATTTATTGAGCCTACTTCCCTGACAGCCCGTCCTGGTGTAAACTTTAGTTCATATGCCTCTCAAGAAAAGCTCATTTACCTGTTGTCTTCTTTATGAAGCGTGGCCCTATTGTTAATGTTGATTTTATTTTGTCTTGGAGCTGGAGAGTCCACTACCACGTGATGTTTGCAAACTGTGGCGCGCTGTCTGGTGCCAGCCATAACAATAGTCACGCTACACTCGCCTTACCCCGAGTGCCTGCCATAACAATAGTCACGCCATACTCGCCTTCTCCCAGGTGCCTGCCATAACAATAGTCACGCCACACTCGCCTTCCCCCAGGTGCCTGCCATAACAATAGTCACGCCACACTCGCCTTCCCCCAGGTGCCTGCCATAACAATAGTCACGCCACACTCGCCTTCCCCCAGGTGCCTGCCATAACAATAGTCATAACAATAGTCACTCCATACTCGCCTTCCCACGTCTCGTCTACTAAAAGTCGCCATCTCAACGTCTAAAGCAGCGAATTTGTAATAAAAGGCCCAATATACCCACTCGTACGGGTTTCAGAGTAATATGTTTTAATGCACAGAACGCACTACATAATGGTTTTTATTAATATAATCAATGCACGTATTTAATAAAAAATAATGCGATAATAGGGTAACTTACCAATATTTGTAGCATGAAACATAATGGATGGGACTGCATGGATATGCGGTCCCTATCTCATTAGGGACCGCAAAGTCCCTAATGAGTATAAAACTATATACACAAACTCCATTTGTGGAGTTCATGTAGATCTCTTTGTAAGGCTTCAATATCATTATCATTTACCACTTTACCATAAATCTTTGTGTCATCTGCAAATATGATGATGTGGTTTGTAATAATCTCATCTATGTCTGTGATGTATATGACAAATAGGGTTGGTCCCAAAATGGACTCCTGTGGCACACAACTTCACATTTCTCCATTCAGATTCGTTTCCATTTAGCACGACCCTTTGTTTTCTTACTCTGAACCATTGTTTTATCCATTCTAACATTTTACTATTTATTTCATGGGCCTGTAATTTTCTTACCAGTCTTTCATGAGATACCTTAATCAAAGGTTTTAGTAAAATCCATATATACTACATCCACCTGAGGACCTTTGTGTGGCCCGTTTTCAAAAATGTGAGTAGGCTTGTAAGGCGGGATATATGTTTTAACAAACCCATGTGTCCATTGTACAAGATTGTTCACTGAAAAATATATGTTTTGATTCTCAAGACTGATGTCAAAGGCTCTAGTCCCATTCAATGTCTCAGTTTATTTTTCACAGACTTTACTCTAGAAAATACCCGTTCAACCAGGACATTACTGACTGGTAATCGGTATATTTTTCAGCGCAAACTCAGTGAGGACAATTATCATGGCGTTCCTGCAGCGTTGGTCCAAAATAACGACCCAGCTGTTGGAATTTGCCCCTCACAAAATGTTGGCCCAATCAGTGGTTAACCGTAGACGCCAATGGCTTTCAATTTCATTAAGCTTAGATTGGTCAGCCAGCTAGAACCAATGAAAATGAAGGGTGTCGTGTGGGATGGGGGGTGTTGTATCGTGTGGGAAGGGGAGGGAATGATAAAGCATAGTGGACACGAAAAAGATAAAGTAGAGAGGGAATCATAGTTTGGGAGAGAGGGAGCCTCTTCTCTGGGGGGGGGGATGGGGTGAGAGGGAGAGGAGTGAGAGGGGTGAGAGGGAGGCATGGGAGGGGATATAAGGCTGGTGGTGAGCATGGAAGAGACTTGTTGAGCGAGAGACACAGGAGGGAGAGGGTCTCAGTCGTCCGCCGTCCTCTTCAAACTTCCCGTGAAGTAACGCTTCTTAAGTTCGACTAAAAGTTACATATTTCAGTTGTTTTATTTGACTGTTTTGTTAATTTTATGAAAGTGTTGACTGATTTGGAAGGGGGAGATAAGTGTTAACTTGTTCATAATTTGTTACTGGTAATTTTCACAACTTGGAAAGCGTTTTCAACTTGGTAAAGCAAGCCATTTTAGACGCCAATGACCCCGCCTTGTCTCCTGTTAACGGAGGACCCCAACTGTTAATGGTAAGCTGTGGACCGTTGTTGTGGAACTAATGTACAATTTTCCTGTTACTAACGCCGTTGTCTGTGGACCATTGACAGTAGTGTAGTTGTCTGTGAATCACTGACAACACAATAGTAAAAATAAACAATAATATGAAACAAATAATAACTATTTTCGAATGTTTCTGACATTTTCATTCGAGCAGTTTTTTGAACTCTAGATAAAACCAATTATATTTCTTGTTAAAAATGTGTAGAATTCCTTTTACAATTAATATTTAGTTTTAGCAAAGCATCATTCACACAATGACAATATTCTAATTATACTTTGGCAAATTATAATTATTCTAATTATAATTTGGAATATATTGTAGCCTAACACAAATTTTTGGGACTCGCAAAACACTATGTACAGATTACAGCATTTTAGGTACAGTTTTTTGACGCAAATGTGACAACTGCTTCACAGATTATTATTGTTGCCAACTCCACTTCCTCGGTTACAGATTCCCTAGACTCCAGGTTACCTGTAGCCTGTACCCCAGAGGTACAGGCTACGGGTCATATAGACTCCAAGTTACCTGTAGCCTGTACCCCAGAGGTACAGGCTACGGGTCATATAGACTACAGGTTACCTGCAGCCTGTACCCCAGAGGTACAGGCTACGGGTCATATAGACTACAGGTTACCTGCAGCCTGTACCCCAGAGGTACAGGCTACGGGTCATATAGACTTCAGGTTACCTGTAGCCTGTACCCCAGAGGTACAGGCTACGGGTCATATAGACTACAGGTTACCTAGGGTGATCACTTAGCGAGCACTGTAGTATGTACGTAGCCTCAACAATGGTCTTTGTCCTTTGGTCTGTAAAACACCGGAAAGATGTTTCAATAGTAGTCTTTCTTATCACGCTTGTATAACACTTGGTTTTAATGTTTAATTTTCCTGCACGTGTTTTCCTTGGCGGGCTAGCCTAGTATTTTTATAGCTTTTTTCAATTTTTGTGAGGCTACTGTTTTATTATATACAAGTTTTTCCTATCACAGACGTGATATCTATATAGTATGTATATAGAAATCTGCTCAAATGCGAAGGGAACGTTGTGTAACAATTTCAAAGCAATCGCTGGAGAACTTTCGGAAATTTGCTATTTTGAACAAACGAACATTTCCATTTTTATTTATGTAGATTTTGTCATATTTCGTGCAAAAATCGTAACGTTTTGAAGGTGTTTGCTGGTGAGTTTGAGACACTCCGCCCGAGGTACCAAACTGTTGCTGGACAAGCGCCTCCAGCCTTGCCAGCGGCACAGCAACTTGTTGCTTCAACAAACTTGCACGATGATGATCAATAGCGTTGAAGATTTGCGTGTGTCTTGGTGGTGATGGCGCGAGGCTTGGCGCGGCTCCTGTCTTTCCTTCCCAATGTCTGGGACAGGAAGCCCTTCAGGGTTATCTAGGGCCTCCTTGACAAATTATTCTGACCTTCCCCGTCATGCAGCTCACAACAGCTGCCTGACTCCAGCACCTGTTGACTGCTAGATGCAGAGGCGTTAAGGCATAACGTGCCGAAACATGTCCATCCCAGCCGCCCGCCCCTCGCCTATCCCATCTCCTGTCCTGGTGGATTGTGGTGGACGGTGGATCATGTTGGAGTCTTGTGTCATTGAAGATAATATAACCTGTCTGTCTCGTATATGTTTATATTACCGCCCCGCTGTGGTGTTGGTGGTGTGGTGATTGTGGTGGATGAGGATGGTGTATTGTGTGTGTGTGTGGTATTAATTTGTATTTAATACTTGTGTCTGCTGAATCGAGCTGTTAGCTCTTGGACTCCGCCTTTTCTAACCAATCTATTTTTACTCCATTATGTCTGCTACATATATCTCTCTCTGCTACACACACACACACATCACATCACCAGGAAGCAGCCCGTAGCAGCTGTCTAACTCCCAGGTACCTATTTACTGCTAGGTGAACAGCGGCTTCAGGGTGAAAGAAACTCTGCCCCTTTGTTTCCACCTCGGCTGGGAATCGCACCAAGGCCCTTAGGACTACGACCCCCAAGCGCTGTACACTTAGCCGCGAGGCCCCAAAGACCTTTTGTGTGCGTGTGTGTGTGTGCGTACTAACCTAATTGTACTCACTTAATAGTGCTTGCGGGGGTTGAGCTCTGGCTCTTTGGTCCCGCCTCTCAACCGTCAATCAACAGGTGTACAGGTTCCTGAGCCTATTGGGCTTTATAGGTGCTACCACTCCACGGGCGACCAAGTGTAAGACTACCAACACGCCCGCCAGGGTTCGGCACCACCTCTCCTTCTGGCAGGTCTCACCCCCCCCCATGTACTCCCACCACCCACCTGCACCCCCGTCAACCACCCCCCACTACCCCTCACCACCACCTACCACCCCCCACACCTCCCAGCTATCACCATCACCTGATACACCACCTTCAATATCCTGACGGAGACGCTCCTACCTACCCCCCCCCCCATCACCGCACAGGTAAGTAACCCCCCCTCAAACCCCACCCCCCTTCTCTCCCCGTTCCTTTACCCCTACCCGTCATTATATCATTATCTCTCTGTCTATTATCATCTTTTTCTCATTCCCACATTCCCTAATCACCATCTCCCTCCATCTGACAGTTCCTCTCTTCTCTCATTTACTCCTCATGTGGCTCTTAGGACCTTCGGCGCCACATACTTCAGTACTTCCGTCTCAGATTCCCTTCTCTAGCTTTCCTCTGTTCCCACACCTCATCCCTTCCATTTCTTTCCCTTACACCTTTCCTTCTCTATACCAATAACTCACTCCCTTATTATCTTTCTCCTCCTCCTCCTCCTCCACGCTTTTCAACCTATCCCATTCTTTTCCCTCCCTCCCTCTCTCCCTCATTCATCCATCGCTACCCTTTCCATTCATTCACACACTCATTCCTCCCTGTTCCTCTTCTTCCATTCCTCAGCCCCTTCCTCTCCACCGTCTCTCTGTTGTCTCTCTCTCCCTGCCTCTCCACTTGGTTAGGATTTTTCTTGTTCAAATGTAACTGATTCAAATGTAACTGATTTTTCTTGTTCAAATGTAACTGATCGTATTTTGTACACCTTAGAATACACCTTAGAGCTCTGAGCCCGGGCTTAGAACGATCACACAGGTCGTAGAGGCTGTAGAGTGGCTGGGACACGAGTTGTAGAGGCGCTAGGCTCTCTACATATTCCTTTTCACTGTCTTCCTCACTCCCCACCACACCTCTCCCTCCCTCTACTCTCCATCTCAACCCCCCTCCCTCAACCCAGGTGACGTTGCGCCACGATAGCGGTTATCTAAGATCACTAATTACAAGCTCTACCATATAACGATTGTACAAGTTGTTGCGTTGACAGCTGTTGATAGTTTTGCTCGTTACATCGTTCAATTTTGTGTTGGTGGCGGTAACAGCACTAAAGTGAAGACACGTAAAATGTCTATAATTTGTGTAACATTAAGTTACAGATTGAAATCAAAATGGCGGCGTGTATAAGTGTTTTATAACTACTCATATAAGTGGTACTCATATAAGTATGAGGGTTTTAGAGCAATACTGGGGATCGAACTCACGTTTCTCGACTTTTTTTGTTTTAAATACTTTCTGATACTTTAAATATCGCCCTTGCGTGAGTTAGAAGTGTGCGTATCAGGGGAGCCCGGAGACGCAAGTTCGATCCCACCCTATTGCTCTTAAATTTTCTCATTAAGTAACTTGTTTGGATGTGGAAGGGGGACGCCATCACCACGTTATTGGATCTTTGGGTAAGATAATTAAATAGTTTTACCTTTTAAAAATTAACATGTTATAGTTAGGTAGCAACAGGTGCTAAATACCCTGGCGCAGTGCAGTAATACAGCCCATCGTACAGTGATGTCTTCACTACAATACCCCATTGTACAGTGATGTCTTCACTACAATACCCCATTGTACAGTGATGTCTTCACTACAATACCCCATTGTACAGTGATGGCTTCACTACAATACCCCATTGTACAGTGATGTCTTCACTACAATACCCCATTGTACAGTGATGTCTTCACTACAATACCCCATTGTACAGTGATGTCTTCACTACAATACCCCATTGTACAGTGATGTTCTTCACTACAATACCCCATTGTACAGTGATGTCTTCACTACAATACCCCATTGTACAGTGATGTCTTCACTACAATACCCCATTGTACAGTGATGTCTTCACTACAATACCCCATTGTACAGTGATGTCTTCACTACAATACCCCATTGTACAGTGATGTCTTCACTATAATACTCATTGTACAGTGATGGCTTCACTACAATACCCCATTGTACAGTGATGTCTTCACTACAATACCCAATTGTACAGTGATGTCTTCACTACAATACTCATTGTACAGTGATGGCTTCACTACAATACCCCATTGTACAGTGATGTCTTCACTACAATACTCATTGTACAGTGATGGCTTCACTACAATACCCATTGTACAGTGATGTCTTCACTACAATACCCTTAAACCTTTCCTACATGTCTACATTGCCATATTTGTGGAGTTATGATTTGAGTGAAAGTATTGTGATCGGTAATATGTCTTAGTGATGCATAACACACATATATATAATATGTTGCACATATATAAGGAGTTCTACGTCGTGGGGTATGACCACCTGGGATCTACGTGTGTGTGTGTGTGGGTGAGACGGTGTGTGTGTGTTGAGGGTCGCGTAAGTTGCTTAGGGAGGGGGGAGGGGGGGAGGGTTGCAACAACACAGGTGTGAGCATGACATTTAATCTGTGAATTGTAATTAGCTGGCCATTGTCAGAGTTCCCCCCAAGACCCGTCAGTGACGCCTGTAAAGGCTTGGTAATGATGCCGCTCTTTGATTACCTGAGACAGATAGACACAGACACACAGCCAGACACAGTCAGACACAGCCAGACACACAGCCAGACAGAGCCACACAGCCAGACAGAGCCAGACAGGCAGACACAGCCAGACACACAGCCAGACAGAGCCACACAGCCAGACAGAGCCAGACAGGCAGACACACAGCCAGACACAGCCAGATAGACACACAGTCAGACACAGCCAGACACACAGCCAGACAGAGCCAGACAGCCAGACACAGCCAGACACAGCCAGATAGACACACAGTCAGACAGAGCCAGACACAAATACTGCAGATATTCAGGAAGCCTTCGACACTACCCAAGAGGAGACTAGTGCACAAAACCGAGAAAGAGGCAGCGGTGACAGAGGTGATACTCTAGTGGATAAAGGAGCACCTCTGTAACAACAAAGAATAATCATAATGACAGGAGAGAGAGAGAGCTCAGAGTGGCAGGATATTACTAGTGGCGTTCCACATGGTCAGTGCTGGGGTCGACCCTATTCCGAACTTTTGTAAACTACCGAAGGGGAATCTATTCCCGTTGGTAGTTTACTTAAATTACGATTAGGCTCAGGGAATAGAAGACCGGACATATGGTAGAGGAAATACTCCTGGATTCGAACGGAGAACAAATTTGAAGGGGTTAATGTACGACCCAATCTGTCCCCAGAAGCCCACATCAAAAGCATATCACGAGCGACATACGCGAGGTTGGCTAATATATGAACTGCTTTTAGGAATCTGAGCAAAGAGTCGTTGATAATCTTGTACATTGTTATGTCAGACCAATCCTGGAATTTGCGCTACAGCGTGGAGTCCTTATCTCCACAAACAGCTTTAGATGTAGATATGACAATGCAATAGACTATAGAACCTATTTACTAGTTGATTAAAGGTCGACAGGCAGAACCCAAGAGCCGTAGTTCATCCCCCGTACATACAACTAGATGAGTACACGTAGACATACACAGGCAGACTTACACACTCAAAGCGTTATATGACAAAGAGTGCTGGGAAGACGGGACACCACGAGCGTAGCTCTCATCCTGTAACTACACTTATGATGTAATTACCTAAGTGTTGGAGACAAACATGATACAGCTGCAGGTTAAGTACAAAAATACAGAGAAGTTAAACTTACACCTAACTTAGTAATCCTATCTTAACACATAAACAAATTTAAACTTAACTTAGTCATATTAATATAACATAACACAATGATTACGTTAGCCCTAACATAATCATTCTAGCTTAAATAAGTTATATTACCACCTAACTTTGTCATCCTAACTTAACGTCTAACATTTATGTTACGAGTTAGTGAAAACTTTATCAAATACTCCGTAGAGTTTCTCATCACAACCCGAGTGAATATACTCTCCAACATAACTCATCACGATGAGTGAGTGAGGAGGTGGGCGAGTCATCATGCTACAGAGAGTGGTTGAGTGACAGCACTCAGCTGACACTCAACAACAGTAGGTTAGATGACAGGAAAGTCACAGGCACTAAATAGCCTAAAAGTACTCGTATTCAGGATGATAATTTGACAGTTACGTATCCCAGGGGGCTACTCACTATCCCAGGGACTACTCACCATCCCAGGGGACTATTCATCATCCCAGGGGGCTACTCATCATCCCAGAGGGCTACTCACCATCCCAGGAACTACTCACCATTCCAGGAACTACTCACCATCCCAGGGGGCTACTCACCATCCCAGGGGGCTACTCACCATCCCAGGGGACTACTCACCATCCCAGGGGACTACTCACCATCCCAGGGACTACTCACCATCCCAGGGACTACTCACCATCCCAGGGGACTACTCACCATCCCAGGGGACTACTCACCATCCCAGGGGACTACTCACCATTCCATGGGACTACTCACCATCCCAGGAACTACTCACCATCCCAGGGGGCTACTCACCATCCCAGGGGACTACTCACCATCCCAGGGGGCTACTCACCATCCCAGGGAACTACTCACCATCCCAGGGGACTACTCACCATCCCAGGGGACTACTCACCATCCCAGGGACTACTCACCATCCCAGGGGACTACTCACCATCCCAGGGACTACTCACCATCCCAGGGGCTACACTGCTAAATAGATTTCCAGTATGCATATGCCCGAGAAGTTCCTTTCCAACAGTGGTGCAAAAAATGAATAAAACCCAGCCCCGCACAATGTCAGCGAGCGATGCGGTTTACATAATTCATGGTATTCATCGTCCAGGATTTACATTATGCATAAGTGTAGACCCCACGTTTGTAAATTGTAAATATGGGAGTAAGGCTGTGGTTATATTATACTGTATATATTATACTGTGTATACTTATACGGGTTGGCCTGGTCGACGACCGGGCCGCGGGAACGCTATGCCCCGGAAGCACCTCAAGGTAACCTCAAGGTATACTTGAGAACAGTATCGCCTGGGAGGAGCAGGACTTGTGTTTGGTTAGGGAGACACTTGTATTCTTGTGTATGCGGCCCCGGCATGGAACCCCTCAATTTATAAAAGTTTGAAACCAAATTAGGAAAGGCTTCTTCCTGGGCTGTGGGGGCGGGAAGGTTAGGAAAGACTGAGGGAACTTCTCTCACCACACTAGGGAGAGGAAAATGAGAGATAATGAGAGATAAGGGAATGTAAGACTCTAAGGGAATTAACGAAGTAGATAAGGAGTCGAGCTATAACAGCACGAGGGATTATAAAAGGTAATTAGACACAAACGAGCAAATATCTGGAATTGGTTGTTCTTGTTGTTGTTGTTGTTTAAGATTCGCTACATTGAACAAAATGTTGCAAGTAGCACGGGCTATGGTGAGCCCGTAATTTGGTGGTAGGAAGTAGTTGAATATTTAATTATTTCAAAAGTAAATATAAAAACGAAACGCATGTATACACATGCTCACACATGTACACGTGTACACACGTGTATGTACATGTACATTGGTGGGGGGCGCCGGTGGCTGTGTGGATAGCACGCTGGACACATAATCCTGTGGCCCGGGTTCGATTCCTGGCGAGAAAACAAAATGGGCAGAGTTTCTTTCACCCTGATGCTCCAGTTACCTAGCAGGAAATAGGTACTTTTGTTCAGGACTAAGCTATACTTACCGGTTGGTCAGTAAGGTAAGGAGAAGACATGACCAGGTGACGTGGACCTTAAGACTTAACTTAATACCAAACCAAACTCAAAATAAAAACTTTACATTTCTGTATTCAGTATAAAGTATATTTTTGTAATTTCGTGGACATCCACTTTTTTTCTGTAATCTTAAATAAAGAGAAAATAGTGGCATTTCTCAGCCCAGTGCCAGCCGTGTCTTGTCTTATCTCCAGAAGACAATTGTTGCTCCTTCCTCCGTTTTCTTCCCCACAACGAAAATGGATTTGGCCTCAATCAAGACACGAGGGATCGGAGCGATTTAATACAGGAGCGGGTCTGAGGAGGTGGTGGAGAGCCCCTGTGAAACTTTACCGCAGTGTTAAGATTGTGTAAAGTTTTGGGATGCTGCTATCAGCTTCGTGTGTGTGTGTGTGTGTGTGTGTGTGTGTGTGTGGGAGATCCACACACACACACACTTGTTGCTATGTGTGTGTGTGTGTGTGTGTGTGTGTGTGTGTGTGTGTGTGTGTGTGTGTGTGTGTGTGTGGGAGATCCACACACACACACACACACTTGTTGCTATGTGTGTGTGTGTGTGTGTGTGTGTGGGAGATCCACACACACACACACACTTGTTGCTATGTGTGTGTGTGTGGGAGATCCACACACACACACACTTGTTGCTATGTGTGTGTGTGTGTGTGTGTGTGTGTGTGTGTGTGTGTGTGTGTGTGTGTGTGTGTGTGGGAGATCCACACACACACACACACTTGTTGCTATGTGTGTGTGTGTGGGAGATCCACACACACACACACTTGTTGCTATGTGTGTGTGTGTGTGTGTGTGTGTGTGTGTGTGTGTGTGTGTGTGTGTGTAGAGGAGAGGCGGGAGACTTTGAGTAATGGGAACTAAAATAATTCTCATCTCGAATTTATGAAGCAGTTACGCAAGTACCTACGAACCTGTACATCTTTTCTCAACATTCGGCAGGTATGTTTACGTTTGTTAAACAACTGACGTGTTCCTGAGCACCAGGAGGAGTTGTAACAATAACAACATTTGACTGGGAGGTTTCCCATGCTGGTAAACTAACAAATGTAAACAAAGTCGCCAAAATTTGAGAACACATGTACAGGTTGATGAGCTGTTGATGACTGCTGGCCCAGCTGACTGTCTCCCGTAGACTGTCTCCCGTCTACTGTGTTCCTTGCAACTTCCATTTTGATGGATAAAGTTTTATTGGAAGGAATGAACTATCAGCGGAAAGCGCCAAGCCATTATAGGGCCATTTAGCCCTAAGAATGAATCAGGATAAGGATTTGGGATGGGACGGGGGGAGGGGGAAGGAATGGTGCCCAATCACTTGGTGGACGGTCGGGGATTGAACGCCGACCTGCATGAAGCTAGACAGTCGCTCTACCGTCCAGCCCAAGTGGTTGGGGCTAAGTGGTACCGCTCTAGGTGTAGACAAGCTCTCCATTCTTGTCATAACACATTGAGTCATCACCGAGTTTTCAGACTTTTGAGGTTAGTCTTATTTGTAGGTCATTTACGTTGAAAATGAGGATGATCAGGTCGTGAACCGGTCCCTGAGGCGGTGATAGGACCGAGAACCGGTCCCTGAGGCGGTGATAGGACCGAGAACCGGTCCCTGAGGCGGTGATAGGACCGAGAACCGGTCTCTGAGGCGCTGATAGGACCAAGAACCGGTCCCTGGGGCACTGATAGGACCGAGAACCGGTCTCTGAGGCGCTGATAGGACCAAGAACCGGTCCCTGGGGCACTGATAGGACCAAGAACCGGTCCCTGAGGAACTGATAGGACCAAGAACCGGTCCCTGGGGCGCTGATAGGACCGAGAACCGGTCATGAGGCTCTGATACGACCAAGAACCGGTCCATGAGACGCTGATAGGACCAAGAACCGGTCCCTGAGGCGGTGATAGGACCGAGAACCGGTCCGTGGGACGCTGATAGGACCGAGAACCGGTTCAAATATGACTCGCCGCGAGGGTTGAAATGCACAAATCGAAAACAGTTTTTTATTTGAAATTAAAGATTTGAACGGGGGAATAAAATATCAAAGATCAAAGTGTTTTAGAAATCCTCATTTGACGAGTTTTATATTTGTCAAGTAATTGGGGGGAAGAGTTTGAGTGAAAGACACTTTAATATAATCTAGTGAAACTGTATTTTAAAGAAATGTGGAACATTTGAGTAACTAGGCTCTTATAGCCTAATGAACTTTGAAAATATGAGTGTACTGAAAAATATTTGCACTTATGATGTTATCGTGTTATTTGCTGGAGTAATTGTTGTAGTAGTTTGTTAAGTGGCTACCAGCACAGTGGCTGGTAGCTACCACCACCACAGAGACACTACACATCTCCACAGAGACACTTCTCCTCACTGAAGTCTCCGGGAAGTCTTGTGAGAAACAATTACAGATGAGGAAGGGAAGGAACGGTGAGGAGGAAGGGGGGGGGGGTCTTATATTGATTGTTCCTCTCTCCGTAAGAGGTACTTTAATGGCACTCCTCCCCCCCCCCCCGGTTCCACCTCCTTCCTGCCGCCTCCTCCTCCTCTCTTCCTTCCCCCTACTTAGTAACCCTGTGATTCCTTATTTCTTTCTCTACTTCCCTCTTCTATATCTTCCTACTCCCTATTTCAGTATCACGTCTCCAATCCCAGTTGCTTCCTCTTATCCTCTCTCCCCTATTCCACCTTTCTCTTCCCATTTTTCTGACCTTTCTACCTCGTATGTTTTATCTTATTCCCGTATCCTCTTCCTTCCCTTCTGCCTGTGTCTCCTCCACCCTCACCTGTCCTGCCTCACCTCTCACCTGTCCTGCCTCACCTCTCACCTGTCCTGCCTCACCTCTCACCTGTCCTGCCTCACCTCTCACCTGTCCTGCCTCATCTCTCACCTGGCCTGCCTCAACAGTCAGCAGTGACAGTGTATATATATATATATAATATTATTAATGTTTCATTGAATATAACTGCATATTCTGTATTGATTATTTTCTTGTTTAGGGCTTCTATCCCTCTGACAGTGTTCTTGCATCTTGGTTTAATTGGAAGAGGAGTTCTCCAAATGTCATCTTCGTTCGAAGTGAAGAAAAAATAATTAACTGTAGAATATATTACACGTATTATAAAATTACACAGTGTTTCGAACCTACATGGTTCATTCTCAAGTGATGGGACAGTACAGGGAATATTGGATTTATACCATTCTGGGGGTCAGGTGTAGACAAATAGGCCAATACAAATGGGTCAAGAATATTGACCAAACTACACACTAGAAGATGAAGGGACGACGACGTTTCGGTCCGTCCTGGACCATTCTCAAGTCGATTGTCTTGAGAATATGAAACGCATACAAAGATTAATCAGGTGTAGTGGGCGTAGCATGTTGAGCAGTGTCTTCTATATTGGCATCTTCATGTTCCTGTCTTGTTCTTACTATCATGGTGGGTAGAGGGAATAGTTCTGTAATTTGGGTGTTCATGGTAGGTTGTTCGACTTTTATTTGGATTGCTTCAAGAATTTTTAATCTTCTTACATCTTGGGTTTTGTCTATTGTACAAGTGTCTTTATTCAACATTTCTCTTGTTAGGGTGATGTCATGGGCTTGTCTCATGTGATTTTTGGAGGCACCTGATTGAAGATAACAGGTCAAACGCCTGACAGACGGTTGGGTAACATTTCCTCTCATCTGATCCACCTGTTCTACAAGTAGGAAATAAGTGCCCGAATACAACATCTGTTGTATGTTGTATTCTGGGAAAGGTCAGCCGGTAGACTCAAGTATACTGTCAGCGTATATACACAGATGAGGTATACCTCTCAGTATATATGTGGTGTCTATGTACTGACCCACATAACCTTGTGCCACATAGTGTGGTCTCTTATTGTTATAAATATTTTAGAGTTATTGATATTTATATTAGTAATGTTCATATTGTTTCGGTGTTAAAAACATGAACTTTACACCACATTAACAAAACTTGTTAATAATTATCTCAAACTATTATATAGAGAAGCAGTTTTTCCTTCAATTTACCCCTTAATACACATTGAAAATGAATATATAGAAAATGGGTTGACGGCGTCCCGTCATTTCTTTAGCGGGTGTTGGCACGTGACGTCACACTAATGGATTCCACATGTCAGGTCTGACGTGTAGCAGACGTGTGTGTGGCCTCGTCTTCCCCGGGACTAACAGGCTTTGACGCCCTCTTGCCTCACGGCCTCTTAACCTCCAGGCCACCAGGAGGAGGAGCAGGAGGAGAGGTCATGTATAGACGTCAGGCTGCGAGCAGCCGCGTCTAACAGCCTGGTTGATCAGTCCAGCAACCAGGAGGAATGGTCGACGACCGGGCCGCGGGGACGCTAAGCCCCGGAAGCACCTCAAGGTAACCTCAAGGTATGGTGAGAACCACCATAGACTCCTTGGTCACCACTACGCCCGTCCTGGGGGACAGATTCACGAAGCAGTTACGCAAGCACTTATGAACGTGTACATCGTTTCTCAATCTTTTAATGGCTTTGGTTATATTTATTAAACAGTTTACAAGCATGAAAACTTGCTAATGAACTGTTGTTATTGTTATAAATAGCCTCCTGGTGCTTCGGGGCTCATTAACTGTTTAATAATTGTAAACAAAGCCGTCAAAGATTGAGAAAAGATGTACAGGTTCGTAAGTGTTTGCGTAACTTGTTCGTGAATCTGGCCCCCTGATCTTCATGTCCCACCTGACTTGAAGGTCTAAGATGCAGTATATATTACGAGTTTATATTACAATTGTTGATTCACGGGAGACATCTCCCGTCACGCAGGGTGCAGTCGCACCTCCAAAGATCTCCAGTATCAGCTTTTGATACTGGTAATGGCTCAAAAGGGCCGCCACTTACGGGCTATTCATGCCCGTGCCACCTTTTAGGTGGCTTAATCTTTATCAATCAATCTACAATTGTTGATTCACGGGAGACATCTCCCGTCACGCAGGGTGCAGTCGCACCTCCACAGATCTCCAGTATCAGCTCTTGATACTGGTAATGGCTCAAAAGGGCCACCACTTACGGGCTATTCATGCCCGTGCCACCTTTTGGGTGGTTTAATCTTCATCATCATCATACAATTGTTCCACCATTTGGTCACCATTTGGTCCGGGAGACATCTCCCGTCACGCAGGGTGCAGTTGCGCCTCCACAGATCTCCAGTATCATCTTTTGATACTGGTAATGGCTCAAAAGGGCCACCACTTACGGGCTATTCATGCCCGTGCCACCTCGTGGGTGGCTTAATCTTCATCTACAATTGTTTTACGGCCTATTCATGCCCGTGCCACCTCTTGGGCGGCTTAATCTTCATCAATCAATCGTCTACAATTGTTGCCATTAAATAATTACCAGACGTGGAGGACGTAATTCACGCCGGGCAGCAGAGCACACTGTAAGCCGCCTTCAGTTACTCAAGTCTACCTCAAATACTGTGGATTATATCGTCGTCTAATATGACAACACGGAACACTGAACCCATTTGGAGCGGCTGGTAAAACTTTTGCCTGATTTTGGGCGGGGTTGTCGCCCCCCCCCCACCCCCCCCCCACGTGTGTGGTTCATTAGGCTCCAATCCTCCCGGGGCTAGTGGCTGGTGATCTCAGCTCCTGGGCTCCCTCCTGATGGCTCCAGTATGGCAGTAAGTGTTCTTCCTGCACCACCGCCCTCACCCCCCTCACCGCCCTCACCGCCCTCACCGCCCACACCGCCCTCACCCCCCACACCGCCCTCACCCCCCACACCGCCCTCACCGCCCTCACCGCCCACTCGTTCTATAACACACCCTGGAAGTGTGTTTACGGGATGTGGTATAGTTATTTCTGACGTAATTCATTAACTCCTTGCAGAGTATTGTGTGGGCGGTGTTGCCATGTTTCCAGTCTGCTTAACTCTTGTGTTGTATGTTGGCTGATAACCTCCTACAACACACATGTAAATGTTTGTCATCAGGTTGTGTTGTGTTGCTTGTGACGAGTGAGTAATGAACATGTACTGAACGTGTTGAGAACAGCTTGAGCCGACTCATCACTGTATCTTTATATCTAAAAATTATTTCATTGTGACAACAATATTCTTTATTTTCTTAACAATGGTAGTAATAATATCAGGAACAAAACACAAATATTTATAGACAGATTTAGACACTTTAGCGAGACTGGAAAACTGGTGCCAGATTCACGAAGCAGTTACGCAAGCACTTACGAACACGTACATGAGAGGCGGGACCAAAGAGCCAAAGCTCAACCCCCCGCAAGCACAAATAGGTGAGTACATCGTTCCTCAATCTTTGACGGCTTTGGTTACATTTATTAAACAGTTTACAAGCATGAAAACTTGCCAATCAACTGTTGTTATTGTTATAAACAGCCTCCTGGTGCTTCGGAGCTCATTAACTGTTTAATAATTGTAAACAAAGCCGCCAAAGATTGAGGAAAGATGGACAGGTTCGTAAGTGCTTGCGTAACTGCTTCGTGAATCTGGCCCCCTGGTGATAGCCTGCCTTAGCAGACAGCTGGGCGTCAGTCAGGTTATAAACCATGACTGAATGGGTGATGCAGAGGATAGGCCAACGTAGGGCCTATCTGATACCACAACGTCTGATTGTGCCATGGGCACAATCAGGGAACACTGTATGAACATCAGAGGTTCACGGTTGTTCAACGTCCTACCAGCGAGCATCAGAAATATTACAGGAACAACCGTGGACATCTTCAAGAGGAAATTAGATTGTTTCCTTCAAGGAGTGCCGGACCAACCGGGCTGTGGTGGGTATGTGGGTCTGCGGGCCGCTCCAAGCAACAGCCTGGTGGACCAAATTCTCACAAGTCAAGCCTGGCCTCGGGCCGGGCTTGGGCAGTAGAAGAACTCCCAGAACCCCATCAACCAGGTATCAACCAGGTAGGTCTTCAAAGGATCGTAGTAGGCTTCCTGTCGCAGGCAATATGACCAAACAATGTGTATGGTATAATACTAGTTCTATCCTATCCTTCTTCAACTCATGCTTTAATATCCCCCATTTATCTCATTTATGCCACAAACCTATCCTCCTATTCACAGTTATTATCCCCCCCTTCCACCTATCCCTCCATATCTCTTTTTCCGAATACTCCAGCCACTGACATCCACCCCGCTCAACCTTTGCTATCCCTATGATTCAACAGTGTCCTACCCCACACACTCCCAGCCGTACGCCTATCCACCAGACCTCTCCTTCTCCGTCCCCGTCCACGTCACCAGCACCTATAGCCGCCTTGCGACCCGTCGTTACCCACCATTCATACAAGGACAAGTGAACAAATTCTCCCGGACCAACACCACGATTGATAGCCGTCTACCTCTCAATCCATCCAATATCGGGTCGCGAGCCACAGGGAAACTGAAGAGAAAGTTGACAGAAGTGGGAAGTGTGTATTTACTATCTGTATTATCTATTTGTATCTGCGGAATGGAGTTAATTAGCTCTTGGACTCCGCCTTTTTTGTCAATTTATTTTTCCTCTGTTATATCTACTACACATATTTCTCTCTAACACACACACACACACACACACACACACATACACATACACACACATACACACATTCCCAGGAAGCAGCCCGTAGCAGCTGTCTAACTCCCAGGTACCTATTTTCTGCTAGGTGAACAGGGGCATGAGGGTGGTGAGGGATAAAGCTCGGTCAAGGCCAAGCCCGCTGGACTGTCTGACAGACTATCTCTTCAGGGCAAGTCAGGAAAATAATTAGACAGGATAGATGGCCAGGACAACCAATCAGGAGGCTGGACCAGTCTGGCCAGGGAGGAGAGGTAACCAGGACAACCAATCAGGAGCCTGCACCAGTCTGGCCAGGGAGGAGAGGTAGCCAGGACAACCAATCAGGAGCCTGCACCAGTCTGGCCAGGGAGGAGAGGTAGCCAGGACAACCAATCAGGAGCCTGCACCAGTCTGGCCAGGGAGGAGAGGTAGCCAGGACAACCAATCAGGAGCCTGCACCAGTCTGGCCAGGGAGGACAGGTAGCCAGGACAACCAATCAGGAGCCTGCACCAGTCTGGCCAGGGAGGACAGGTAGCCAGGACAACCAATCAGGAGCCTGCACCAGTCTGGCCAGGGAGGACAGGTAGCCAGGACAACCAATCAGGAGCCTGCACCAGCCTGGCCAGGGAGGACAGGTAGCCAGGACAACCAATCAGGAGCCTGCACCAGTCTGGCCAGGGAGGACAGGTAGCCAGGACAACCAATCAGGAGCCTGCACCAGTCTGGCCAGGGAGGACAGCCACTCCACAGTCGTCTGACAACAAGGACTCGCTGATCTAATTCCCTCTTCTATAAACCTCGAAGGGAAGAATGTTTCCAGTATTTTTCGTTTTGTCGTCACTGGGATTGGTTAGGTGTGTCTCCTATCCAGCACCCCCCCCCCCCAACCTGGGGATAGTGAGGGCAGGGTGTGGACCCCAGGAGCCAGATTCACGAAGCAGTTACGCAAGTACTTACGAACGTGTACATCTTTCCTCAATCTTTGACGGCTTTGGTTATTTTTAGTAAACAGTTTACAAGCATGAAAACTTGCCAATCAACTGTTGTTATTGTTATAAACAGCCTCCTGGTGCTTCGGAGCTCATTAACTGCTTAATAATTGTAAACAAAGCCGCCAAAGATTGAGAAAAGATGTACAGGTTCGTAAGTGCTTGCGTAACTGCTTCGTGAATCTGGCCCCAGACCTCTTATACCTCCTAAAGTGACTACACATAGTTGCAGTAATAACTGCTACATGAACAATAGTTTACCTTATAAAGTAGGAGGGAGAGAGAGGAAATTGAAATTGAAATTGAAATAAGTTTATTGAGGTAAAATACACACAAAGGGATGAGGTAGCTGAAGCTATTCTCACCCCGTTGAGAGAGAGGAGGGAAGGGACCTCCTGGAGAAGGTAAGAGAGGTGATAAAGGTACCACTGCTACTGTAAAGCAGTACTACCCTCATACTACACCACATAAAGGTGTCGGGAAGCATTGCCTTAAACGGCACACAGTTGCAAAGGCTTATATACCTGCTTGATGGGGTTCTGGGAGTTGTTCTACTCCCCCAGGCCCGGCCCCGAGGCCACGCTGCCTGTGCCCAGGAGCTGAAGCTTGGGCTTGGAAGCTATGTAACATATGTGGGGGTAAAACATATATTTCTGGAAAATATCTTTCCGGAAAACTTAATTGTGTGTTTGTTGATGACGCGGACAGGTGTGTGTTTGTTGATGACGCGGACAGGTGTGTGTTTGTTGATGACGCGGGCAGGTGTGGCTTGTTGATAACGCGGGCAGGTGTGTGTTTGTTGATGACGCGGGCAGGTGTGGCTTGTTGATGACACGGGCAGGTGTGGCTTGTTGATGACGCGGACAGGTGTGGTTTGTTGATGACGCGGGCAGGTGTGGCTTGTTGATGACGCGGACAGGTGTGTGTTTGTTGATGACGCGGGCAGGTGTGTGCTTGTTGATGACGCGGGCAGGTGTGGCTTGTTGATGACGCGGGCAGGTGTGGCTTGTTGATGACGCGGACAGGTGTGTGTTTGTTGATGACGCGGGCAGGTGTGGCTTGTTGATGACACGGGCAGGTGTGGCTTGTTGATGACGCGGACAGGTGTGTGTTTGTTGATGACGCGGGCAGGTGTGGCTTGTTGATGACGCGGGCAGGTGTGGCTTGTTGATGACGCGGACAGGTGTGTGTTTGTTGATGACGCGGGCAGGTGTGTTCTTGTTGATGACGCGGACAGGTGTGTGTTTGTTGATGACGCGGATAGATGTGTGTTTGTTGATGACGCGGGCAGGTGTGGCTTGTTGATGACGCGGGCAGGTGTGGCTTGTTGATGACGCGGACAGGTGTGTGTTTGTTGATGACGCGGGCAGGTGTGGCTTGTTGATGACGCGGACAGGTGTGTGTTTGTTGATGACGCGGGCAGGTGTGGCTTGTTGATGACGCGGGACAGGTGTGTGTTTGTTGATGACGCGGGCAGGTGTGGCTTGTTGATGACGCGGACAGGTGTGTGTTTGTTGATGACGCGGGCAGGTGTGGCTTGTTGATGACGCGAACAGGTGTGTGTTTGTTGATGACGCGGGCAGGTGTGGCTTGTTGATGACGCGGACAGGTGTGTGTTTGTTGATGACGCGGGCAGGTGTGGCTTGTTGATGACGCGGACAGGTGTGTGTTTGTTGATGACACGGACAGGTGTGGCGCTTTCCTTTAATTAACACACCTGCTGGCCCCTAATTATTTGTTGCTGTAAACGATCACTTTCTCACATTTAAAGACGCCTACATATTATTTATTGGTGTGTGTGTGTACTCACCTAGTTGTACTCACCTAGATGTCCTTGCAGGGTCGGGCTAGGCTCCGTTGTTCCAGGTACCTCAATTTTTAGTTAGTAATTCGGCCTATTTTTTTCACATCTTTCTCAGAGGTTCAGACAACGTCTTCAGTTTGGGAAAGTTTATAATTTTTCTTTGCTGTTACTTCGTTAAATAAAGTTTATTAAGGTGTGAAAATCTTGAGGTGAAAGTGCTAAGTCAGCATGACTAGACTAGACACTAGTGAAGAGTATGACGACGGAATGTAGGAATGGTGGGCAAAGGTGGTACTTGTTGTAGTGGTGGTAGTTGTAGTGGTGGTAGTTGTGGTGGTGGTGGTTGGGGTGGTGCACCAACAGCTGGTTGAGTCAGTGGTAGGAAGGAATATGATATGAGAGGACAAATGATCCCGGGTTCTCACCACAACCTTCGCTACTTTCTCTCTCTCAGCTCCTCCACCTCCTTCCTACCCCTCCAAGTCTCTACACCTTGTTTTTGAGACAGGGATCTGCACACCTTTATCACGAAACAATCCTCTTACCAATTTGAATTATAATTAAATGCCCCAACTTACAAAATGTTGACACAGGTATAAATAGACTGAAAAATCATTATATAACTCTAAAACACTTTTACAAACAAGATGTAAAACATTTTTACATATATAATTAAAATCTACATTGAAGGATACGTCGTAAACCATTGCATGTAAAGGTGGAAGCAGAAATGACGTTTTTCTCTTATATTTTTGTTTACGTTCTTATAAATCTCGGATTCATAGTCGTTCTTAATGATCCAGCGGCGCCCCGAGTGGCAATATTGTGTAGGAGGGTCTGCAGGCGGGGGCGAGGACTCAAAGGCTTCTGAAAGACGCGACCAACACGACCTGATCCCACAGCTCTCTGTCTCTCTGGGGGGGGGGGGGAGGTCTTTTATGAGGTGGCTTTGTTTGTGAGTCTATTGTATCTATCTCCTGTTTGTTTACTGAAGAGAGGGAGACAGGGAAGGAAGAACTGAGTAGAGAGGGAGGAAGAGAAAGGGAAAGGGAGGGATGGAAAGAGATAGGGGGGATTTATGAGGGGAAAGCACTAAGCCATTACAACTATATAGCACTGGGAAGGGGTCAGGATAAGGATTTGGGATGGGACGGGAGGGAAAGGAATGGTGCCCAACCACTTAGACGGTCGGGAATTGAACGGCGACCTGCACGAAGCGAGACCGTCCGTCTACCGTCCAGCGGTAGAGCGCAACACTGAGATCGTCTACCTCTCCTGGGACCAGTTTCACGAAGCAGTTACGCAAGCACTTACGAACCTGCACATCTTATCTCAATCTTTTGCGTCTTTGTTTGCAATTATTAAACAGTTAATGAGCTCCGAAACACCAGGAGGCTGTTTATAACACTAACAACAGTTGATTGGCAAGTTTTCATGCTTGCAAACTGTTTAATAAATGTAACCAAAGCCGTCAAAAATTGAGGAAAGATGTACACGTTCGTAAGTGCTTGCGTAAATGCGTCGTGAATCTGGCCCCTCGCCCGTAGCAAGGGTGTAAGTGTGCGGGTGCCGAGGCGGCAGAGACGGTGTCGTATAGTCCGGGATAACCATAAAACATGGCGTCCATGGGAAGCCTTAATGCTATAGTCTCCCCTCTGGTTTATGCGTTCTCTTACTTAAGCCACAAAAAGCCTCTCTTACGATATTATGCAGAGTTCGTAATTTTCCGTGAATATACCTTGACGTAATGCTCATTACGAGGTCTTAGGTAAGAGTGAGAACGCCACGTGTTATTTTATATGGTGAATAATTTATATATATTGAGAAAGGTTTTAATATTTTGAGGTTTGATGCAGAATTTAAAACGTGGTCAGAATTTAAGGATTTAATAATAGATATTCTGTATGAAATAAGAATTTGAGGCAGAATTTAAGATGGGATGAATAGTGGAGGAATTTACTGGTTATTGAATTACAAAGTTTGGCGTAGGCTGTGTGAGTTATTTGGCTGATAATGGGATTTGGCGGCGTGTTGACGGAGGTCTCTGGCGGCGTGTTGACGGAGGTCTCTGGCGGCGTGTTGACGGAGGTCTCTGGCGGCGTGTTGACGGAGGTCTCTGGCGGCGTGTTGACGGAGGTCTCTGGCGGCAAGTGTTAATGTTAGGAATTTGTATGCATGTGTATTTTCCTAGTTGTGCTTGCAGGATAGACCTTTAGCTCTTGGACCCCACCTCTCTAATAGTTGGTTGCCTAATGTGCTGACTCTGGACCTATTTTCCTCCATCGTATATAGTATCATATGTTGCTAATACATACTCACATATCCTGGAGCAGCTCTCTAACTCCTAAGTACCTATTTACTGCTAGGTGAACAGGGGCAGCAGGTGAATGAAACCTTGTCCATCTCCTTGTCATTTTCTGCCTCGGACGTGACACACACACACACACACACACACACACACACACACATGTAAGCTGGTGCAGGACCTTGGCGGGCTTCCCCTTGGTCACTCTCACTCTCCCTACCTCTCCCCCTCACCTGTCCACCTACAAGTATTCACCTCTATGTCCAAGGAGCCTCGTCACCTTTCGTGTCACTCTGATGTTAACAGTGATTCTGTTATTCGACATTTCTTATTTATACATTTAAAGTGTGTTTACTTCCAGCCACCGTAAACAAGTTAATGGAGCCCTTGGCACTTGTTAACACTTGGTACACTGAGAGGGAGTGTGTTGTGGGGGCGGGGCTGTGTTGCTGTGGCCAGACTCCTCGTCTGTGCCTCAGCTACAGTATCATCATTGCTCATTACCTTTATGCATAGTCCTTTGTCTTGTATGTTGCACTCGGTCTGTTTGTGTGTGCGTGCGTGTGTGTGTGTGTGTGTGTGTGTGTGTGTGTGTGTGTGTGTGTGTGTGTGTGTGTGTGTACTTGCCTAATTGTGCTTGCGGGGGTTGAGCTCTGGCTCTTTGGTCCCGCCTCTCAACTGTCAATCAACTGGTGTACAGGTTCCTGAGCCTACTGGGCTCTATCATATCTATATTTGAAACTGTGTATGGAGTCAGCCTCCACCACATCACTGCCTAATGCATTCCATTTATTAACTATTCTGACACTGAAAAAGTTCTTTCTAATATCTCTGTGGCTCATTTGGGCACTCAGTTTCCACCTGTGTGTGTGTGTGTGTGTGTGTGTGTGTGTGTGTGTGTGTAATTACCTAAGTGTAGTTACAGGATGAGAGCTACGCTCGTGGTGTCCCGTCTACCCAGTACTCTTTGTCGTATAATGCTCTGAATCTACTGAATGTTTAGGCCTCCACCACCTTCTCATTTAGTTTGTTCCAACCGTCTACCACTCTGTTTGCAAAATAAAATGTTATAATATTTCTTAGCCCCTGTTTCCTTAGCTTGACTCTGTATCCTCTTGAACTTGCTGGTTTCAGGAATTCATCTTTGTCAATTTAGTCTATTCCTGTTAGTATTTTGTAAGTGGTGATCATATCACCACATTTTCTTCTATTTATCTAGTTTTGGAATAATTAAAGCCTCTCGTCTCTCCTCGTAACTCTTGCTTTTCAGTTCCGGAAAGCCATTTTGTAGCTTGCCGATACAAGTAGCACATTATACAAGTCATCATTGCACAGGTGACCGCTCCTGCAAGTCTTCTAGCCATGGCTGATATTGCAACTGGCTTTATTTCCTGAGGTCTTTCCTCAGTTCATCACCTTTGTTGGAGGTTCCATCAGCAGCGAAGCTCCTGTATCAGTTATATGATGCATTACCTCTTCAACCTCTATCCTCTCAACCTCTCTCGTCTCTCTCTCTCTCTCTCTCTCTCTCTCTCTCTCTCTCTCTCTCTCTCTCTCTCTCTCTCTCTCTCTCTCTCTCTCTCTCTCTCGTATCTCTCGTCTCTCTCTCTCTCTCTCTCTCTCTCTCTCTCTCTCTCTCTCTCTCTCTCTCTCTCTCTCTGCTACACAGGCCTCACACTCCACAATACGAGCCACAAAAGCCTTACCGGGACACACTGGGGACCGAAATAGGTTACAGGAGGAAGAAATGTTGCTAAACATTCTAGAAATAACTGACCTACACAGCTCCAGTTTCCGCTTAAATGTTTAAGTCTTGTCCAAGAGCATTTTTAATCTCATTCTTTGTCAACACTTCACCTTGATCTTTGACCTCATTTGACCCGATCCATTGACAAAAATTTATATGATAACCTTGAATCTGGATTTAATTTACCTTAGGCCCTTAACCTTTGACCTTAGGTGACCTTGTCCTTAGCAACTTTACATGAAGTAGATTCAACAAATATTGTGAGGACAAACAGCGATATTATTTCAGGTTTAAAACACACACACACACACACACACACACACACACACACACACACACACACACACACACACACACACACACACACACACACACACTACCATTATTTATCCGCGTCTTATCTAAAGCGTTTTCATCTTATTCCCTGCAGGCGACGCTGACGGAGACATCTCTCCCTCCACCACCTCCCCGGTGATGGTGTCCGGAGACCAGCGTCGTGAGGGCGAGTGTGGTAAAGGTCGTGGCTGGAGACCGCGGTCTCCTCGTCGGTCTTGTGACGGTTACTGTGCTGGAGATCTAGGTGGTGGTGGTGATGATGGTAGTAGTGATGATGGTGGTGATGGTAGTAGTGATGATGGTGATGGTACTGGTGGCAGTGACGAAAACTGGCCATGGTGATATTGGTAGCTGTTGGAGGTTGGAGGCTGATGCTTGGGTCCCGCCTCTCCTAACCTTGTTGCACTCTGTGGGTCACATGCCCACTGTGGGCGGGTCGAGGTCGACACAGGTCAAGAGAGATCAGTGTTCCAAGGTCCAAGAGAGATCGTGGTGTTGGAACACCAGAGGTCTCCAGCAACACACTGGCTGGCCTCCACTATAACAAGCCTGAACAGACGGACACTAATTCCATCTCTAAGCTCAACTTGGCCATCCCAAGATGCGTCGGTCCACTCCCCAATACTTCACTAAGTATCACAGACAAATCACAGTCTACACCGACAGTAGAGCGACGGTCTCGCTTCATGCAGGTCGGCGTTCAATTCCCGACCGTCCAAGTGGTTGGGCACCATTCCTGCCTCCCGTCCCATCCCAAATCCTTATCCTGACCCCTTCCAAGTGCTATATAGTCGTAATGGCTTGGCGCTTTCCCCCTGACAGTTCCTTCCTTCCCACTGGAACACGTCTAGAGTTCAGAACTGTTCAGGGTGAACTGATTCCTGTCGACCAAGGTACCACCCACATCACTTCTGCGGAGTAACAGATGGATAATAAGAAGGAAACTAAGTTGACCAGACCACACACTAGAAGGTGAAGGGACGACGACGTTTCGGTCCGTCCTGGACCATTCTCAAGTGGATCAGGAATGGGCTTGACTCTAGTCTGATTTTGTAGAGGTGGCCATTCTCAAGTCTATCGACTTTAGAATGGTCCAGGACGGACCGAAACGTCGTCGTCCCTTCACCTTCTAGTGTGTGGTCTGGTCAACTTACTTTAGCCACGTTATTGTGACTCATCGCCTGCATAAGGAAACTAAACAGGTGTCATTAAGATCACAGCCTTCCACCGGGGAACAGAAAATGGGTTCGGGGGCGCTCAACTATTTTTGCTCAACACTTGGTGATGATATCGTCACACTTCCCCATCTAAAAGAATTAGGGTCGGGTGCGCTCAACAGATGGCGTCGACATAGTCACAGTTATGTTCATTAAAGATAAAATTGATATAGAACGTCTACTTTTAGTGCTACCAAACCTTCTACCCCCCACTCTGTCTCCATACTTCCACTCTCTCTGCCTCCCCCCCCCCCCACTCTTCTTCCCTCCCCCCCCCTCTCTCTGTTTCCTCCCTCCCTCCCCCACAATAGATGAAGCCACACCTCTCACTGTAAGAGGATTATTCTCTCGAATATGATGCACCACACACTTTCTCTCTCTCTCTCTCTCTCTCTCTCTCTCTCTCTCTCTCTCTCTCTCTCTCTCTCTCTCTCTCTCTCTCTCTCTCTCTCTCTCTCTCTCTCTCCCTGTCTGCCTTCCCTTCTCCCTTTTCCACTACTATTGCTTCTCCGGGATTGTCCTCCTTCTCTCCCTCTCTTTGTAACTCTACCTCTCCCACAACAGTCCTATCTACCTCCCTCCCTTCGTGTCTCCCTTTCCTCTTCTGTCTCCGTCCTCCATGCATGTACTAATCCTATCACTACAACACACACACACACACACACACACACACACACACACACACACACACACACACACACACACACACACACACACACACACGGACGCGTCAGTGGTCAGTTCCCAGCAGGTCTTCGCGGTAGCGGACGTGTTATCAGTGGTGGTAGTGGTATTATCAGTGGTGGTAGTGGTGTTATCAGTGGTGGTAGTGGTGTTATCAGTGGTGATAGTGGTGTTATCAGTGGTGGTAGTGGTGTTATCAGTGGTGGTAGTGGTATTATCAGTGGTGGTAGTGGTATTATCAGTGGTGGTAGTGGTGTTATCAGTGGTGGTAGTGGTATTATCAGTGGTGGTAGTGGTGTTATCAGTGGTGGTAGTGGTGTTATCAGTGGTGGTAGTGGTGTTATCAGTGGTGATAGTGGTGTTATCAGTGGTGGTAGTGGTGTTATCAGTGGTGGTAGTGGTATTATCAGTGGTGGTAGTGGTATTATCAGTGGTGGTAGTGGTGTTATCAGTGGTGGTAGTGGTGTTATCAGTGGTGGTAGTGGTATAATCAGTGGTGGTAGTGGTGTTATCAGTGGTGGTAGTGGTGTTATCAGTGGTGTCGGTTAGCACCATATTGTCAGCGGTTGTAAAGCTGATCCTTGGTAGTGAACCGAAGCCAGAGACGTCTTAAGAGTGGTCCCTGGTTGTCTCAGGCGTATACCAACAGTCTGGTGATGTGTGGCGGGTGTCTAAACACTCAGAAGTGTCTAAATCTAAATCATCTAAAGACATGTAATAAATTATTACCAGAGATTATAAACTTATTGAATGTTGACTACAAGTGATCAGTTCAAGGTAACTGTCCAGTGATTCTAAGGTAATTACCAAGTAATTGTGAGGGGGATTGAACAGTGATTCGATGGCAATTAAACAGAGACTCTTAAGGTAATTACCCAATGATTCAAAGGTAATTTACCCAGTGATTCTAAGGTGATTAACTAGTGATTATAAGGAAAATGACCAGTGATTCCAAGGTAATTACCCAGTGATTCTAAGGTGATTAACTAGTGATTATAAGGAAAATGACCAGTGATTCCAAGGTAATTACCCAGTGATTCTAAGGTGATTAACTAGTGATTGTAAGGAAAATGACCAGTGATTCCAAGGTGATTGTAAGGAAAACGATCATTAATTCAAATGTAATTAACCGGTAATTGTGATGTAATTAACTAGTAATCTTACGGTAATTAACTAGTGATCTTACGGTAATTAACTAGTGGTTACCAAACTATGCAGCCTGTAAAGATTAAGAACGAATGTCTAGTGATTAATTGTCATGACAAAATAAGATACTAGAAAATTGTCACAAAATCATTTTGCAACTGTTATATTGCAGTCATTGAAAGTATTAATATGTTTACATAAATTATCACGAACATAAATGTATTTTAAATATTTATTTTATAGAGTGAACAGTTGTTTGTGTGTTCTTTTGTATGTGAAGATTTATAATTAATTTTTCATATTCCTTCATTTTCCCCCATGGTACTCACCTAGTTGTGCTTGCGGGGGTTGAGCTCTGGCTCTTTGGTCCCGCCTCTCAACTGTCGATCAACAGGTGTACAGGTTCCTGAGCCTATTGGGCTCTATCATATCTACATTTGAAACTGTGTATGGAGTCAGCCTCCACCACATTACTGCCTTATGCATTCCATCTGTTAACTACTCTGACACTGAAAAAGTTCTTTTTAATGTCTCTGTGGCTCATGTGGGCACTCAGTTTCCACCTGTGTCCCCTTGTTCGTGTTCCACCCGTGTTAAATAGCTTGTCTTTGTCCACCCTTTCAATTTCCCTGAGAATTTTGAAGGTGGTTATCATGTCTCCCCATTACTCTTCTGTCTTCCAGAGACCTGAGGTTTAGCTCCCGTAGCCTTTTCTCGTAGCTCATACCTCTCAGTCCTGCGACTAGTCTGGTGGCATACCCCTTTTTTCTTTTCTTTCTTTGTCTTGTGTTTAACTAGGTATGGACTCCAGGCTGGAGCTGCATACTCCAGGATTGGCCTGACATAAGTGGTATACCGGGTCCTGAATGATTCCTCACACAAGTTTCTAAAGGTAGTTCTTATCTTGGCCAATGTAGCATATGCCGCTGATGATATCCTATTGATGTGGGCCTCTGGGAACAGGTTCGATGTGATATTAACCTCCAGATCTCTATGTGTGTGTGTGTGTGTGTGTGTGTGTGATGGAGAAAGACAGAAATACATATAGTTGATATGATAGAGAGAATTAGGTAAGAAGTCAGTACATCAGACAACCAAGGGTTAGAAAGGCGGGGTCCAAGAGCTAAGAGCTCCATCCTGCAGGCACAAATTGTAAACACACACACAACACTCACAGAGCCTCCCATCCCCTGCTATAAGCCAGCCACAAAAGGGTTTCAGAATGTGTCTGCAGCAATAGTGTAGAGGGTCCTCGCCCTGCCTGGCCAGCCTCTCACACCAACTCCACCAACACCTCCAGGAGCCCAAGAAATTGTTATTGTCTTGTGTTTTCTCATCATTTATAATATTTTGATATATTGTCAGTAATGAAACTGGTGGAATTATTGTTTATTTTGTTATCTTAAAGCTTTTTCTAACCAGTTTATTGGTGTGTGTGTGTGTGTCTCTCTCTCTCTCTCTCTCTCTCTCTCTCTCTCTCTCTCTCTCTCTCTCTCTCTCTCTGTCTCTCTGTCTCTCTGTCTCTCTCTCTGTCTCTCTCTGTCTCTCTCTCTCTCTCTCTCTCTCTCTCTCTCTCTCTCTCTCTCTCTCTCTGTCTCTCTCTCTCTCTCTCTGTCTCTCTCTCTCTCTCTCTCTCTCTCTCTCTCTCTCTCTCTCTGTCTCTCTCTCTCTCTCTCTCTCTGTCTCTCTCTCTCTCTCTCTCTCTCTCTCTCTGTCTCTCTCTCTCTCGTCCACCTTCTTTTAATAATAATGAATATATGTTTCAGATAGTTTATAAGAGACTTTGGTCTTTACAGCATAAGTGTGAGGCTGCCTGTACGAGCCGGCTCTTGGCATTGGTAAATAAAAATGAAACAACTACAATAAATTGACAAGTACTTGTGTTTGAGGCGATTCATTGAAAAATAACAATGGAGAAGTTAATTTGATAAAACAACAATTAACTTTTATATGATTCCAATTAGAAATTTCAGAAAATGACACAGATAAACTAAATATTATAATAGAACGTGTGAGAAGAAAAACACATAACCGGCAACGATCCACCAATCAGGTGTCGCATCTAAGGAGCTCGCCAACCAATCCGGAGAAAGCTCGCGCAAAAGGGCCCAGAAGTCCACAAAGATGGAGGACAAGTTGGCCTCGTACACGGGCGGCCTGCACGTCTTCAAGAGTTACCTGAAGGATAAATGGGGCACACTGAAGGAGCAGGGAGCCTCGGGCACCCTCCACGAGCTGAGGGAGAAGACCGGGTCCAAGGTGGACAGCTTGAAGGAGCGGGCCATCACCAACTTGAACCACGGGGAAGGCGACGACTACTCTCACATCTACAGGTACGTGATGGCGATGAGTCACAATAACGTGGCTGAAGTATGTTGACCAGACCACACACTAGAAGTTGAAGGGACGATGACGTTTCGGTCCGTCCTGGACCATTCTCAAGTCGATTGTGAATGGTCCAGGACGGACCGAAACGTCGTCGTCCCTTCAACTTCTAGTGTGTGGTCTGGTCAAGGTACGTGATGTCTTGTTTAGTTCACGGTGAGGGGGGAGGGGGAGTATATCTCATGTTCCTTTTGAGAAGTAGAACACAAAATACAGTTCAACTCCTGTGCCAGGTAAGTCCACGACGAGCTCACCATAGCCCGTGCTTCTTCGAACTTTTTGTTCCGAGTAGCTGAATCTTCAATAACAGAGAAGTAGAAGGTGCTGGTCCTAGTGAACACTTGTGCTGTAGCCGGTCGGCCGAGCGGACAGCACACTGGACTTGTGATCCTGTGGTCCCGGGTTCGATCCCGGGCGCAGGCGAGAAACTATGGGCAGAGTTTCTTTCACACTATGCCCCTGTGCCCCTATTACCTAGCAGTAAAATAGGTACTTGGGAGTTAGTTAGCTGTCACGGGCTGCTTCCTGGGGGTGGAGGCCTGGTCGAGGACTGAGCCGCAGGGACACTAAAGCCCCGAAATCATCTCAAGATAACCTCAAGATAGCCTTAATCCGGAGGCGAGGTGCGGGTGGTGGTAGATGAACAAGCAGCAACAGGTGTGAATGTGAACACTTGTATCAAATATGTCGCCACTAAGGCGACAGGAGGCCTGGTCGACGACCGGGCCGCGGGGACGCTAAGCCCCGAAATCACCTCAAGGTAACTATATTAACCTCTTAGGAGTGTAAAGCAGCGCTTCAACTCTTACCTAATAACCCCCCCCCCCCCGCTTTTGTTTTAACTAAGACTAGGGTTCATAAGGCCTGTCAAATGACGTTCCTAGTGAAACTGCAAGCAAGAGCTGTTATCCTACCTCCTCTCATCTGAAGTCTGCTCCTAGAGACTCATTTATTTCATAAGAATGTACTTTGAGGCTATCATATAGTGAACTATCATATAGTGAACTATCATATAGTGAACTATCATATAGGGAACTATCATATAGTGAACTATCATATAGTGAACTATCATATAGGGAACTATCATATAGTGAACTATCATATAGTGAACTATCGTATAGTGAACTATCGTATAGGGAACTATCATATAGGGAACTATCATATAGTGAACTATCATATAGTGAACTATCATATAGGGAACTATCATATAGTGAACTATCGTATAGTGAACTATCGTATAGTGAACTATCGTATAGGGAACTATCATATAGGGAACTATCATATAGGGAACTATCATATAGGGAACTATCATATAGTGAACTATCATATAGTGAACTATCATATAGTGAACTATCATATAGGGAACTATCATATAGTGAACTATCGTATAGGGAACTATCATATAGGGAACTATCATATAGTGAACTATCATATAGTGAACTATCATATAGGGAACTATCATATAGTGAACTATCATATAGTGAACTATCGTATAGTGAACTATCATATAGGGAACTATCATATAGTGAACTATCATATAGGGAACTATCATATAGGGAACTATCGTATAGTGAACTATCGTATAGTGAACTATCATATAGGGAACTATCATATAGGGAACTATCGTATAGGGAACTATCGTATATTGAACTATCGTATAGTGAACTATCATATAGGGAACTATCATATAGGGAACTATCATATAGGGAACTATCATATAGGGAACTATCGTATAGTGAACTATCATATAGGGAACTATCGTATAGTGAACTATCATATAGGGAACTATCATATAGGGAACTATCATATAGGGAACTATCATATAGGGAACTATCATATAGGGAACTATCATATAGAGAACTATCATATAGGGAACTATCATATAGGGAACTATCATATAGGGAACTATCGTATAGGGAACTATCGTATAGTGAACTATCATATAGGGAACTATCATATAGGGTACTATCATATAGGGTACTATCATATAGGGAACTATCATATAGGGAACTATCATATAGGGAACTATCATATAGGGAACTATCATATAGGGAACTATCATATAGGGAACTATCGTATAGTGAACTATCGTATAGTGAACTATCATATAGGGAACTATCATATAGGGAACTATCATATAGGGAACTATCATATAGGGAACCTGGTGAAACTACAAGCAAGAGCTGTAATCGTAGCTCTGCTTAGATGAAACCCACTCCTAGAGTCGCATTTATTTCATGAGCCTATTATATGTATTAATAGGAATAAACTTTATTCATTAAGAACATTAGGTAACAATAATATAAGGAAGAGGATGAGCCTGTAGCCAACTGTGTGCCAGAGCCTTCATGTGATCAGTTGACCTGATCTCCCGTGTATTAACCTGTTGAGTGAACAAGTTCCTGATGCCAGTCAGCCTAAGAGTGAATGATCGCTGATGGAGTGATGTTCTTGAGAAAGGTATTTCCAGCACGAGACTGTTGGGAGCCTAGTGCTACGGGTGCCAACTACTGGTTGTCCACGGAGTTGGGCCAGGTGCGGTACTTTTAGAATGTTGACCTTGTACATAACAGTAAGATCGTCGTGACGACGGTGCTCTAGACTCTGATGGTCAGACCGTTCCCACCAGACTTGGTCAAGACTGGAGATGAACCTTCTTACTTCTTGAGAAAGTTTTCTTTCTCTCTCTCTCTCTCTCTCTCTCTCTCTCTCTCTCTCTCTCTCTCTCTCTCTCTCTCTCTCTCTCTCTCTCTCTCTCTCTCTCTCTCTCTCTCTCCAGAGGTCCTCCAGTAATGAGGAGTCACACCTGGGCATCTTGCCTGCACGTTATCCTGGCATATCCAAGATCTCCGTCTGGAGTTATCTTGTGGTGCTGAGACTGGAAGTGCCGCCCGGGTCACGGTGCTAGACTTACACATTACCATCCTCTGTGTTCCTTCATGTTTAACGTCACACGTTTTGGTGTTATGGTGGTAGAAATACTTTTTCTTTCTTCTACTTCTGAAACTACTACTACTTTTACTAGTTGTACTGTCCTCCTACCACCACCACCACTACTACCACTATTACTACCACGACTATATTTAATATAAGTAATATCAATATAAATAATATTGTAAATAACTTGTAACTTACAAGGTATGTGATGGATGTGGGCTGGTCCTGGTCCACACACACACACACACACACACACACACACACACACACACACACACACACACACACACACACACACACACACACTAATCCCCGCGTGAAATCTAAATACATTTCCCTAGTCCCACGTCCTCAAAAGTTTCCCCTCCCTCTCCCCCCCTCCACAAGGAACTACTCTCCCTCTCTCACCTCTCCCCCTCTCCCTCACTTTCCCCCATCACTCTCACCCCCATAACCCCTACCAGCCTCAAAAATCTATCAACACCGCACAATATAATCCATAAAAATCAACACGGCCACCAACTCCCCCCCCCCCTCTCTTCCCCCTCTCTCTCTCTCTCTCTCTCTCTCTCTCTCTCTCTCTCTCTCTCTCTCTCTCTCTCTCTCTCTCTCTCTCTCTCTCTCTCTCTCTCTCTCGCTCTCTGTCTCTCTCTCTCTCTCTCTCTCTCTCTCTCTCTCTCTCTCTCTCTCTCTCTCTCTCTCTCTCTCTCTCTCTCTCTCTCTCTCTCTCTCTCTCTCTCTCTCTCTCTCTCTCTCTCTCTCTCTCTCTCTCTCTCTCTCTCTCTCTCTCTCTCTCTCTCTCTCTCTCTCTCTCTCTCTCTTCTTTGTGTGTGTGTGAGTACTCACCTAGTTGTGCTTGCGGGGGTTGAGCTCTGGTTCTTTGGTCCCGCCTCTCACCTGTCAATCAACAGGTGTACAGGTTCCTGAGCCTACTGGGCTCTATCATATCTACACTTTGAAACTGTGTATGGAGTCAGCCTCCACCACATCACTTCCTAGTGCATTCCATTAGGCAATTTCATTAGTCTGAAATTGAAACAATTCTTTCTAACGTCTCTATGGCTTACACACACATACACACTCTGTGTGTGTGTGTGTGTGTGTGTGTGTGTGTGTGTGTGTGTGTGTGTGTGTGTGTGTGTGTGTGTATACAGGATGGGGGGGGGGGGTGGACAAGGGAGGAGATCGTGGCGGGTGTGGGACCCGACCCAAGTGTTGTGGTCGCTTGTTTCACAGTCAGTGATTGTTGTAATGGTGTGTGACGCCACCGACCACTGCCATGATATGGGGGGGGGGCATACCATGATGGGGGGGGGGGCGATAGCAACACTGGCGGGATGTATACAAGGGTATGGTGATGGGGGGGTAAGGGTAGTATGGGAGGCATGGATGACAGAAGAGATTAAGGGCATCAGGGCAGGTTGAGGGATGACTGAGGTAGGGGGGGGGGGGAGGGAAATGACTATAGAGTATGGCCGTGATGGAACAGGTGACGGGACGGTGGAGGAGGCAAGCCAGGAGAGGCCAGTGAGGAAGCTGCCGACCAGAATTGTGTTGGAGATATGAAGTTGGAGAAGAGGGAGGAGCGGGGAAGGGAGGAGGAGGAGGAGGAGAAGGGATTATAAAAGAATCAAGTGAGGGAGGGAGATGGGGAGTGACGTAGGGGGAGGAGAGGGAGGGGAGGGGGGGTAAGAGAAAAAGGCTTTCGGAAGGGGAGAGTAGAAAAGTGAAGAGAAGGTGTGAAAGTTAAGTGGTTGGAGAGAGAGAGAGAGAGAGGGGGGGGGGGGGCGGGGGGTAGTATATTGAGAGAAAACAGTTGGTAGAGTGTCAGTACATAAGATGGTAGATGGCAAAAAAGATGAGGTCCAAGAGCTAAGAGTTTGATTCTGAGGTACAAACAGTAAACACACACACACACACACACACACACACACACACACACACACACACACACACACACACACACACACACACACACGCACACACAAATTCTTGGATTGCCAGAAAGCTTTTGACACAGTCCCCCATAAACAACTGTTGCACAAGTTGGAGAATCAAGCTGGAGAAAGTGGTTGAGTTATCCAGTAGATAAGGGAGTACCTAAACAACAGGAAGCAGAGAGTTACTGTGAGGGTGAGTCTTCAGACTGGCGTGATGTCACCAGTGGAGTCCCAAAGGGCTCTGTACTCGTACCTATCCTGAACCTGATATACGTGAATCATCTTCCAGAAGGTATAGACTCATTCCTCTCAATGTTTGCTGATGATGCTAAAATTTTGAGAAGGATTAAGCCAGATGAGGACAGCAAGAGGCTACAAGATGATCTGGACAGACTGAAGGGATGGTCCAACAGATGACTACTAGATTTTAATTCGAGCAAGTGCAAAGTGATCAATATGGGCTGGGAAAGGAAATCCTTCAGGAGTCAGGACGAGGGGAAAATCTGGGGGTTGATATCACACCAGACCTGTCCCCTGAAGCCCAAAAAGATAACATCAGTGGCGTATGCAAGGCTGGTAAACATGAGAACTGCCTTCAGAAATTTGTGTTAGGAATCATTCAGAACTTTGTATACCACATATGTCCGACCAATACTGGAATATGCGGCTCCAGCCTGGAGTCCACATCTAGTTAAACTCAAAACGAAGTTAGAAAAGTTTCAGAGGTATGCCACCAGGCTTGTCCCCGAGCTGAGAGGTATGAGCTATGAGGAAAGATTCCTGGAACTGAACCTCGCGACACTGGAAGACAGAAGAGTTAAGGGAGACATGAATTAAGTATTTATTGATTAATTATATTGTTATTAAATTCATTCCTGCTACGTAGGAACATAATCTCGTTTCTGGAGAAAATTGCTACGAATTCAATTTTCTCTGAATGAGTAACTAAAGTAATTTGTTTAATTTGGATTAATACAAAATCAGCAGCAATATTAGTTTCTGCATATTATGTTAGAAGTTAGAAATGTCGTCGGGAATTTCCAACACATGAAGGAAATACAGAGAACATAGAACAGAAGGAAATCACAACGCATACACAGAGGAAAGAAATAGGTACACAGAAACTAAGTTTTGTTTTTCCTACCACAGACGTGGCCACACATTTACAATGCTAACCAGCATATATATACATTTTCTTCTGTCCTCCATGGACAGGGTTAGAGATGTGTTAAACATATAGTTCAAGGGTTTATTGAACAACTAAGAGAGTGGCAGAGAAGCAGTACGAGGATCACATGCATACAAGACTAAGTCTGAGCCAAAGTCTGGGCCAGAACTGTCCCATGGTCATATCAGGAGGAAGATAACTGTGAACGATCATGTTATCAGACGTGACATAAGGGAAGGACACACAAAGAATAAGGAGGAATATTATCAACTTAAAATCTTCCAGGAAGTATTCAAGCTGGAACCTGATTCACCACAGGAGTTATGAGGTCAAGCTGGGAGCAGAGGGCAGACTTACACGGGAAGACCTCACTTAGATGGTTGTGTTGCCAGAAGGTCAAGCTGGGAGCAGAGGGCAGACTTACACGGGAACACCTCACTTAGATGGCTGTGTTGCCAGAAGGTCAAGCTGGGAGCAGAGGGCAGACTTACACGGGAACACCTCACTTAGATGGCTGTGTTGCCAGAAGGTCAAGCTGGGAGCAGAGGGCAGACTTACACGGGAACACCTCACTTAGATGGCTGTGTTGCCAGAAGGTCAAGCTGGGAGCAGAGGGCAGACTTACACGGGAACACCTCACTTAGATGGCTGTGTTGCCAGAAGTAGTAAAGTAACTACACAAACTGGATGTGACATGAGCTGCAACACCAGACAAAATATCGCCTTAGATACTAAAGAAGGCAACTGAAGCATTGTGCAGTCCCCTTGCTATAATATTTAATTGTAGTCAGCACATTGAGCAACCTATGGCGGGGTCCAAGAACTAACAGCTCGATCCTGCAAGCACAAATGGTAAATCTAGACATATTCTCCCAGCGTCTACCCAAGAACGATTGACTGGGCACCCGTCCTCTTAACTAATAACTATTTTTTACATTATCTTAATCAACATTACAACTACAATAGCTAAACAATGGCTCACAAACATCCTCGTTTTCTATGCATCGAATTCAATAGGTTAGGTGGGTTGCTTGGGTTCTTAGGGTCCTGGTTAGGTTGAGAGGTTGGGTTGTTTACAGAATGGCAAATACCTTAACTCTTCACCTCCTGTTCACCTACCTACAACTGGGGAACTGGTTGTAAATTGATTGGCGGGTTGTGTTTCAGGGGGAAAACTTATAGCGTTAGGCTTCTACTCCTGCACCCACCTGGAAGGGGGAAGGGGGGGGGGGAGAAAGGAGATAGAATTGTAATGGGAAAGGGGGGGAGGAGCCAGCAAGACGCCAGATAAACAGAAAATGGATTTCCCCTATTCCCCTTTCTTCCTTATCCCTACCTCCCTCCTACCTCCCCTCCCTCCCCATCACCCTCCTCCCTACCCTACCTTACCCTACCTTACCCTAACCTAACCTAACCTAACCTAACCTAACCTATTCCCCTTTCTTCCTTATCCCTACCTCCCTCCTACCTCCCCTCCCTCCCCATCACCCTCCTCCCTACCCTACCTTACCCTACCTTACCCTAACCTAACCTAACCTAACCTAACCTAACCTAACCTATTCCCCTTTCTTCCTTATCCCTACCTCCCCTCCCTCCCCATCACCCTCCTCCCTACCCTACCTTAACCTACCTTACCCTAACCTAACCTAACCTAACCTAACCTAACCTATTCCCCTTTCTTCCTTATCCCTACCTCCCTCCTACCTCCCCTCCCTCCCCATCACCCTCCTCCCTACCCTACCTTACCCTAACCTAACATCTGTTACCACTCCCACCTCGTAAGCATTGTATTATGACAATAACCAGAATTACTCTTTTTTTTCCTGGGGCACTATTCCTAGATTATTCTGTTGAGAGACTTGCTTGATCATTCTTTGTCATTCTTAGCTCATTCCTGGGGAACTACTCCTAGGATACTGTTGTTAGATCATTACTAGGAAATGTGCCTAGTTCATTCCTGTGATAGTGATCCTAGGACCTTCGTTGGAGGCCATTAGTGATCCATTGGTAAGAGACTATCCTGGGAGCACAGAGAGCAACGCTTGGTGTCTCACTAGTGTGAGAGGTGAGAGAGAGAGAGAGCAACGCTTGGTGTCTCACAGGTGTGAGAGGTGAGAGAGAGAGAGCAACACCTGGTGTCTCACTAGTGTGAGAGGTGAGAGAGAGAGAGCAACACCTGGTGTCTCACTAGTGTGAGAGGTGAGAGAGAGAGAGAGCAACGCTTGGTGTCTCACAGGTGTGAGAGGTGAGAGAGAGAGAGCAACACCTGGTGTCTCACTAGTGTGAGAGGTGAGAGAGAGAGAGAGCAACGCTTGGTGTCTCACAGGTGTGAGAGGTGAGAGAGAGAGAGCAACACCTGGTGTCTCACTAGTGTGAGAGGTGAGAGAGAGAGAGCAACACCTGGTGTCTCACTAGTGTGAGAGGTGAGAGAGAGAGAGAGCAACGCTTGGTGTCTCACAGGTGTGAGAGGTGAGAGAGAGAGAGCAACACCTGGTGTCTCACTAGTGTGAGAGGTGAGAGAGAGAGAGAGCAACGCTTGGTGTCTCACAGGTGTGAGAGGTGAGAGAGAGAGAGCAACACCTGGTGTCTCACTAGTGTGAGAGGTGAGAGAGAGAGAGCAACGCCTAGTGTCTCACTGGTGTGAGAGGTGAGAGAGAGAGAGAGAGAGAGAGAGAGAGAGCAACACCTGGTCTCTCACTAGTGTGAGAGGTGAGAGAGAGAGAGAGCAACACCTGGTGTGAGAGGTGAGAGAGAGAGAGACAGAGCAACGCCTGGTGTCTCACTGGTGAGAGAGGTGAGAGAGAGAGAGAGCAACACCTGGTGTGAGAGGTGAGAGAGAGAGAGAGCAACGCCTGGTGTGAGAGGTGAGAGAGAGAGAGAGCAACACCTGGTGTGAGAGGTGAGAGAGAGAGAGAGCAACGCCTGGTGTCTCACTGGTGAGAGAGAGAGAGAGCAACACCTGGTGTGAGAGGTAAGAGAGAGAGAGAGAGACAGAGCAACGCCTGGTGTCTCACTGGTGTGAGAGGTGAGAGATAAGGAGACAGATCTCACTCACCTGACGGGTCCTCCTCTCTCTGTCCACCTCACTTTTAATTTAAAAGTTTCTTATCCCGGGATTAAAATTTATATTCCCATTTGTGTTCCTGTTCCCTTGGAGCTCACACACGCGCACGCACACACACACACGCACACACACACACGCACACACACTCACTCACAGGGGTCTGGTAGCTGAGTGAACAGCGCACAGGGCTCGTAATTCTGTGGCGCGGGTTCGATTCCCGCACCAGGCAGAAACCAATAGGCAGATTTTCTTTCACCCTGATGCCCCTGTTACCTAGCAGTAAATAGGTACCTGGGAGTTAGTCAGCTGTTACAGGCTGCTTCCTGGGGGTGTGTGTGTGGGGAAAAAATAGTTAGTAGTTAGTAACAGTTAATTGATTGACAGTTGAGAGGCGGCCCGAAAGAGCAGAGCTCAACCCCCGCAAGCACAACTAGGTGAAAATACACAGGTGTAAGGGTAGGTGTGTGTGTGGGTGTAGGTGTGTGTGTGGGTATAGGAGAGGGTGTAGGTGTGTCTGTGGGTGTAGGAGAAAGAGTGTGTGTGTGTGTGTGTGTGTGTGTGTGTGTGTGTGTGTGTGTGTGTGTGTGTAGGTGTGTGTGTGTGGGTGTAGGTGTGTGTGTGTGGGTGTAGGTGTGTGGGTGTAGGTGTGTGTGTGTGTGTGTGTGTGTGTGTGGAGGGGGGAGGGCCGCCGCTGGGATCAACATAACCTGCCCCAGTCTGCTAGGGAAGATACAGGAGGCCAGTGTTGACCTCACTAATTGGTCTGGATAATTACTCCAGTAGATGAACCTGACCCGTGATTAATGCTGGGGGCGCCGGTAAGTGATAGGGGGGGGGGAGGGGGGGCCAGGGAAGGTACACTCACATATCTCAGAGATGTCTGAGACAAACTCTCACAGAGAGAGAGTGGGTGTAGAATATAATCTACTCACTAAGATATACTCTGCTGACTTAGGATGAACAACCCAGGGGGTTTTCTTCCTATTGGGGAGTGTAGTACACGCTGCTACGACGGGTTTTCTTCCTATTGGGGAGTGTAATACACGCTGCTACGGCGGTGTGACCACTCACAAGATGAGTGACGCTGCCCAATAACCTCGCCCCTCGGGGCAAAATGTTAAAAAAAAATGTAATTTAAGATGTGTGTGTTGCCCTCAGGCGGAAGACGAGGATGGAGATGGTGCGGATCTCAGCGGCGGTGATGGGTATAGAGTTCTGCTACGCGGCCGAGACGGCCTTCGTGTCGCCGACGCTGCTCAAGATCGGCGTCCAGCACCGTCACATGACCCTCATCTGGTGCCTCAGTCCCTTCATCGGCTTCTTCCTCACCCCCATCCTCGGCTCCCTCTCTGACAACTGTCGCTCCAGGCTCGGCCGCCGCCGGCCCTTCATCATCCTCCTCTCTATTGGTATTATCCTCGGTAAGGGGCGCCTAGTTTATCATTATGCTCGGTAAGTGGCGCTGACTTAATCATTATCCTCGGTAAGGGGCGCCTAGTTCATCATTATCCTCGGTAAGTGGCGCTTGCTGCACCATTATCCTCGGTAAGTGGCGCTTACTGCACCATTATCCTCGGTAAGTGGCGCTTACTGCACCATTATCCTCGGTAAGTGGCGCCTAGTTCATCATTATCCTCGGTAAGTGGCGCTTACTGCACCATTATCCTCGGTAAGTGGCGCCTAGTTCACCATTATCCTCGGTACGTGGCGCTTACTGCACCATTATCCTCGGTAAGTGGTTCCTAGTTAAGTGACGCTTCAGTGACACATAACCACTCACTGTGAGACTGTATCACCAGATCTGTGTCCCTGTGACACGTGGTGGCTGTGTCTCCGTGTGTGTCTATGTGTCCATCTTGGGTCACTACTGAACTGCCTGTTGTTATTGTTCTCTCTCTCTCTTCACTACTCTCTACACCATCTCTTCTTATTACCTCCTCTCCCTTGCCCTCCTCCTGCTGCTGCTGCTGCTCCTGCTCCTGCTCCTGCTGCTGCTTGCTAGCAAGGCGCGACTCTGAGTGAGTTCCCTTGTCTGGTCGTCTGCTGGTATTTACAAGTTCTCTCCTCAACTTCCCCCCTCCCCATATATGTCTTCATCCCCCACATATATATACCCCTCCCCCTTCACCCCCCTCCCTTACTCCCCCCCTCCCCTACCCCCTTCCCCTTCGGTATATCGTCCCATATAATTAAAGAACGAGTCTCATTATACACTAATAAAACCTCATTGTAGACATAAATCTCGTTGGAGATTAAAATATCATCATAGATTCATAAATCTGAATCATTGTAGATCATTGTAGACTCGTAACTCTCATATTGATCAATTAATCTCTGGCTTACGATTCTGAGAACAGAATAATAATTATGAGTCTTATGAGAAGGCGCTTTCTTATATATATATAATAATCTTATATTATTATAAGACTCATGAGTCTTATGATAAGACTCAGGACTGTGAGTAAACAGGAGGGTTGATATGAGTAAGCAGAGCTGTGAGGAAAGAATGAGGTATATAGAGATTACATTACAATTGCAGATCGTCGGTCTATCCATCGGGGGAGGGGGGGGGGGTGTTACTCAGTTACTCACCTGGTTGAACTCACCTATATGTTACTTTGGGGATTGAGCTCCGTCTCTTGAGCCCCGGTTGCCGCCTGCCAGCCTGCATAGTTTACTAAGTCAAGGCGAGACGCGAGTGATCCAGAAGTATCGACTTACCTGTCAGGTGAAGCACCTTCCTATTGGGATAATGAAGCAATGTCGACCTAATTTGCATACCGGAAATGACACTTCCGTAAAGGCTGTGGTTCTCGTTATTGGCGCGTCAGTAACTGCTGCTCCTGGTGGAGGGAGAAGGTGGTGAGGGAGAGACTTATTGGAGAGAAGGAAAATGGAAGATAGGAAGAAGGACAAGACGGAGAGATAGGAGGAAGGAAGGATGAACAAAATAGAACAAAAAACAATAGATCGATAGAGCCAGAGAGGAGACTTCTCTAGCCTTACGTGATGACTCTTTGACACACCAGTTGGCTCTATCTATCCTATCCCCCGCCCCCCCGCCTCCAGTTTCAACCTCCCCCCCCCCCTTCTATCCGTAATCTATCCCCCCTCTCACCCTCCACCACCCAACACTCCAACATTGCTCCTTCACTGGTAAACCTCCACCAGTCACCCTCCAACCCCAAGCCGCCTCTACCTTAGCCTCCAACAGCTGTCCATCTTCCAACATATTAAAGGGAAGGATATCAGGCAATAAAGAGATATGTATGGGGGGGGGGGGAAAGGAGAAGAAACGTTATTATAGGAGGAGAAAGAAAGATTAAAAGAAAGGAAGGAAGGAAGAAGGCAGTGGAACAATAGACAAGTTGGAACAAGTGCCTATGAGAGAGAGAGAAAGAGAGGGGAAGAGGGAGGGAGAAAGAGAGGTAGAAGGAGAGGGAACGGGAGGTAGAAGGAGAGGGAAAGGGAGAGAAACTGCGGAGTCTTAAAACCCAGTTAATGACTCGGGCCACTCACCAGGAGCTCTCTACACCCAGTCACACCCACCAGGAGTCATACGTCTTGAAATAGATGGTGTAGTCTTACCTATACACTGACATCGTTGTGGCTGACAGCTCCCAAGTGGTTGTGTGAAGGCACAGACGACATTCCTCTCATTCAGGACGTTACTTTTGTAGCATCTGGTAAGGCCATCTACTGCTAAGATGTCATCCCTAAGGGCCACTTTTCTGTCCATTGTGGCCTTCAGGACTCTATCCTCCGTCTTATGGGCGTCGGAAAGACGTTCCTGAAGCAGAGTTTTATACTGACAGATTCTATAGTGTAGACGAGGAGTCACAATAACGTGGGTGAAATATGTTGACCAAACGTCGTCGTCCCTTCACTTTCTAGTGTGTGGTTTGGTCAACAGATTCTATAGTGTTGACCTCTTGCGTGAAGGCACATGGTTGACATCAGTATTAAGACCTACTTCCTGTGTCAGATCCCTAGGTACAGGCTCCAGTAGGCCAGCCTGTACCAAGGGAACTGCTACAGGCTCCACCACAGTTCCCTTCTGAGCCTCACATCTGTGAAAGGCAGCTTACCTTGGCTATTTCATGTTAAGCTAAGCACAGACTTAAGCTCGAAAGATTCCTAAAGCTGTCTTAAGCGTTTCCTCTCACATACCTTCAAGGAGATGTCAACATACCTGCAGTAGACGTCAGGTTTGTGGTCGGGACATAAAGGTGACGTCTTTCTCCTCCTCAATGACATCCATGTGATAAATCGTCAACATGACACCATCACCTGTGGCTGTGTGTGGGACAGTGAGTGTGGCGAGGCGGGTAGTGAGGGTGAGGTAGAGTGTGAGGAAGAGGACACCAGTATGAGGGATGATGGTGGGGGATGGTGAAGGGGGAAGGGGTTCGGACAGTGACTGGTGAAGCGTGAAGCAGATTGTGGTGGTGTGGTTGTGGTGCTTGCCTATTACCACTTACCTATTACTACTTACCTATCACTACTTACCTCACGATATTTATCATAATGTTTAATGCTACAACTTTCAGGTCTTTGTGAATGTGTTGGGTCAATAAGATTTTCATTAAATAATGATTTAAGTGTTCTCTTTGTCACTGCTAATGAAATACCAATGTCAATTTCTACTACTGGTTTCCTACAGGCTGTCTTTGCAAGCATATCAACAGTGTCATGCCTTGAGATGCCAACATGTGATGATATCCAGAGGAATTTAATTTCAAATCTGTTTTCTTTAGCAGCTAAAACATTCATTCGTATATCACTGACTATTTTCTGGGTGTCACTACTATGTGCGTTCAATGCCAGGAGTGCACTCTGCGAGTCACAGTATATAAGTCCACTGCCTTTGTCTTTTAAAACTTCAGTGGCAAGGTATATACCTGCAAGTTCGGTTTGAGTTGTACTTGCCCAGTCATTGACGCGCTTCATTACTGTATGTACGAGAGAAGCTCTCTCAAAACGCAAATGTCGAATACACAATGTGTCAACTTTGTGAAAGAGAAAACATGCACTCCCTTGAACATTATATTGTAGAATATCCCATATTGACTGACTTTCGCCCTCCTGGGCTGAGGTATGCTGAACTCTATATGAATACTGGACTATATGAAATTAAAAACTATATGAATACTGGAACACTTGATGATATACTAGACTTGTACCCAAGATTGACTATATAATGCGTCTGTTATACAATGTATGTGATGTAACTATAACCTGAGCTTGTAAAAGTATCTCTTAATCACCTTCAGTGGTTAAGTGCTTAATAACTCACTAGTTTCTGTAGCAGTTGTCTTACCCTGTCAGAGCAGGAGAGGCATAACTGTGCTAGGGTTCAGGTGTCTTCAAGACTCTGTACTAGTAATCTCTCCATCTTTATTCTCGCATTAATTTTTATGCAAATCTCTGCATTATTTCAATTTTGGTTTTGTGCTTCACAAGATGCGGATTCCAGGCCGGTGCTGCATATTGTAGTATAGGCTTTACACATGGTGTATATACTGAATTGAAAGAACATGTATTTTCAAGGACGTTTAATATTTGCCAGCGTCCTATATATATGTGTAACCTTCGCTTGAATCAATCAAGTGATCCCATTTATACTAGGTGACCCGGTAAAACTGTTCCACATATCAACAACCCTATTTCCAAACCAGTATTTACCCACAACCCACATTTTTACCCTCTGCGACCCACAACATCCCCCCCCCCCCTGATGCAACCCGTCCCATTCTACGGACTCCTACACCACTTTTTGACTATGAGTTCGATCCACTGAGGTTCTCCTCAGGTTTGGGACGGTCGTAGTCTCATATTTCACTACTACATATTCACATGTGGGTATATTATATATACCCACATTAATATCCATTGTTTGGTGTTTTGTGTTGGTGACTGAGTGTGTTGCCTGCTGCAGGCCTGGTGCTGGTGCCCAATGGGAAGGCCATCGGCCTAGCTCTTGGAGACGACTGGAACACCACGACCCTCGCCAACACCTCTTCCTCCAACGACCCCTTCACCTCCCAGCAGGTAGGTCCTCACCCGTCTTGTCATCGTCATTGTTATTGTTACTTCCCTTTAGACGGGTAGGTGTGAGTCGTGGGTTGTGTTGTTCTGATGTTCCGTTATGTGTGACAGGTGAGTGAGCTGATGACGGCTACGGAGGCCGGCTTCCTCAACGCCAGCACCATCACCCAGGTCGTCACCCAGCTCCAGGACCCCGACAACGTCTCTCTCATTGATGCTGGTAAAGTGTGTGGGGTGAGGGGGCGGGTACTAAGGCGGGTCTCTCTACTTACTGCTCCACTCAGCTAACATATTTAGGGGAATATTCACACACACACACACACACACGCACACACACACACACACACACACACACACACACACACACACACACACACACACACACACACACACGCACACACACACACGCACACACACACACACAAAGAGTCAATGCTCGATCCTGCAAGCACATATAGGTGAGTACACACACACACGCACACACACACACACACGCACGCACGCACACGCACGCACGCACACACACGCACACACACACACACACACACACACACACACACACACACGCACACGCACACGCGCGTGTACAACTGTCTCCCTGTGACAGACTTCCAATCTTAACCAAATCGCTTTGCAACGCCACCTGTTATTTCCGTTCTAGATCCCCCGTTGCTCGCCTCTGACTGTCACTTTTATCCCCTTTCCCCTCGTGACATTATATATATATATATATATATATATATATATATATATATATATATATATATATATATATATATATATATATATATATGCGAACAAGCCTGAATGGTCCCCAGGACAGTTTTTGCTGATGAGTTTTCAGTTATATATATATATATAACTGAAAACTCATCAGCAAAAACTGTCCTGGGGACCATTCAGGCTTGTTCGCATATATATATATATATATATATATATATATATATATATATATATATATATATATATATATATATATATAAATGTGTGTGTGTGTGTGTGTATATCACGAAAATAAACACGTGATTAAAAATGTGACAGTGTCAGACCACGGAGGAAAATTGAAACAGGAATTTCCTTAAGTACTTTCGTATATTAATACATCTTCAGAAGGAGTCTGAAGATGTATTAATATACGAAATACAGACCAAAGAGATCAGCCACGATGGCTGACAGACAGCCCACTTTACATACACATCGTCTGTGACTGAGAGAGAGCAGCAGACAGGTCGTGTGGTAGACAGTTTACGGTAGTGTAGCGAGGTAACACTGAAGATCTCCCTCAAGAGAGCCAGCTCTACACAGTGTCCGACCGACAGGTTCGTCAGCAGCGCCGCCAGGAGTCTCTGAAGGTCAGGAGGAGCAGCAGGAGGAGGACAAGACCGGGTACCAGTCCCACCCGTGGGGCATCTTCTTCACCATCGTCGGCACCATGTTGCTCGACTTCGACGCCGACGCCTGCCAGAGCCCCTCGAGGGCCTACCTGCTCGACGTCACCATTCCCGGTCAGTCTCTCACCTCTTCTCTCACCTCTTCTCTCACCTCCTTTTCTCTCACCTCCTTTTCTCTCACCTCCTTTTCTCTCACTCCCTGTCAGATTTAGCTACTCAGGACGTAATGTCCATGTAGCACGGGCTATGGTGAGCCCGTACCCCTGTCCTCCATCTAATCTCTTATTATAATTCATTGTGTTGGGGAAACAGACAGCCAGTGTATATATATGCAAGTTAGGGTTATATCGAGGTCCCCCCCCCCCCCAAGATAGAACTACTGACTCGCCAGGATGCAGCCCCTACAACAAGCTGACTAACTCCTGGGTACCTGATTACTGCTAGGTGAACAAGTGGTATTAGGTGATAGCAAACGTTGAGAAATTTATACATAATCTAGACATGATACTTAATCTAGAATAAGATAAATAATCCAGACTATGATACATGAACTTTAAGCATCACTATTACCAAAAATGTAAAACCCGGGTCCATCTCAAACACCAAACTTTATTATATAAACCTTTAGCCCAGCTGTGGCAAGTATAGAGGTGCGCACAACACACCCCCGCCTCCCACAACACACCCCCGCCTCCTACAACACACCCCCGCCTCCTACAACACACCCCCGCCTCCTACAACACACCCCCGCCTCCTACAACACACCCCCGCCTCCCACAACACACCCCCGCCTCCCACAACACACCCCCGCCTCCCACAACACACCCCCGCCTCCCACAACACACCCCCGCCTCCCACAACACACCCCCGCCTCCCACAACACACCCCCGCCTCCCACAACACACCCCCGCCTCCCACAACACACCCCCGCCTCCCACAACACACAGCACTTTACCCGCACAAAATATACACAAAAAACTGGAGGTCTTGATAAAAAATCAGTAATTTTGTTTATGTAATAAGGGAATGATATCTTTGTTTTGCATGCTGCCGAGGCTGCCAGAGACGAGAGACGCCCTACAGGCCTGGAGAGAGAGAGCAGCTCCTAGCTACTTTACACCACCAATTGCTAACTTTTCTTTCCTTAAAGCCGCTCGTCTTAAGGTTTCAATTAATTTACACAACAAAATCCTATCAGCAGTGTTTCATATTCGCATGGCGGCGCTGAAGACTTAGCGGGACTTAGCCGCCAGCCACAATAAGAGTGGGGATGGTGGCGCCTCCGTGTCCCCGTGGCTCTTGGGGGCACTGTGGCTCTTGGGGGCACTGTGACTCTTGGGGGAACTGTGGCTCTTGGGGTCCCTATGGCTCTTGGGGTCCCTGTGGCTCTTGGGGTTTCTGTAGCTCTTGGGGTCCCTGTGGCTCTTGGAGGCACTGTGGCTCTTGGGGTTTCTGTAGCTCTTGGGGCCACTGTGGCTCTTGGGGCACTGTGGCTCTTGGGAGCACTGTGGCTCTTGGGGTCCCTGTGGCTCTTGGAGTCCCTGTGGCTCTTGGAGTCCCTGTGGCTCTTGGAGTCCCTGTGGCTCTTGGAGTCCCTGTGGCTCACTAGGGAGCACTGTGGCTCTTGGGAGCACTATGACTCTTGGGGTCCCTGTGACTCTTGGGGTCTCTGTGGCTCTTGGGGTCCCTGTGACTCTTGGGGTCTCTGTGGCTCTTGGTCTCTGTGGCTCTTGGGGGCCCTGTGGCTCTCAGAGGTCACGATACGCAGCCAACTTCGCTCTGAACTAAGACACCCACTTAAGTTTGGGATTAATTAAATATAAAATAACAACCACCGTGTTAATTAAATTGAATGTCTCCCTGAAGAGAGATTTGTCGCTCTGGCAATTTGTTTACTGCCAACATGCAGAGCAGAAGTCACACTAACGTCACTCAAAATTATTAAAATATGATTTATTAATTTTTTCGATGTTTAACATTTTTTTAATAAAACTTTTAAATGGGGAACTCGGCACTGTCCTTAAGTTTAAAAATTCTTCTTACCTGTTTGAGGTTGTTTTAATTTGTGCAATTTTGAGCATTGTTCGATTGAGTTGAGTTACTTAGTTTATTAAAGTTTGTATAATGTGTTACTTAAAGGTTGGATTATTGACAGTATTCATTGGAAGTAAACTTTGCGATATTAACTGAAGGTTAACTCTCCAATATTGATGACCAGACCACACACTAGAATGTGAAGGGACGACGACGTTTGCGTCCGTCCTGGACCATTCTCAAGTCAATTGTCGACTTGAGAATGAGCCACAATCGACTTGAGAATTGTCCAGGACGGACCGAAACGTCGTCGTCCCTTCACATTCTAGTGTGTGGTCTGGTCATCATACTTTAGCCACGTTATTGTGACTCATCATCCTCTCCAATATTAACTAGAGGTTAACTGTCCAATATTAACTAGAGGTTAACTGGCCAATATTAACTGGAGGTTAACTGTCCAATATTAACTGGAGGTTAACTGTCCAATATTAACTGGAGGTGACAGTGTTGTTGACCTGGACTGAGGTGGGATTGAACACGCGAGCATTTCCAGATTTCAGAATTTAAAAAAAGAGAGGACAAGAATCGCGCTAAATCTACCTGAATTCCTTTCATCTATAATACTCAATTCCGACGTTATAAAATGTGAGAATCCAATTAAAAAAGTAATAACCGGATCAGCAGATGGCATCACTGACGTGGAGTGTGAACACGGCGGTGGAAATGTGCACTTGTAAAAGTGACCGACCCGGTGCTTTAAGGAGGCCTGGAAGTGGTTTTTGAGTTCTGCTCATAAGTTCATAAGGCTCTACTTTACCATTTAGTGCTCATAAATTTATAAGTTCATAAAGCTCTACTCTACCATTTAGTGCTCTATGTCATTATACTCAAGGAACCCTCGACTTAGTCTCAAATATTTAGTAAATTAGGCTATTCTCAAATAATAAGTACATGAGGCTATTAACAGACTAACGAATTACGATCGCCTCATATTGATGATACGTTCATGTCATTTTCTTCATAAAACATTATAGTCATCTATTTTATAAATTACACCTCAGAGCGAGAGACAATTCTCTCTCTTTTTCAACGTTTATCGAAAATGTTTTTTGTGCTTGAGGCAGAAGTGGGTTGTGTAGAGCGGAGGAAAAGTTTGGTAGCGTGACAGAGGCAGGCTGCCACCGCTACACCAATATTGGATGAGTTGGGAGCAGGTTTCCGTGTAACGTGTTGGAGTGTGTGAGGCTTCGGACCTGGCAGTGTTCATACACACTCAACTCTCCTCGCCAATACTTACAAACTTTAACAACAAAAATATCCAGACAAATACCCGTTAAATCTTCCAAACACCCGGGTAAACACCTGCTTAAACATTCAGACTAACACCCTACAAAATATTTAGATTTCCACCCTCTAAAACCTGCAGACTTGTGTACAACAGGTGAGTGGAGATCACGTTAAACATGACCGTGATAATGGATGGTGGGGTGGTGTAGAACATGAACAGGATCGAGCCGTGGGGGGAAAATATTAAATTTCAATTGTGAAAAGGGAAAGATAACACTTAGTGTCGAGTGAGATAATGATGGATACAGAGTAATATTTTGTTTTTTTTCAAAGCGAAGACTTTGAAAAAAACAATTGAATTTCAACCTCCCCCCCCCCCACTTCGGGACGTAAGTGTAAGGGAGGAGATGGTAGACAGTGCCAACACGGACAGCCTTACAGGTCACAAGTCATTGCAAGAACAGGTAGTATGACGGGATACTAGAGCTGAAGCTCAACCCAGGAGCTCCAGAAGAAAAGACATTAGCCAGACTAACTTCCTCTCTCCCCCCAGGACGAGTATATAGTCGGCATAGCTTAGTGTTTTCTCTTGATAATTATCTTCCCTCCTGCTCCTGCTGATGCTTCTGCTGGTGGTGCTCCTGCTGGTGTTCCTGCTCCTGCTGGTGCTCCTGGTGCTCCTGCTGGTGGTGGTGGCGGCGGCAGAGGACCACGCCGTGGGGCTGTCCACCTTCACCATCATGGCTGGTCTGGGAGGAGGCTTCGGGTACGCCATGGGCGGCATCAACTGGGACTCCACTCTCATTGGTGAGCACCGCCACGCGGACCTTCCTATCTTCTCACATCATTATATTTGTAACTAGGACATCAAACTGAATATTTGTCATGTAAACTGTATATGTGTTTGTGTGATTTTATGTCAGCTTAATGTATTACTCTGTGTCCACCCCACATACACATCCATACGTGTGTTTACTGGGGCGACCCGTACACATCCACGCTCTCACCCATGTATACACCCACACTCTGCACTCAAACCGCCCGCACGCCCACCTCAACACCCCCGCCCACGGCAGGAGTGATGCTGGGAGGGCATGTGAAGGCGGTGTTCACTCTGGTGACCTTCATCTTCATCGCCTGCGTCGTCAGCACCCTCTACTCCTTCAGGGAGATCCCCCTCGACGTCCTCCGCAACTCCACCAAGGCCCAACTCCAGAAGGTGAGCCCTCCATCTCTCTCTCTCTCTCTCTCCTGTCTTCTCTCTCTCTCTCTCTCTCTCTCTCTCTCTCTCTCTCTCTCTCTCTCTCTCTCTCTCTCTCTCTCTCTCTCTCTCTCTCTCTCTCTCTCTCTCTCTCTCTCCTGACTTCTATCCCTTTGTGTGCTCCTGTGGTAATATAGCACACAAGAAGCACTGTCTGGTTTGGTATTAACCCTGTGTGTGTGTGTGTGTGTCTGTGTGCTTTTACAAGCGTGTTTTACGGTTTAATCACGTGGGCTGCGGACTCCCAGCAAACACACTTCCCATGAGACTGTTAATATGTTGTTTGTGTACACACAAGACGCTGACTTTGGCTTCTGGTTATTCTTGTTTTTTTTAAATTTGATAGTTTTTCGTAAATTGGCGGATCATATTTTCTGAGGTAAATATGCTATTAAAAAGCAAATCTTGTTTTGAGAGGTAATAGTGTTGTTTCTAGGAAGTAAATCATGTTTTTTTTTGGTCAATGTTTTGAGAGAAAGTTTTAGAGGATGTGATCTACGCGCTAAGTCTCCTTTGAGGTGAAATGTTGGTTGGGCTGAATCCTGTTTTGTACGAATGTGTGTATGAGCACATCACGATGTATACACATCAAGGTATTGCTTCACTAGGATATACAATGGTGACAAGTAAATAATATATTGTTATACTGAGAGTTAAACGTTTTATTGATAGGTAACGCTGTATGTGAAGCTGTGTCCTGTATGTCACGTTATCTTCTGTATGTGAAGCTGTCTTATGTATATCATGTTGTATCCTGATCGTGAAGTTGTTTGATATAGTAAAATAAAGTTATGATTATGGCATTAAAAATAATAATAATTATTTTATTATTATTATTGTTGTTATTAGTGATTAATGCCTGGAGCGATAAGAAGCCAACAACCTCCTTGATACGAATTTACAGGTAAAGGTGTCGTTAATTATCTTGTCCCTGTTAATGAGCTGATTTAACGAGGTAACGCAATGTTGCACCTCTCTCAACTGCCTTATATTCCGGCTCAAACTGTTGTCATGCTGACAATTCGGGGTCATTACCACTCACTACTGAGTTGTTAATTAACGTAATGATGTGTTTACCATTAACATGTCCCTGATTTATAAGTGAACTCCCGCCACCAGGGCATGTCGACGGATCAGCCGGCTGGCCACGAGGACGAGGAAGCCAAGGCCGGATACGGCAGTATGAACACAACCGGCCTACCTCCACTCCGGCCTAACTCGCTCCCCCTGGCGGTGAGTATCCGGGCTGGACTGTGCCAGGGTACAGTCGACACTGTACGACACTGACACTGTAAGTGTCTAGGGGAAGTAACTAGGTGTAAGTGTCTTGGGATGGGCCTTTCTGTCTGGAGGAAGTATCTGGATAAGTGTCGGGAATTACGTTGGTAAGTGCCATGGAATGTGTCTACGTAAACGGTAAGTGTCGAGGAAATTACCAGAGAATTTGGTTTTGAAGTTTTAAATTGGAAGGAAGGGAAGGGGATTGCTTCAGTGTAAATATAACATCACAAAAATAGGCACACGAAGCTAGCACTGTAAAAAAAATAGGGGCCACAGAAATTGGGGACCCCAGAAAATGGGGCCCATAGAAAATGGGGACCACAGAAAGTGGGGACCCCAGAAAATGGGGACCCCATAAAGTGGACACGACAGAAAGTGGTGCAGAGAAGTAAATTAATGTGAGGAGGAAGGCGTCGTGGATCATGATGTGATCTATCATGAATCACAGATTCCCGGCGGAGCTGCTGGCTAAATCCTCTCGTTAATTATAATTTGCATCTCTGGTAAGGCCAGATGAGGTGCACTTTCCACGAGGACTCGCAAGTGTGTGTGTGTGTGTGTGTGTGTGTGTGTGTGTGTGTGTGTGTGTGTGTGTGTGTGTGTGTGTGTGTGTGTGTGTGTGCATTTGCTATTTATGCCTGCAGGATCGAGCTGTTAGCTCTTGGACCCCGCCTTTCTAAGCGTCGGTTGTCTAGTGTACTGATTCCCGACATATATTTCCTCTATCATACCTACTACATATATTTCTCTCTCCCACACACACGCGCGTGCGCCTGTAGCGTGTTTTTGCAGTATCATGAGATTCATGATACTGTATCATGATTCATGATTGACTCATCGCCTGCTCATGAGATTCAATTCCCCTATTTTTTTTCCTCATAAGTCACGCCTCTCAGCTCTGGGACTAGTCTTTTCTACCATCAATCTCTTGGAATTTCTCCAGCTACGTTATTTTGCTTTCTGGGGGTTAGGACGCGAGGCTGGCCCTCAGTACTGCAGGAGCGGTGTAACATTTTGGGTGTAGAGTTGTAAAGACATGGAGTTGACGCATCACTCATCACTCCTTCCAGTCTCATTATTGATTATTCTTTTCATATTTGTGTTATTTAGTTGTGATTAGAATTGGTTGCGAACTGTCGATAATGTCTCGTTTTCAGTAACACGATCTTGCTTTTCTGACCGTAATAGCAGAATGGCCACGACCCGGATGAGGGAATTGAAGCCCAGCGCTACCAGGGCTACGATGGCCAGGGCTACGAGGGCCAGGGCTACGAGGACCAGGGCTACGGTAAGAAGCTGGCCCAGGAGAAGCCACAGCAGGAGACCTCCTTCAGTCAGCAGGTGGGTGGAGAGGGTGGCCGCTACTCTCCCATACCCACCACCGCCTCCTCCATCATAAACGCTACCGTCTACACAGTGATGTAAACACCACCTGCTACATTACCTCCTACGCTTTACACTTCTGTTACATTACGCACACACCACTTTATACTTTACACACAAGGCTTGCTACATTACACACGAGACCTTCTACATTGGAACAAGATCTTCCGCAGACACAAGACCTTCTACATTGGAACAAGATCTTCCGCAGACACAAGACCTTCTACATTGGAACAAGATCTTCCGCAGACACAAGGCCTTCTACATTAGAACAAGATCTTCCGCAGACACGAGACCTTCTACATTGGAACAAGATCTTCCGCAGACACAAGACCTTCTACATTGGAACAAGATCTTCCGCAGACACAAGACCTTCTACATTGGAACAAGATCTTCCGCAGACACAAGACCTTCTACATTGGAACAAGATCTTCCGCAGACACGAGACCTTCTACATTGGAACAAGATCTTCCGCAGACACGAGACCTTCTACATTGGAACAAGATCTTCCGCAGACACGAGACCTTCTACATTGGAACAAGATCTTCCGCAGACACAAGACCTTCTACATTGGAACAAGATCTTCCGCAGACACAAGACCTTCTACATTGGAACAAGATCTTCCGCAGACACAAGACCTTCTACATTGGAACAAGATCTTCCGCAGACACAAGACCTTCTACATTGGAACAAGATCTTCCGCAGACACAAGACGTACAACAGACACAAGTCTTTATATACTGTGAACGGATATATATTTCCTGCTGATATACAATAATATTTTGCTGGTGTGTGGAAAGCATCCTTGTGTGCTAAGGAAATATTCACAGTACAGTATTGCTATGTTAATGTGAGCACATATCTGTATGTACGTTGTATGCTGTTTGGGGGCAAATATTATGTAAGTAGGTTAGGTTAGATTTAGTTAGGTTTTGTAACATAATTTTTTTAAGTGACGTCTCGTTGGGAGGTGCAGTTTTGACAAGTATAATTGTTTACTACGTAGGCATCTACTACTGCCAATGTTTCTAATTCATCTTTGTAGTTAATAAAGTGATGACTTGTTTGAGAGTGGCGATAGGTCTGTGAGAGTTACAAAGTAACCTAGAGAGTACACAAAGCCAGTTACATGGCGGGTGTACTAGTCACCTTGTTCTGTGTTCCTCAGAGTTCTTCATATTTGAAGGGTATCACGAAGTAGTGATGATGCTGGCGTGTCTTACAGAACCCGACGACGGTGGTGAAGGCGGGCGGCGAGGAGGAGGAGGAGGAAATATTGGCAGACATTGAAGAAGCAGCGGTGCCCGGAGCGACCCTTCGACAGTACCTTCTCTCCATCGTGTACATGCCTAGGGTGAGACTTGAAGGGTCTAGGATGGTCGTAAGGCTCCAGGGTGGGGGTTAGAGAGCGTCCAACTGGTTCAGGGTGTAGGGTTCAGCAGTCCCACAGTCAGTTCTGGGGGGGGTCTTAAGGTCCTAGTGCGAGGCCATGTTTCTTAATGTATTCTTGCTAGCTTAGTTTACTCGAATCGTTCCTGGTTAACTTTAGTGCTGGTTCTTGCTTGTTTCGGGCAGGTCCTGGATATGTGCCACTGGTTAAGGGTTGGTTCTTATGGGTGAGGGGGGGGGGGAGGGGTTCTAGGTGTGGTGGCCTGGGCCCGGGTCCACCCCAGAACTAAGAGTAGGCTGCTACTGGTCCCAGACATGTCCCCAGATGGCTCTATGGCTCTTGTGCCAGCTCTTTCACTATAATATCTGGCTAACGTGGCTCCAAGGGCCAGTCTGAGTGGAAAAGTCAATTTGAACAGAATAAATACAGGACTGCTGATTATAAAGTAAATATTTAATTGAATATTATAAGTTAATAATCAAACCCGCACATGAAATATAATGTAAGTGACAGTCTGTGTCACCCTGACAGTCTGCATCACCCTGACAGTCTGCATCACCCTGACAGTCTGTGTCACCCTGACAGTCTGTGTCACCCTGACAGTCTGCATCACCCTGACAGTCTGTGTCACCCTGACAGTCTGTGTCACCCCTGACAGTCTGTGTCACCCTGACAGTCTGCATCACCCTGACAGTCTGTGTCACCCTGACAGTCTGTGTCACCCCTGACAGTCTGTGTCACCCTGACAGTCGCTGCGCGTGCTGTGCCTCACCAATCTCTTCTGCTGGATGTCTCTGGTGTGCTATTCTCTCTACTTCACCGACTTCGTGGGCGAGGCTGTGTTCGGCGGGGACCCGGGGGTGAGTCCCGCCGCTACACCTCTTTCATATTCCACAACAATGATCTGCATCACAGGAAGTTAATAGCCAAAATAAAAGCAAATCATGGATTAGAAGTATACAAAATATTATTTTTGACTGGCAAGTTTTCCATATTGTTATTTTAGTATTGAAATATATGTAGTGTTGATGGAAGAAGGGTTCCTACAGGCTCCAGATGGCACGGAAGAGAAGGAGCTGTATGAGGAAGGAGTCCGCTTCGGGTGCTGGGGGATGGCCCTCTACTCCCTCTCCTGTTCTGTTTACTCCTTCCTCATAGAAGGTCTCGTCAAGAGGTTGGTAAGTTACCGCCAGGAGGTAAGTTACCGCCCTTACTGACGCACGGTAATAAGCAGGAAGTTAAAAGATACTAAACTTATAATGTGGGATCGAACCCGCGTCCCTGGTCTCCTCAGGCACTCGCATTCATAGATACCACATTATTATACAATGAGGAAGATAGTTAAGCACAGTCAGTTCACAACCGTTTAGTCCCCTGGTTCGATTCCTGGACAAGGCGAGACATTTAAAGCTTTTGTTTTTGTGTTATGCCGGAGTGCTGTGTTCACCTAGCAGCAGATAGATACCTGTGAGTCAGTCAACTGTTGTGGCTGCTACCTTGAGAGTGCTTAGGCTTAGCAGAACGTCAGTAAGCCTGACAGTCTCCTGGTCCCCAACAGTGGAAAACCAGTTGTGTATTAATATGTATAGTGTTTGTGTTGGGTGAGAGGTGTAAGGTGGGTGTATGTGCAGGCTGTGACGGAGGTGTTTGTGTCGGGCAGGGCCAGACCGGTGTACGTGTGGGGCCAACTGGTGTACAGTGTGGGGATGGTGTGCATGGCCTCCCTCAGGCACCCGGCCGCCGTCATCCTCTTCTCCTGCTGCGCCGGCGTCATGTACTCTACGCTCTTCACCATGCCCTACCTCCTAGTCGCCCACTACCATGCCTCCCAGACGGTATGTACCCCAGTGTACCTTCTGCTTGACACACAGTACGTACCCACTGTACCTTCTGCTTGAGCCCTACCATGCCTCCCAGACAGTACGTACCTCACTGTCGCTACCGCTGGGTGACGGTGGGTCTTACTGCACCTGGGTAACCCAGGCTGGGTTACCACCACACCCTGGGCCAGGTAGGTCATCCACCCTGGGGCAGGTAGGTCATCCACCCTGGGGCAGGTAGGTCATCCACCCTGGGGCAGGTAGGTGCTTCACACTACTCATGACTCTCCATTACAATATCTCGGGCTGGTGGTTCACATGTGTTCTTATTCCCTTGTGTGGGGGGGGAGGGGTCCTCAGTATTGTGTAGGTGTTTACTTGTACACCCGTCCATGTAAAGTGATGTACTTGTACACCCGTCCTTGTAAAGTGATGTACTTGTACACCCGTCCATGTAAAGTGATGTACTTGTACACCCGTCCATGTAAAGTGATGTACTTGTACACCCGTCCTTGTAAAGTGATGTACTTGTACACCCGTCCATGTAAAGTGATGTACTTGTACACCCGTCCATGTAAAGTGATGTACTTGTACACCCGTCTATGTAAAGTGATGTACTTGTACACCCGTCCATGTAAAGTGATGTACTTGCAGAGAATATTTTTGTATTTAGTGTTCATTTCTAAACTATTGGATGAGAGGAAGCACTCGCAGCTTAAGTATTCTTCCGTGTCGTTCAAGAGGTTTACATTAAAGACAATAATCCCGATATATTTATTGGACAGTTCGTTGTAATTGTACATTCGTCCATCAGTATTTGTATAACTATGACCAGTTTATATATCTAGTTTTATAGAAAGTAGAATATTTAATGTTTTAAATAAGATGTTTGTTTTAGAATGAGACGGATATCTTCAGGTTAACACTTTTTTGTAGTCATAATGATGTAGATTTTGTAGATTTTGCTACCATGTTTAGAATAAACAAATCCACAAGGGCCGTGACGAGGATTCGAACCTGCGTCCGGGAGCATCCCAGACACTGCCTTAATCGACTGAACTACGACAGGGTAAAAAGGGTTGAAACCCTTGTGGATTTGTTCATTTTATGCATCACGTTAGTGTGATTTCTGTGTGTAATGTTTAGAATAATATAACATTATAGCCTTTTGGGCTATTGTAAGACTTTGCTTTCAAGAAGTTTGATATAGTTGTGTGTAGAGTGGCGACCGCTGGGGACCCATGCTCATCATCACATGATGATACGTGATGATCTCAGACGAGTCTACACCACAACTCATCTTACCTTGAAGTATGACTCTCCTACTCTGCTCTACTATGACCACTTCCTTGGTCAAGTTGGGACGCGACTACCTCGCTTATTCATCCCGACCTCAGACCAAGTCCAGTCCATCCAGCAGTCGACCCCAAAGACGCATTCATATATTGTAACATTCTGTTCATTTAAAACGTGAATTTTCTCAAATATAAATTAATATTATTATATATTAGCATATTGTGCATATTTAGATATAGGTTAGGTTAGGTGTTTAGGTTCTGTTGGCGATTATATGTATTTGTAGTATGTGGGTGAAGCATTTACAGCGTTGTGGTTCGAACAAAATTCGTCAGTGATTATCATTCTTGCGAGCATAGTCTCCGCTACCAATATATCTGTATTTATTTCTTGTATTTTCTCCTTTAATATGCTTTGAGATGGGTAAGACTTTGAGGCTTCTCTTCTTGACCTTATCTGCTGTGTTAGAGAAGATCTTGATAGGAAGTGGAAGGGTATTGTGTGTGGGAGGGGGGGGGGGGAGTAGCTTTGAAAATGAACGCATTGTTTCTTAATGAACGTTCACACCTACAAAAGCTATATTAAATAATCACTTCAACTTTCCTCAACACCAACAGTTCCAGGCTGAGACTGTCGAAGGGTCAGCAGTACTGGCAAGCAACGGGCCGGAGCAACAGGTGCGCGGCTTGGGGACCGACGTGGCAATCGTGTCATCAATGGTGTTCCTGGCGCAGTTTATCCTGTCGTCGTGCATGGGTTCTATCATCTCTGCTGTGGGTTCTACCACCGCCGTCGTCTGCGCTGCCAGCGTCCTCGCCGCCTGTGGTGCAGTTACCGCTACACAAGTCGTATACCTCGATCTCTAATACGTTTTCTTTGGTTCAAGCGTCGGCACCATAGAAAATATATTTCAGCGTATACTATTGTATTGTCTGTTTGGCGGATGTAGGCATGAGTGATAATTAGCAACAGTAGGAACGCTTTCTGTACTAAAGGTTAAATTATATATAAAATCTATATACCTCATTAGGTATTCACATTAATGATACAACAATATGAAACTTGAATGCACAATTATGTGCAGAAATAAATAGATGTATGTATTTATTTTTCGACAGCTAAGTTTGTATAAGTGTGCTAGCCTATAGAGATGTGAATGAAATTAGCTTATCTCACAATTTTTCATTCATGATCTTGTGCTTTAAGATTCATGATATTAAGTAAATATAGGTTTTAAATAAGACGAAGTAGTGAGGCCAATGATGTGTCCCGGATGGACTGGTGTTTTCCTGTCCTTTTTTGGGGCACAGATCATGAGAGCTGTGATTTATTTTAATTTCTTTACCTGAGGGTCACTCTCGCTAGTTGCCTTGACGAGGACAGGAAACCGGCGGCTTGTCAAAGGTCCCCTCATTTGTTCTGATGATTTTATCTTTTGTCTCTTAAGCAGCAGTGTTTTGGTATTCACGGCTTGAGCGGGTAGGGGGTTCCATGAGTTTATAACCCTATGGGTGAAGAACATCTGTTTTCTGTCTTTGTGGCTTGTTGAGCTTGACTCCGTTGCTCCTTTTTATTATTACACTTATTTTATTTTATTATAATTATTAATTTTATTTTATTAATTAATTTTATTTTATTAATTAATAATTATTTTATTATTAATATTTATAATATTATTATTATTATATTATTATTGAAGAAGTTGTCTAGATCAACATCCTCCAAGTTGTTCAATATTTCAAAAGTTTGATGATATCAGCCCTGTCATGTTTGGTTTACGATGCTGTTAACCCTGTGGCCCTCAATGGTTCCTGGTATGAGAGTCTACGTAGTTCAGGACTTATTTTTGTCGGCCGGTGTTAAACGTTCATCAAAGCATTGGCACATCTCTTGGGCTCAAATAATTAGCTGCGAAATAGCAGCTAAAATCTGTCTCTCAGCTTTTTATTCTCAGTTTATTCGATTATCATACGTTTACGTAATTTAGTAATAATGCTGCATTTAGTTTTATTATTTGCTAGAAGCCGATTGTAAGAAGTGAGTAAATGTATTTGTATGTAATATAAATGGAAATTACCTAAGAGCATTGTATACATGTGAAAAGGCATTTGTTTATTCCTATTTTCATGGGTTTTACCCCTGCACCTTGATCTCCCTGAGCCAGTCGACGTGCTCTGTGTCTCCTAAGTCACGAAAGCGTTCGTACAGAATTGTAATTAGTTTCTTGTTATTTTTGTATCTGGTCACTTGTTTAATTTTTTATTTTATTTTATTTGTAAATGATGTGCTCTTAAATATACTAGAAATGTGATGACATAATTAAGTAATTTAGTGTGAGCATAACTGTGTGTACGTGTGGATAAGTTCTCTAAGTGTGGGCAACTTCTCTATGTGTGGACAACTTCTCTTTGTGTGGGCAACTTCTCTATGTGTGGACAACTTCTCTAAGTGTGGACAACTTCTCTATGTGTGGACAACTTCTCTATGTGTGGGCAACTTCTCTATGTGTGGACAACTTCTCTATGTGTGGACAACTTCTCTATGTGTGGACAACTTCTCTATGTGTGGATAACTTCTCTATGTGTGGACAACTTCTCTATGTGTGGATAACTTCTCTATGTGTGGACAACTTCTCTATGTGTGGATAACTTCTCTATGTGTGGACAACTTCTCTATGTGTGGACAACTTCTCTATGTGTGGACAACTTCTCTATGTGTGGACAACTTCTCTAAGTGTTTACAACTTCTCTATGTGTGGACAACTTCTTTATGTGTGGACAACTTCTCTATGTATGGACAACGTCTCTATGTGTGGACAACTTCTCTAAGTGTGGACAACTTCTCTAAGTGTGGACAACTTCTCTAAGTGTGGTGCTCGACATCGTAGTCAAAACAATATGGAAGGTAAATGAGTGTTAATATCAATGTAATAACGAATGAATATGGATTATGTTGCTTATCTCTGGCTAAGATTTGGTTACGTTTATCAGTATTTTATTAGCTAACTGTGCAAGGTAGTGAGGATGTTTAGAGGCATCAACGTGCGCAGCAATAAAGGCGCACATGCCGGGTTGATGTGCGCGCAGCCTGCTAAACCCACCAGTATTTCATTGATGCAAATATCAAAGTCTACTACATTTGAAGGGTGAAATGTATTGCTTTAGCGCTTTCAACCCTCTTGGAACCTGGGTCAAAAGCAGAATTAATACGGTCGAAGGTGCTAAAGCTATACATTTCACCTTTCAGATGTGGTAGATTTTCAATATATATATATATATATATATATATAATGTTATTATTTAAAGTACTTTTTAATTAGGTACAACCAGCCGTAAACAAAGGGAATATAATAACGTCATTCAAAAGAAAAAGAGGACTACAAATATATATATTTTGTGTGGGAATATTAACACTAAAACCTAAGTACTACACGAGCTTCGTACAGGAATATGTGTACATTGTACCGAGGTGTAATATATTATACATTATGGTGAGAACATCCTTCAGTGTTGCTTAGGGTTCAGTTCTCTTGTGTAGTCCACTTACTAGAATGTGAAGAATGTTGTAGATTGACGAACGAATGTTTCCTGTAGCTCATGTCGGGAATAAAGTTGTTATTTGTTGTGGGGTTGTAATTTGTAGCCTCTGAGGAAGTGTAGGCTAATGCTGATGTTTTGCCGGAAGTAAAATCACGGGGAGATGGCACCAGAGTTTAGAATGTAGTAATGCAGTGACTTTCAGAACTGATCCCTTTGTAAGTGATAAGTAGTGTAAATATAATATTATATTTCTTTATTTACCAAGGGAAGGATCCTTATTCTTGAAGCATTCTCATGTTAAGCCTTGGCGGCATGATTATAGACAATCTTGTAGAAATAAACCATGTAACCTTAATTGTTTAAAAGTGTATATTCATTTTGTGGTAAAATACTAGGATTAAAAGAGGTTTAATTATTCAGGTTAATATTGAAGCCTATCGCGGTAGCTCTGATTCTTGGTATTATTTATATTTAAAATTAATAGTCAAAGTCAATCGCTTGTTTGACTTATGGAAAATGACAAAGTGATAAATACATTAGAATTAGGTGTCAGTCGTGCCTACAAAATATAATTATTTTCGCTATTAAAAGTATTTATTAAAAAATAGCTTAGTCTGTATGTGTTGAAGAATGGGTTAAGTACGACTTTGTAAGTTTTATACAACTTGAGTGAATTCTTGTGAATATACGAAGTTGTCGGTCGTGCCTCTGGCCGTATATTTCAGCGTTTCCTGTTTCTTCAGAGGATATAACTTGTGAAAGATTTGAATTAACAGCAGATTTTATACATTAGGTTTAAGCTTTAAGCCTGGGATTGAAGTGTGTTGGGAAGCTTCGGATCCCTCACAGTTCTCTAACTCCTTCAATTATAATCTCGCACTACATAATCCATCACCCGTGCTACGATATAGAACGATCGTTGTGAATTTCTAGTTATATATGTCAGGCCGACTGCAATGTTCCAGTATTCGCATTAAAAGGTCTATTTTTTTAATTATTGATGTTAAAGGCGACGACAAAACTAGAAACACTTAAAAATTTAAGCTTACTTCAGTTGTATATGGAAACCAAGCATTCAGGTATGTATGAATTTAATAAATAGATGTCACGCGTATTATATTCTTGCCCGCGAAAATGATTTCGAAATATGAAACTTCTGATTGAACGAGACATTCAATTGTTCGCATTGGTTTCTTTGACAATGATTTAGGTTTAAGCATTCACTGTTATTTTCCATTAATATGTGTTAGTTGGGACAAAAATTGTATTTACTCTATAACAAGAGTAATATTTTATTGTGCACAAAATTAAGTTTGTAAAAAAATGATTAGTTATCCGAAGCCTTAAATAATGAGGAAGAGCAACAGTATTGAGACACCAAAAAGCTCCCTGAATTTGAGTCAGAGCTGCCAACCCTCTTAAAAAAAATCTATGATTAACAACGTAATACATTTGCTTGATAAGAATTAAGTAACTGCTCTACAAGTTTCAGGGAATGCATCTGTATAAAAATAACAAAATTTTTTGCTTAAAAGTAGTAAATTTACGCTACAAGTGAAGTGTAATATTACAAGGATAAGTTTCGTAGGTTGGTAGGTCGTGCTAGTGTGCCATTGGTGGAGCGGCGGCAGCGGCGGCGCCATGATTCAGAAGGCGATACATTTTGTGTAAACATTCGGTGTTCCCGCGGTAATGTCCACTTACTTATCCTACTTAATACCTCTACAGCAGCTCCCGTCACGGCCCCGTCGGCACCAACACCACAACTCACACAGCTGTGGTAAGACAGATGATAACTGTGTTTCACGTATCATTAGGTCGTACCGAGAGAATATCCTTTGGCTTAATATTTATATCTCGACTCAGGTGCCAGGTCCCCGGGTTCAGTTCCCGGGAGAGGATTAGAGAAGTAGGCTGCCTGAAGTCTCTCTTTCTAAAGTTAGTACCGAGCCTATTGTGGGTGTTACTTAACTCTGCTCTCTAGTGGTTGGTGACTGCGCTAATGGCCGCCTTCTGTGGCTACAAGAATAAAACAACTCTGGGAATTTTAATCTATATTACAATTTGTTTGACGATCGTTGCATACATTTCATTGATGACATTAGAGACATTTAGGTAATGGAAAAATGTTTATATAATATATATATATATAATATATATATATATATATATATATATATAGATATATATATATATATTATATATATATATATATATATATATATATATATATATATATATATATATATATATATATATATATACACACACACACACAGTGTCAGACCACGAAGGAAGAATTGAAACAGGAATTTCCTTAAGAACTTTCGTATTTAATAATACATCTTCACCCTTCTGAAGATGTATTATCAAATACGAAAGTACTTAAGGAAATTTCTGTTTCAATTCTTCCTTCGTGGTCTGATATTGTTATATATATATATATATATATATATATATATATATATATATATATATATATATATATATATATATATATATTATATATATATGTAATATAATTTAAATACAATGAGGACACGACCAAATGAACCAGATGTAAAAATCACAAATTCAGAGACGGATACTCTCGCAAAACTTATTGCTGCAAAACAAATAATATTAACAGTTTGGATCCCTTTGATAAACATATAATCAACCTCATTGATTATATGAATCATTGATTAAATGATTCATTTATTAAATGAATCATAAAACTCGTCGTTTGAATCTATTTATTTGTAAAGACTGAAACTTTTCTTGAAAATTCACTTCACATTAAAGTGTTGGAACAGCATCGCCTTGCCTCGTGCATCGAACACGCACTAACATTTCTTATAGCCAGTGATAACCTAAGGTTTTTGTAGTTGTAATCCTATCAAACATAATGTCTATCCATGGTTGGAGGCTAGACACTGAGGGCTAGCCTCGCCCAACTTTGCAGGGTGAATGGTCTGGGATACGGGACGGACATGGGCAAGTCGAAGTCCTATTGGTCTTATTAAAACAGAGTCGTGCCTAGTAATGAATAATGACCCTACCCACCGAATTGGCGAAAGGTGGCCGGCTGAGTCCCTAGATTTCTTGACTTGAAAACTATGAACGTGCATTTAGTGGTGTGTTACATTTTCAGATTGATTGATTGATAGACAAAGATTAAGCCACCCAAAAGGTGGCACGGGCATGAATAGCCCGTAAATTTTCAGATAGAAGGGGAGAGGTGTTATAGGGAGGGAGGATCTTTGGGGAGAGAGGTGGAGAGCGGGATACGGAATGAGATGAGAGTGGTAGTGGGAAAGTTGGGGGTGGAAAGAGACCCGGGCGCAGATGATTACCTCTCCTGTTATTTAGTATGAATAGAGAGTGAAGTCAATTTTCTCTGATCCTCTGTTATAGGAACTGGTTCAGTCTATTATGAATGGCGCAGCCTAGTCTAGCATAGTGTCCGTGCTTTTGTTTGGTGTAATGAGATGCGTGGCGTCTTTGGCTTTTAACCTTCATATATGTTTATTGGATATTTTTATGCATCTAGAATATGTATTGCTGGCGACATTTAATAGATTATGAATATTTATCATTGTCAAACCTGACAAAATATCTCAACGGTGATACTCGTGGAAGTTATAACCGCTTGCTATTGTGTATTTTGTGTGTTGCTATAATGTCACGAAAATGGTGTGTGTGGGGGGGGGGAAGGGGTAGAATAGGTTAACGGAAAGATGCCAGTACTTGAGGGGTAGGCCTCGCGCACAAGTGACAAGGGAGGCCAGGCAAAGGGATGTGATATACTATGTCTTCTATGGGTATATGGGCTTTCAGTTGACCTGGTGTTATGACTGAAACCATGGCACTGTCAAAATTACTCCCGGTCGTGACTTTACTATTCTTCATTGGCTCTGATAAACTTAGCTAGGCTACATTGGTTCTTGTAAACTTTGCAAAGTTTAACTGACACTGATACCACAGCTGGCCCTCACATTGGTAAACTTACCGAGGCTTCGACGACTATGGGAACGTTAGCAACGCTACAGTTGTTCTAGGTCTGGTAAACTTAGCGATCCCCCAGACACCGGTAAACTTATCTAGACTTCAGTGACTGCTTGATGACAGAATCAGGTAAGGTAAGGTAATTATAAGGAGAAAGCACCAAAACCAATTCGATTGTATCTGGATACTGACTTATTAACCAAACCCGTGCTAGTGTAGAGGTTAGCGTGCTTGATCACCTCTGGTTTTCAATAGCTCTTGTGCTATGTTGATGATATGCTCCTCTTAGACTCTTCCTCGCGTCTACTTCCCACAAGTACTGGATATTGTCGAGAAATATACCTAGTAGCCAGAACGCACTTCTTGGCCTACTATGCAAGGCCCGATTACAACATATATATCATATATATATATATATATATATATATATATATATATATATATATATATATATATGTATATATATATATATATATATATATATATATATATATATATATGTATATATATATATATATATATATATATATATATATATATATATATATATGTATATATATATATATATATATATATATATATATATATATATATGTATATATATATATATATATATATATATATATATATATGTATATATATATATATATATGTATATATATATATATATATGTATATATATATATATATATGTATATATATATATATATATATATATATATATATATATATATATATGTATATATATATATATGTATATATATATATATATATATATATATATATATATATATATATATATATATATATATATATATATATATATGTCGTACCTAGTAGCCAGAACGCACTTTTTGGCCTACTATGCAAGGCCCGATTTGCCTAATAAGCCAAGTTTTCCTGAATTAATATATTTTCTCTATTTTTTTACTCATGAAATGATAAAACTACCCATTTCATTATGTTTGAGGTCAATTTTTTTTTATTGGAGTTAAAATTAACGTAGATATATGACCGAACCTAACCAACCCTACCTAACCTAACCTAACCTATCTTTATAGGTTAGGTAGCCAAAAAAGTTAGGTTAGGTTAGGTAGGTTAGGTTGTCGAAAAACAATTAATTCATCAAAACTTGGCTTATTAGGCAAATCGGGCCTTGCATAGTAGGCTGAGAAGTGCGTTCTGGCTACTAGGTACGACATATATATATATATATATATATATATATATATATATATATATATATATATATATATAATATATATATATATATGTATATATATATATATATCGGATTATCTTAAATATTTCGAACATTTTATCTGATATTATTTCCATTTAAGTAACCATGTATTATATTCGAGTCAAAATATGCATATTAACGTGAGTATAACTAGACCTACATAAACTTGAAATTGATTAAATAAATATTATAAACTCCGTTCATTCAAATCTGAAAGTTTTTTGGCAAATATTTCTGAAAATAGAACACAGCTCTTTGTATATTAGGCATTACGGAACCTGTCGGCTAGGCTTAGTAATGCTCTTCTGGCCCGTTTCGTACGAATTTGTATTGCTATGATGTGTGTAGACTTCCCCTGAAAGGTTTTAAATTCTCATTCCTTGGACATGGTGAAGTTTCTTATTTATCACTAGTACACATACACACAGGCGTCTCGTCTTGCAAGAATGCGATGGTTAGTAATTCAGTAGTTTTTGGGTTTGGCATGTGTGAGGAGCGTCTCTGAGTGTGCATTATCAGTATGACTTGAGAGTCAGCGTTACGAACTTGGCATCCAACTCCTTGGATGGGAGGCTACCGTGTGTGCTGTACCGTCAGGATAATTATCGTATTTGAATGCGATGCGGTGTGTCGCCTCCCCGGCAACAGGGACTCACCTGCCCCGGCAACAGGGACTCGCCTGCCCCGGCAACAGGGACTCACCTGCCCCGGCAACAGGGGACTCGCCTGCCCCGGCAACAGGGGACTCGCCTGCCCCGGTAACAGGGGACTCGCCTGCCCCGGCAACAGGGACTCACCTGCCCCGGCACCATGCACTTTACTTTCAATGAAATCCTCGTCAGTCATTCTTAATTTCACGTAAGTCATGTACAGTACAAAATTTAATTAAAATTATTTTAAAATAATAAATTCTACCACTCAGACGCAATTGTAATACAGTATAAAAAAAACAATATTTTTGAATTGTGATACTTGTTTCCGCATTTTTAATAATTGGTTTTAAATTCGGACGGTCACTTTTGTAATGTGGAGCGGTCCAGTCAAAACTTCATTCCATGCGCGCTTGCCAACTTTAAACAAAGGAAATTGTTATATAATGTAATATAGACACAGCTTCGTTTTTCAGTCTTAGGTATTTTAATGAGTAAAGCATCAAATGTTTCGGTATATTACTCTTCCTACGAAATAACATATTACTAGCCATTAAAGCCTTATTCTTCTTAGGCTTTATTATTATTTATGTTAATATCTGTGCTTATGACTTAGAAGGAACACACACACACACACACACACACACACACACACACACACACACACACACACACACACACACACACACACACACACACATAAAGACAGTCTATTTAACACAAGGGGAACACGCACAAGGGGACACAGGTGGAAACTGAGTGCCCAAATGAGCCACAGAGATATTAGAAAGAACTTTTTTAGTGTCAGAGTGGTTGACAAATGGAATGCATTAGGGGGTGATGTGGTGGAGGCTCACTCCATACACAGTTTCAAGTGTAGATATGACAGAGCCCGATAGGCTCAGGAATCTGTACACCTGTTGATTGACGGTTGAGAGGCGGGACCAAGGAGCCAGAGCTCAACCCCCGCAAGCACAACTAGGTGAGTACAACTAGGTGAGTACACACACCACACACCACACACCACACACACACACACACACACACACACACACACACCACACACACACCACACACACACCACACACACACCACACACACACCACACACACACCACACACACACACACCACACACACACACCACACACACACACCACACACACACACCACACACACACACACACACACACACCACACACACCACAAAATCAGCAACATCGAGTACAAAATGCCATAAATTCAAATTGCAAAAAAAAACTAAGCTGTCGGTAGACATACCGAAATTTTCTTTTTGCATGCAGATAGACAGATGTAATAAATGCAATACGGGTTAATGCACGCCAATACTATGTGAAACATGAGAGCCTCACATGACTAAGGTTACAGGGAAGACGGGACACCACGAGCATGGCTCTCTTCCTGCCTCTACACTTAGCTGGCCAACACTCAGGTAATTACACAAGTAACAGTTTCTGTACGTTACTGTTAGGCTACAGGTCTGGAAAATATAAATATTCATGTTTGTGGTGAACTTTTTGTTTGTCGAGACATCCGTACGGCTTATTGGCCTAACACTAGGCTAGTCTATGCCTTCATTCGTGTCTTTTACACTGAGGAAACATGACAGAGATAGTTAAGCATAGTTCTCCATGCTAGATCATCATATACGCGTTTTTATATAATATTTTATTAACTTAGCTTATTTTTTATAATACACCTAATTTTGTCAGGTTTTACTTGGATAAAAAGTGGTTGTACATGACCTTTAAGGTTCGATTTTTGCCCATAAGCTGAACGTGGATTGTTTGATAAGACAGACGTCATGTTTATTGTATCCGAAGAGAAACATTCAGGGGTAACTGCATGAAAGCAACGTGGCAATAAAAATGGACTTATAAGCTGGGATAAAAGTTAGTACAGATTTGGTTTTTATACAAACCAAGTTTAGACTTACATTTCCTGCTGTAAGTCATTGTAGCAACACCATAACTTAGTTGTGAAGACAACACTTCATAATTATATAAAATGATGACACGATACACTTTTGAAAGTAGTGTTGGAAACGCACTTCAAAACGGTAATTGCATTACTTTCCCAAGATTAACCTTGTACGGCCAACACACACACTCAAATACATATTTGTAATACAGTACAACGTTCTGCAATATTATGCTCGAGCCACTTGATAAAGGCATCAAGTATACAAGATGTTCACTGGCTTTCCTCGTCATCTTGGCAAATCATTGTAATATTTTGCGTCAGGAATTATCATCAGATGAATAACAGTTGTAAACATCCGGAACACTTGTCAAACCTAGTACTGTCCTGCTCAATGTAAGACACACGTAAGTGTTTCTAGGGGGCAAAAAAAATATAAAAACTGTACAGGACATATACAGTAATATATATGTATGTTTATATATATATATATATAATAAATTCAGCTTAAAACCTAAAACAGGACGTATATACATGAGGTTAGGCGTAATTATATAAAGTTGTGTGCAGGTTATCAAGATGATCTCGAGGAAGAGCTTAGTGGTGTATGAAACAAGACAAGGGCAGCAGGAGGAACTAAGAACTATACAGTATATGATCGTCTTGTAGCGGACTGTTAGTGTTCATCTTACAAAATAACAGGGGAGACTTGATTAAGATAACAATCAATAAGACTTCTGTACAAAATTCGATCTTCCAAAGATCTTACACCAAGTCTACGAATATTCTTTGTTCTAAAATGTAATTTTTTTTTAAACCACTATACTACAGGCCTAAGAATAAAGGGAGGGGGGGGGGTTTATTTACAGTGTTTGGGATGGGATATTTAAGCTCCTTAGATTGCCACAGTGACTCCGCACTTCCATAGGTATTACCACCTTAAGAAAACAGTCTGGAGATGATCTCTCAACATCACTATAAGCTCATATTCACTATGTTTTGTCGAGGGAGACATTTCACATCAGGTCCGGCTCACTACGAAGCGACAATGGCACCTTTTTGTAATGCTGGAAAAATCTCGATAAATCTAATAATTTATGGCTTAAAATTGTACATGTATTTTTTTTTGTTTTAATCTATCAAATATTCCCATAAATACAAGAACTTAGACTATGTTCAGGTAAGTGTGACATTGCAAATGCATTTCCGCCAGCAAGCGCTTCAACCTCCCAACGTGAGACCTGGCGAACGGCACCGTCATTAGTCACACAAGTCGGGTGGAGGGAAGAGCAGCAGCCCGAGGAACGGAAGGGCTTCGAGAGTGGCGGCGACGCTCGCTAGTTGCACGTGTGGACCGTCACGTCGCGTATACAGGTTCTGCACTTGACGTAGCAACACCAGTGGAACTTGCAAGAGCAGCGTTCCTGTACACGCTCTTGGAAGCTGGTGAAGCCTCGGTTGCAACAAAGCAAGTCGCAGCCGTCCAACCCGCGCGACGTCTGAAACATAAAGACTAGTTAGGGGGGAAAATATACATACCGATTCTAAACCATCATCCAAGACTATAGTACTTGCTGCCAGTATTATAATATTTGGAGGATAGTTTGTCGATTCGTATAAACATTATGAAAATATATTACATGCTGGTTATCAGTATAAATTCCTATTATGATTTTTTATTTTTACTATATTACTAATAGCCTAAGTTACTCTATCCCTTTGAGGTGTATTTTTTTCTTGTCTCAATAAACTTACTTGAACTTGAACTGTTCAAGTTTATTGATCAATTACTGTTGATCTCTTTATGTAAATATTATCATTGTTTCTTTAATGAGAATAATGATAGTCCTGACCTTGTTACAGCGTCTGCCGTGGGTGCCCAGTGAGCCACTGTTTATGTCGTAGTCGCAGTACTCTGGTGACGACGACACATACACCAGGTCCACCTCGGTGGGCTTCTTAAAGTACTGTTTATTGGGCTCGAGCTCGGCCCGTCCGGACACCTCCTTCACGCGCACCTCCGTCGCCCCGTCGAACTTCTCCTTTAGGATTTCACCGATCTGAGTCATGGCCGAAAGATCAGGTGAGTGGTAATGTAGTTTTTGTGTAAATTAACGCCTTTTTAAGTGTACAAACATTTATGAATAAGGTTTATTAATTTGAAGTTGAGGTAGAAAGTGTATAGGGGAATTTGTGACTAATGGACAGGTAATTCAGTGGCAGAGGATGTTGTTGAAGTGTGATAATGCTCAACAGATGGCGGTAAATGTCCTCTGCCTTCTTTTTGCTATGAATGGTGTCGCACTGCTGATAATTTTTCGAAAAATTGTCATTATTTAAGTAAACATGCGTTTAAATGTTTGCAATCCATAAAACAAGTGCCAGAGAATGAGCCAAGCCTCGCTCAACACTGCTTGCTTCACCAACACTTCTTAGTACACATGTTACAATCTTCTCCCAAGTGACAATTAAGTTATATTTTTATATTTTTGCTATATTGCAAATGTTAAATTATTAAAAAAAATGAATATGGAGATTTCAGGCCTATGCTCATGTAGTGGATCCATGAGGTCATTCAGAAGTAAACAGTATAAAGGATCCGATAAACTTACCGGAATCTACGAATTGGATTTTTTTGTTTTATAAATAAATTCTATACATTGAATAGTCATTGGTTGCAACATAATGAGAGCAACCCTAGCGAAGTGCTTCTCAGTTAGTAATTCTCCATAAACTCTTACGGGCAAAATAATTATTTAACTGTCTTCTCAAGCAAATTATCTTCTGATTTTCCAACTGTCTTAAGTCATTACTCCCCCGGGCAAAGCTGGGTAAAGAACGTTGATTCAGTGTTGTTCTCCGTTGATCCTACGGTTCCCTAGCAGCGCTTGCCGGGATATAACTGTCAGTGCTAATGGACACAATCTGTAAGTTACATATCTCTCAAACCATTGGAAGTTTATTCAAGAACGGAACGGAACTATCAGGGGGCAAAGTACCAAGCCATTAAGACTGTATAGCACTGGGAAGGGGTCAGGATTTGAGATGGGACGGGGGAAGGAATGGTGGTGCCCAACCACTTGGACGGTCAGGGATTGAACGCCGACTTGCATGAAGCGAGACCGTCGCTCTACCGTCCAGCCCAAGTGGTTGGGGGTGTTTATTCAAAGAAGAAATAGTTAAGTCTATGGTAATGGAGTACCTCTCTGAAGGTTGGCATGGCCTTCCAGCAAGTCTTCAGTTCGCAGGAGCCGGACACGCCGTGACACTTGCACTCAACCCGCATGTTCATCTCGATCAGCTGCAAAATACAGAAAGTGTAAGAAAGTGAAGGGGCAGGTTGTAATCCACAAGGTCATCTCGATCACCTGGATATATATCAGGAAGAAAGTAGGAATGTGAAGGTGCGGCTCAACCCACCTCATTATCTCCATCAGCTCAAGAGACCTGCTTAAAATGCAGGAGTGGATCAATTAGTAAAATAATAAGGATTATTAATTATATTATTGGATAGATTAATAAATAATTCTATATAGGAAAACAAGAGCCAAACCACCGAGAATAATTGAAACAGATAAAATAATAATAATAAATAATAATAATAGTAATAATTTTATTTACAAGAAGGTACAATGGGTTTGCGAAATTACATAAGATTGGTATTTTTACATTCTTGCAAAGCCATTAACACGCATAGGTAATTATCTATGCCCGAAACGCTAAGTGTAGTTACAGGATGAGAGCTAGACTCGTGGTGTCCCGTCTTCCCAGTACTCTTTGTCATATAACACTTGAAATTACTGACGGTTTTGGCCTACACCACCTTCTCACCTAACTTGTTCCAGCCGTCTACCACTTTGTTTGCAACAGTGAACTTTCTAATGCTTTTTCGGCAGCTTTGTTCCTTAGTTTGAGTCTATGACTTATTCTTGCAGTTGCGGGTTTCAAGAATTCTCCATCAATTTTGTCGATTCCTGTAACTATTTTGTTCGTAGTGATCATATCTTCTTTTTTCTTCAATCTTCTGGCGTTGGCACATTTAACGCATCAAGCCTCTCCTCCTAGTTCTTGTCTTTCAGTTCTTGAAGCCACTTAATTGTAAGTCTTTGCATTTTTTTCCAGTTTGTTGATGTGCTTCATAAGATATGGGCACCACACACCCATTGTATATTCCTGTTTCAGTCTCACAAAGGTCGTGAAAAATGTCTTTAACATTTCGTTATCCACGTACAGTATTTATATATTTTTATTTATTTATTTATTTATTTATATACAAAAAGGTACATTGGGTTAGAGAGAATACATAGCATAGTATTTACAATCTTGTAAAGCCACTAGTACGCGCAGCGTTTCGGGCAGGTCCTTAATCTAACAGATAATTTTAAGTAGGTAAATTCTAGCAGAATTAATAAAATGATAACAGATACATTGTAAAGTTTGACAGCGTAACATAGACTTGTCGCACAATGTTCTTTATTGGTTCTCAGGTGACAGTTTCCTGTCCATAACCAGCCCCTAGATCTCCTTTATTATGACAGTTCTTTTAGGCCTTTCACATAATTTGTAAGGTGTGCGTAGCAAATTTTCTCCTATTCCACATTGCATAACCTGAATTTACCACTAATACTAGTGGCCCTCGACGAGGACAGGAAGCCGGCGGCTTGTCAAAGGTACCCCCCATTTGCCCCGATCTTTTCCAGCTGTATTTTAAAACCCAGCAGAGTTTTGGTGTTTACGGCTTCGGCGGGTAGGCAGGCGGTTCCACGGGTTTACAACCCATAACGTGGCATTTATTCACATTAAATTTCATCTGCCATGTGTTGCCCCATACACTTTTGTCCAGGTATTTTTGAACGACATGACAATCGTTTTAGTTTATCTTTAATAATAATATAATAATATAATAATATTTTATCAAATTGTTATTTTTATTTACTGTAGTTACTCCCTGAATATTTTTCATTTTCTTTGACGTAAACAAAGAAGAAAACAGCAATTTATTGAAGGTGGGCTGATGCAGGGTACAAGGCTACTTGTCACAGGTTGTAGAGTTCCTCCAGCTCCTTAGATGGTGGGCAGGAACCATGGATGCAGTGAGCATTTCTTCTCTGGATCGCCACACTAAGGCGCTGAAAGAGGAAACTGGCAGCTCTAGGGTCTCTAGTTGTTTCAATTAACTTGGGCCTAGCTCCTTCAAAAAACTAGGCTCACTTTTACCCCAGGCACCAAGTGTCTCTGAGGCAATGGGGACAAAATTGTAATGGTGATCAAGATATCTGTATTTACGTGACTTGGCAGCTTCCCGGTGATTGGCAGCTCCTCCTGCCTATGCAGCACTGAAGTCATCATAGGTGTTGGCCAAAGATGAAACGCAAGTGTAGTCCCACACCAACTGTCTACCATTCTTCCAGGGGTTCACCGTGATTCCGTCTGGGCGACCGACAGACTCATCAGAGTTGCGGGGCATTAGGTAACAGGTTCTCTCTGCTGGAAAACCGGGTTTGGTAAGGCTTCTCTTAATGTCATTACCCTCGCCATGTCTTGCATGCCATCCTCCTGTCCTTTGGCAGAGAAGGCCATGCCGTCCGTACCTGTCGGCCTCTGCCTCGCCGCAAATACACCTGTATTCGGTGTGGATTGGAGCAGCGAGGCGGAGATCCATGGCAATTCGGAGGGCCTGCGGTGTGAGACGGGTGCCGGTTGCTGACATTGGGGTTGCTAATAGGAAGTCACCTGCATGGGGAGCTGCTACAACAAGTCGGGCAGTGTCATGTGTTGTCGCAGCTTCTAGGCATGTCGCAGCATCTTGGTCGGCAATGGGGCGATCCCAGCTGGATTGCTTATGGGCTTCAGAAGGTGGTGGTTGGGGTGCTGGTCCTGCGAGAGAAACCCATTTGGTGTTGCAGACCGCAAAGTTGGGATTATGTACCCCTGCCTGTTGACCTAGGTACTCAGGTAGGATTTCCTTCACCAGGTTGTATGTTTATATATATATAATATGTATATATATATGACTGTGTCAGACCATGGAGGAAGAATTGAAACAGGAATTTCCTTAAGTACTTTCGTATATTAATACATCTTCAGAAGGAATGATGCTTGTGGGCTTCAGAAGGTCATTCCTTCTGAAGATGTATTAATATACGAAAGTACTTAGGAAATTCGTGTTTCAACTCTTCCTCCGTGGTCTGACACTGTCACATTTTTTATCACGTTTATTTTCGTGATTTACACACGTGTGTGTGTATATATAATATAATATATATCTATATATATATATATATATATATATATGTCGTACCTAGTAGCCAGAACTCACTTCTCAGCCTACTATGCAAGGCCCGATTTGCCTAATAAGCCAAGTTTTCATGAATTAATGTTTTTTCGTCTACCTAACCTACCTAACCTAACCTAACCTAGCTTTTTTTGGCTACCTAACCTAACCTTACCTATATATATAGGTTAGGTTAGGTTAGGTAGGGTTGGTTAGGTTCGGTCATATATCTACGTTAATTTTAACTCCCATAAAAAAAAATTGACCTCATACATAGTAAAAAGGGTAGCTTTATCATTTCATAAGAAAAAAATTATAGTAAATATATTAATTCAGGAAAACTTGGCTTATTAGGCAAATCGGGCCTTGAATAGTAGGCTGAGAAGTGAGTTCTGGCTACTAGGTACGACATATATATATATATATATATATATATATATATATATATATATATATATATATATATATATATATATATATATATATATATATATATATATATATATATATATATATATATATGACAATGTCAGACCACGGAGGAAAAATGAAACGGGAATTTCCTTAAGTACTTTCGTATATTAAATACATCTTCAGAAGGTGATATACGAAAGTACTTAAGGAAATTCCCGTTTCATTTTTCCTCCGTGGTCTGACACTGTCACATTCTTAATCACGTGTTTATTTTCGTGATATACACACACATATATATATATATATATATATATATATATATATATATATATATATATATATATATATATATATATATATATATGCAACAATGATCACAAAAACACTGATCCAAGTATGCAGAATAACCACATATGAAAAATAGAAAATAGCATTTTCTATTTTTCATATGTGGTTATTCTGCCACATATGAAATATATATATATATATATATGTGGTTATATATATATATATATATATATATATATATATATATATATATATATATATATATATATATATATATATAAACAGCCAGGATGTACTGTATATATAATCTGTGCTTGCAGTAATGGCTTTTCATGTAATTTAAGGGCCCGGTAGTACGGTCTTGTTCGTTCCCGACTCAATCAAAAATTCCGAGTTTGAATCCCGGCCGGCACATAAATAGACGGGCACGTTTTTTTTATCACCTTATGCCCCTGCTCACCTAGCAGTAAATAGGTACCCAGGAGTTAGTGAGCAGGATGCAACCCATCGTTGTTATCGGGGGGGGGGGGGGGGTCAATATTTCAACCTGGGGGGGGGTGGGACCTTAATATAAGCCTAACATGTACTGTATGAATAAACTGGCTGGCTGTCCCCCGACAATTTAATTATTTCGCTTAATTAATTTAATAAAGTGAATTAATTAAATCAATTTCAACTTGCTTATCATAAGCAAATTAAATAATATGTATAGTCAACATTAAACAAAATAAGTTACTGGCGCGGAAATCGGCAATAATTAATAAATGGCGTCGCAGATTTACAAAGTTTGCCGTCCATGTAAAAGTGTCGTAAACATTGAGGCGTGCAGATATTGCCTTGTAAATCTGTTGGTGAAAACATGAGAGGATCCTTGGTAAATATGGCGAGCTTGTGCATGTTACCTCTCCATATTGGCAGCCCCCAGCGTGCCTCCTCCTCCTCCTCGCCTCATACCTGACTCACAGGGAGAGAGAGACGGGCTCCCACAGGCATGGACAGAGAGACAGAGAGGGAGACAGAGGAAGATACAGACACGTACTGAGACAGATTAAGAACAATTTAAACGGGACAATAAAGAGTATTGAACAAGTAATAATGCTTCGCACTCGCATGACATGTAATACTGTAATAATGTAAGTCTCTATGTAATGTAATACTATGTATGTATTAATGTAATACTATGTATGTATTAATGTAATACTATGTATGTATTAATGTAATACTATGTAATGTAATTACTAGACTATGTGAGTAATTCTCACATAGTCGAGTATGTCGAAAATTTGTCTTAAATAATTTCAAATTTTGCTTCTGGTCCCAATTTTGAGCCATAGTAACCGAAGGTTTTAACTAATTGTCAAGAAATTGTTGAAGGTGTGAGTGCGCTCTGTGGAAGTCCTCCATCATCTTACGCTCTTGAGAGTCCGGCCAGTTCTCTAGATTTGTCACAACTAAAAAAGCCACTGTTTTGTCTGACCTACCAACCCAAGCAACGAGCATATTGAGGCCAATGTGCAGAAAAAGGTTAATATTACTGTATCTTAATTTGTGCTAATGTGCCGTATTGTTAATGGATACGACATGAGGTGATGGGTGTGAGGAGATGGTTTCTCTCAGTTGTGAGGAGTGAGAGTTTCTCCTGATTGATGATTGATGAAGATTAAGCCACCTAAGAGGTGGCACGGGCATGAATAGCCCGTAATTCAGTCTCCCCTCCCTCACCCCTCATATATATACGGTTTCCCCGGGCATGAGTCCCACGGGGAGACATCTCCCGTCACGCAGGGTGCAGTCGCACCTCCACAGATCTCCAGTATCAGCTCTTGATACTGGTAATGGCTCAAAAGGGCCACCACTTACGGGCTATTCATGCCCGTGCCACCTTTTGGGTGGCTTAATCTTCATCAATCAATCAATCATGAGTCCCCTCACCAGCAGACTATCATAAAGGCCTACGCATCTACCAGTACTGTGGCTATAACCTCTTTCCCCAAGTGCAGACGAGGAGTCACAATAACATGGCTGATATATGTTGACCAGATCACACACTAGAAAGTGAAAGAGACGACGACGTTTCGGTCCTCATGAAGCCACCCACTCGGGCTGGACGGTAGAACGACGGTCTCGCTTCATGCAGGTCAGCGTTCAATCCCCGAGTCCAAATCGTTAGGCACCATTCCTTTCCCCCGTTCCATCCCAAATCTTTATCCTGGCCCCTTCCAAGTGCTATATAGTCGTAATGGCTCGGCGCTTTGGTTTCCCTTGGTTTCTTCTCAGCTCCCTGCCCACCAATCACACACCGAAACTACGACGTTGGTGCAACGTTCGAACAAGGTTTAACACCTCCTAACCAGTTAAAACAACCAATATAGCACGTTGTAACAACGTTCTAATACGTCATAAACACGTTAAGCCAAGATGTAACAACTTTATTACAAGTTGTAACAAGCGGAAAATAGAGACAGTTTCGGTTTGTGTTTCCAGGGTGCTCCTCACTCCACGCTCTTCACTGATTTTTTAGATTGACCCCATGTTCTTTTCTGGCCTGAACCTTGCTTCTCTCCAGGCTTTTGAAGCTCTTGCCAACGTGTGTGCGTGCTGCTACACGCCGCCGCTGGTGTTTCATGGGGATGTTTTTGTAAGGGTTGTTGCTGATGCTGGCGGCCGGAAGAGTGACGTGGGAACAAAATCAGTTGTGGCATATTTAGCCCAGGAGGAGAGATGGGCTGTCAGCGGCGCACACGGCTCTCGCGGGGGGAAAAAGTTATTAGTTCTTCAGTAAGGCAGAGGAAACTTTCCGCGCGCCTGGTGGTGTCGGGGGGGGGGGGGAGGGAGGGAGGGAGGGCAGGTTTTTTAGGCACAGCTTCTGGAAATGGTGTTGTTTCTCTTGTGAGAGAACTGATGTGTTGGCTCCTAGAAGCTGCTGTTTTCCTGGGAGCCAAGTGCCAAAGTGTGGTTTGGCTCGTTTGTGTTACTTGTTTGCCGGTTTGAACGTAGTAGGAATTAGGAACAAGGATTATATTTCATGGCAAATAATTATGACTATTATCTTTATTATAATTGTTATTTTTTATAATTATTATAATTATTTATTATTATCTTATTATAATAATGACAAAACCACACGTCATAAAATAAAGAAACGACGATGTTTCCGTCCGCCCTGGACTACTATGATGTATTATGGATAATGATAATGGTCCACGACGGAGCGAAACGTCGTCCTTTGTTCATTTACTGATGAGTGGGTTGGTCATCATATCTTCTGCTAAGTGACTGTAACTCATCGTCTGCTGACCTGCCACAAGAAGAGGTCCTCTGTGTTAATAGGTCCACTGTGTTAATAGGTCCTCTGTGTTAATAGGTCCTCTGTGTTAATAGGTCCTCTGTGTTAACGCCTACGTTTTTGATCACATATTTTTGTAAGTTAATAATACTATTATAGCACAAATAATAGAGATAGGAGATTCAGAAACACAGAGGAGACCCGATCTTGACATTAAAGATACTCAAAGATACAGACGAAGTGGACGAAGACAAGCTATGCAGTTTGAACAAAAAAAAAATAGAGGAAAGAACAGAGTTGAAAATTGTAAAGAGGAGCAAGTGGGAGGAGGTTGAGGAAGTATGTTAAGTGTGCAGTAATACTTGTAATGGTAGAGGGCGAGACGGAGTAACTGCTAATTCTGGCGTGTGAACACACCTATGATGAAAGAAAATGATGTTGAAGGCAAGGCTAGGTGTACACACACACTCACACATTCACACACACACACACACACACACTCATGCACACACACACACACACACACACACACACACACACACACACACACACACACACACACACACACACACACACACACACACTCACACATTCACACACACACACACACACACACACACACTCATGCACATACACACACACACACACACACACACACACACACACACACACACACACACACACACACACACACACACACACACACACACACACACTCATGCACACACACACACACACACACACACACACACACACACACACTCACACACACACACACACACACACACACACACACACACACACACACACACACACACACACACACTCATGCACATACACACACACACACACACACACACACACACTCATGCACACACACACACACACACACACACACACACACACACACACACTCATGCACATACACACACACACACACACACACACACACACACACAATGAGGCGGGACCAAAGAGCCAAAGCTCAACCCCCGCAAGCACAATTAGGTGAGTACACACACACACACACACACACACACACACACACAAAGGGACCAAAGAGCCAAAGCTCAACCCCCGCAAGCACAAATAGGTGAGTACACACACACACAAGGGACACACGCACTAGGGGAGACAGGTGGAAACTGAGTGCCCAAATGAGCCACCGAGATATTAGAAATAACTTTTTTAGTGTCAGAGTGGTTGACAAATGGAATGCATTAGGAAATAATGTGGTGGAGGCTGACTCCATACACAGTTTCAAGTGTAGATATGATAGAGCCCAATAGGCTCAGGAACCTGTACACCAGTTGATTGACGGTTGAGAGGCGGGACCAAAGAGCCAGAGCTCAACCCCCGCAAACACAACTAGGTGAGTACGTACACACACACACACACACACACACACACACACACACACACACACACACACACACACACACACACACACACACCTCGCATGCACGTGACTCTGCATATGCAACTCTCGCGTTGTATTCTTTTAATTCTGCAATACATCCAATTAGAGGCGGACGGATAAAAATACAGCAGACGTCACGTTAAGTGAACACTGAAGAAGAGAAGTAGTGTGGACATTGTTTTTTATCTTTAACATTTGTGTGTAACTACTAAGTCAGCTGCTGAACCACGTCTGTGTCACATCTCTCACTCCCAGGTACCTATAGTTTCTGCTAGGTGAAGAGAGGCATTAGGTGAAAGAAACCACGCGCGCTGACTCGGCTCCTTATTTCTCCTAATACCTCGTGTTTTTCTTATATAATCGACCAATCCGTCAAAATTGCGACGTATTCGAATTAAAGTTCCGGAATATTGACTTCATCTATGCATCCGGCCTCAATAAGTTAGTTGCGTTTTTGGGTTCATAAGTTTTTGGAAAGGCAAAATAGAGTTGTATTTTTCTGAAGTGGCGAATGGAGACAAGAGCCTGGTGTAGTGAGTACTCAATTGAAATTGAAATTGAAATAAGTTTATTGAGGTAAAATACACACAAAGGGATGAGGTAGCTCAAGCTATTCTCACCCCATTATCGTGAGTACTGGTTGTACATACGTCAGGCTGCGAGCAGCCGCGTCCAACAGCCTGGTTGATCAGTCCGGCAACCAGGAGGCCTGGTCGACGACTGGGCCGCGGGGACGCTAAGCCCCGGAAGCACCTCGAGGTAACCTCAAGGTATGGTATGAACGGTGCGGGCTATGGTGCGTGGACATATATTAGTGGCGTCATTATATATAGGCCTATATCGCCAGGCTGTCTTAGGCTCATTGTAATGGCGACCATCATAATATAATGGTCTTAAGGGTCATTATAATGGCGCTCCTCGTATATATTGATATTGTATTAATATCTTTATCCAGTGTGTATACTACTGGAGGTGGGGGAGGGAGGGGTGAAGGAGGCTGGGGGTGGTGTCAGGGGGGTAGGGGGAGGTGTCGGGGGGGTCAGGGGGGGGAGGGAGTGTTTACCCTGACGATCAGGTGATCAAGTGTTGACATGAGTGATCTGGAGGTGGAATTTGATGGTAACATAATCTCAATACTTTAATGGAATAATGATTTGCTCAGCAGTTACTCATCATTATTTTCGGTGCCACGATGTCTCAGTTTCTCTTTATTCTCCTCGCTTTGTTTATCCTTTCTTATCTTCCCTGTCCATTTCCGTGTTCTGTGTTATGCGTCTTGACACATAACAGCATAATTTAATTATTTACATATTCTCTGCTCTTGGTGTGTTTTGTGATCCGTCGTGTCGTCTGTCTCTCATTCGTTAGCCTCAGCAGTGATTTTTCTCGCTTTTCGTTTCCCCCCTTTCGTAATTTATGCATACAGCGCTCACTTGTATCATCATTGCTCGCTCTCTCTTCCTCGTGTTGCTCCTTCCTGCTTTCAGTTTGGCAGTTATTTCCACGAGACGGAGAGAGCGAGAGAATGAGGGAGGGAGAGACAGAGGGAGTGGGAGAGAGAGAAGAGAGACAGAGGGAGTGGGAGAGAGAAGAAGGTCTGTCTTCACCAGTATCTTGTTTAACGAGTCTGCACACAGCTTCTACTCTTCGTAGCTTTCTCAAGTATTATTACCCTTTTATTGCACATATTCTCTTGTATATCTTTCTTTCTGTTTTAATGTATTTTAAGTCCTGTCTTCCCTTGTTCCCCTTTTCTCCAGCAAATACACTCTGCGCCTGTTCTTTACCTCTCCCGTGTTCGTGTGTCCTCTCCCTCCCCCTGGTCAAATTCTCTTGATTTATTCACCCTTCTGATTCCCCCTCATTATCTGTCCTCACTCATTAGCCTGTCTCCAAAGTCCTGCACTCCACCGCCCCTCTTCTTCACTTACCCCAATTCTACCAATTCACTCTGCTTCCTTCCTCTTGTGCTGTCTCCGTCCACCCTTCTCTCTCTCTCTCCCCCCGTGTGCCTCCCTACCCCTTACTGCTCCAGCTCCAGCTCTTCTAATTTTTTGCTACTCTTCCCCCCTCCATCCCCGCACTCTCGCCACTCTCCCGGCCTCTCTCCGCGCTCACTCACTCGGAAGGAGTAAGAACTTGACGGTAATTAGCTGCTCAGATTCAGTCCTGCGTCTCTCCAGTGGACGACCCGTACCTCTCCAGACCTCTGGCCCCCAGGACCTTATCCTGGGCAGGAGGAGGAGGAGGAGGAGGGGCGGAGATCACCTCCTAGGCTTCAAAAGGTGAAGAACAAGAGGAAGCCTCGATGATGGCGGTGTTCTCATCTTCCCGGAGGTCCTTAGTGGACGGATTCCCAACGATAATGAAGATGAGGCAGGCGACTTAAGACTCCTGCTCCACCTTCCTCCAGGACGTCTTTCTGTCTGGTCGAGATCTTTAGGACACCTGAGGAGATCCCCGGAGGCGTTGCTCCTAAGAGGATGCGAGAACAATGGCTTTTCATTACGCACAGAAATCCCAATAGCGTGATGCATCAAATGAACAAATCCACAAGGGGTGGATTCGTCTGGGATGCTCTCGGATGTAGGTTCGAATCCTCGTCACGGACCTTGTGGATTTGTGCATGGCTTTTCATTCCCACGCTTCGTCATTTCCGCCCACTGTCTGTCACACGCGGATAATGGAAGACATCTATATACATACTTTTATACTATTTAAATAGCAATTATAATCTCTGCTATTGAGCAACTCGCCAAAACAGCCCTTGGTACAAAAGGCTCATAAATGCGTGTTATGTTTGCGATCAAAAAGAGTGTTGTTGACCAGACCACACACTTAAAAGGTGAAGGGACGAAGACGTTTGGGTTCGTCCTGGACCATTCTCAAGTCGATGGTGAGGATGACTTCGACTTGAGATTGTCGAATTCACAATCGACTTGAGAATGGTCCAGGACGGACCGAAACGTCGTCATCCCTTCAACTTCTAGTGTGTGGTCTGGTCAACATACTTCAGCCCCGTTATTGTGACTCCTCGCCTGCATTAAGAGTGTTGGTTCTGCCTGGTTCCCACAGACGTCGGATTGTAAGGAAATGATAAAGTAAGAAAAGTTGTTAACAATAACTAAGAACAGTCTGTTCTTTAACGTACCTTTGTCTATTCTTAAAGATCATATTATATCAGTATTGACATTTCTTTCGATTTATTTTAGAAATTCATTTTTTTTTAGTTTTGTGTAGTTTTAGTGATTAAAAAATATTTGTTTGAGAAGTGAGGCTTCGTGTTTATTTGTTATATTAAAAGTTAATTATTCTTTGAGTTACTGTCTTGGCGCGCGCGCGCACACACACACACACACACACACACACACACACACACACACACACACACACACACACACACACACACACACACACACACACACACGCTTTTTAAACTCATCTTGTTGATTTCGTGTCAGGATTAAGGTCTACTAACTTCTGACCCACAGAATCCACAAGTAATTCCATCAGTGTTGAATTAACGTTATTCTAGGATATTGTACCCACTGGGGGGGTGGGGGCAGGCTATCACAATAGCTTACTGACCAGCCAGTAAGAATTCTTTAATCCTAAGCACACACACACACTGGCCTCCATGATTGTTACCTGATGATACAGTGTGTGTGTGTGTGTGTGTGTGTGTGTGTGTGTGTGTGTGTGCGCGTTTTCCTACCAAATGACAAATGATGACATTCTACACATACTTCATGTGAGACTTTAGAGACTATTATGCAAATCAAGTACAAAGAGCCGTTAACAAGAGAGTACACAAGGGTAATGATGGGCAGCGTGACACACGCTCTCTCAGGCCGGCCAGTACCCAGAGAACCTTCTGGCCAGAATATACATGTGTCACGTTACTCGCGGACACACAGCTGATACAACGCTCCCCCCCCCCCACACACACCATCCTCTGCTGGTCCCATCCTGCCTCGCTAGTGTCATCACTATCATCACCATCATCACCATCACCACCACACGGCTAACAAATGGAATGCATTAGGCAGTGATGTGGTGGAGGCTGACTCCATACACAGTTTCAAGTGTAGATATGATAGAGCCCAGTAGGCTCAGGAACCTGTACACCAGTTGATTGACGGTTGAGAGGCGGGACCAAAGAGCCAGAGCTCAACCCCCGCAAACACAACTAGGTGAGTGCACGCACTTGTACGACCTAAGTTTTTGCCCTAATGCTAGTAGTTCTCACTACTAGCCTTAGGGCAGAGTTGCATCTATTCATCCCTTACCCCACCCTCACTCACCCTAACCCATCGTCCTCACCCATCCCCTATCACGCTCCAGCTCTCCTACCCACCGCCTAAGCAAGACAGGAGAAACCAGTAAGACTTAGTGGGCCAGTCAGAGGCTTAAGGCCCGCGCAGGAGGAGGAGGAGGAGGAGTTATGAGGAGAAAGCGCCAAGCCATTACGACTATATTGCACTGGGAAAGGGTCAGGATGAGGATTTGGGATGGGACGGGAGAAATGAATGGTGCCCCAACCACTTGGGGCACCATTAAGCTTAAGGCCCGCGCAGGAGGAGGAGGAGGAGGAGTTATGAGGAGAAAGCGCCAAGCCATTACGACTATATTGCACTGGGAAAGGGTCAGGATGAGGATTTGGGATGGGACGGGAGAAATGAATGGTGCCCCAACCACTTGGACGGTCGGGGATTGAACGCCGATCTGCATGAAGCAGGAATTATCCCTACCAAAAACAAGTCCCCCCCCCCAACCCTAACTCCATCACTTCCCCTCTCCCCTAAACCATATCCTTCTCGAGGATGGTCTCCCCATCAACTATCTACTTGCCTCTCTATCTCCATCCGTGCATACTTCTGGTGGAGAGGGGGGGGGGGTTCTTGAGCAGGGCGCCCCAACCCTTCCTGTTTTTAGTTGTTGAAATGGCAGCGGCGTCTTCCCCGGCCCCTGGCGGAGCCTCAGGCCACCAAATGGAGGGAGACTCGTGGAGGTAAGGAAGAGGAGGAGGAGGAGGAGGCCGAGTAACAAGGGGCAGTAGAGGGAAAGGAAGATGGAAGAGGATGTGACGGGGCAGTCTGCCCCTCTGGGTTAATGGTAGGATGGATAGAGAGTATGGGAAAGGTTTTTTTACCTTCATTAATTCTTTATCATATAAATATTACCCCATCCCATCAAAGGCTAGTTTATATATTTGTGTGATTTTCTACTACTATTGCTGGCAGTACTGCTGCTGCTGCTGCTGCTGCTGCTGCTGCTGCTGGTGGTGGTGGTGGTGGTGGTGGTGCTGCTGCTGCTGCTGGTGGTGGTGGTGGTGGTGGTGGTGGTGCTGCTGCTGCTGCTGCTGCTGCTGCTGCTGCTGTTGCTGCTGCTGCTGGTGGTGGTGGTGGTGGTGGTGGTGGTGCTGCTGCTGCTGCTGCTGGTGGTGGTGGTGGTGGTGGTGGTGGTGGTGGTGGTGGTGGTGGTGCTGCTGCTGTTGCTGCTGCTGCTGCTGCTGCTGCTGCTGCTGTTGCTGCTGCTGCTGCTGCTGCTGCTGCTGGTGGTGGTGGTGGTGGTGATGGTGCTGCTGCTGCTGCTGCTGCTGCTGCTGCTGTTCTCTGACATGAATGTGTGCTTGTGTATGTTATTATATAGTCATGTTGCATAAATCTTTGATTTGTACCCGTTTAAGGCGGGCTCAAAGCGCCAGAGCTCAACCCCCGCAAGCACAAATAGCTGAGTACATACACACACTCACACACATATACATACATACACATGACAGCTGGTGGCAGAGACTCCTCACTTGACAGACATACTCACCAAGGTGAATAAGCCGGTGAGCTGCTGATGATGAGATTAACACTGGGAAGCTTAGTGACGGCCTGGTGACCTCGGCTAGTATGTATGCTAGGACACGGTGCCCTAGCATACCTAGGAAATATCTAGGACTGCTAGGATACACAGGGAGCTGGTCAGCTGAGCGGACAGCACGCAGGACTTGTGATCCTGTGGTCCTGGGTTCGATCCCAGGCGCCGGCGAGAAACATTGGGCAGAGTTTCTTTCACCCTATGCCCCTGTTACCTAGCAGTAAAATAAGTACCTGGGTGTTAGTAGGCTGTCACGGGCTGCTTCCTGGGGGTGGAGGCCTGGTCGAGGACCGGGCCGCGGGGACACTAAAGCCCCGAAATCATCTCAAGATAACCTACACAGGATATGGCCAGGACTGCTAGGATACACAGGATATGGCCAGGACTGCCAGGATACACAGGATATGGCCAGGACTGCCAGGATACACAGGATATGGTCAGGACTGCTAGGATACACAGGATATGGCCAGGACTGCTAGGATACACAGGATATGGCCAGGACTGCCAGGATACACAGGATACACAGGATATGGCCAGGACTGCCAGGATACATAGGATATGGCCAGGACTGCTAGGATACACAGGATATGGCCAGGACTGCTAGGATACACAGGATATGGCCAGGACTGCTAGGATACACAGCATATGGCCAGGACTGCCAGGATACACAGGATATGGCCAGGACTGCTAGGATACACAGGATATGGCCAGGACTGCCAGGATACACAGGATATGGCCAGGACTGCTAGGATACATTTGGATGAGTTTTCCCCTTTACCCAGGTCTAGAATATTTTGTTGTACTCACAGTTGAGGAAGCTTCCCCATTGGTAAAACTGTTGAGTGAATACACCGGAGTGTATTCATACAGTGATACACTGGAATGTATTCATCCAGTGATGCCTCGGAATGTATTCATCCAGTGATGCCTAGGAATGTATTCATCCAGTGATGCCTCGGAATGTATTCATCCAGTGATGCCTCGGGATGTATTCATCCAGTGATGCCTCGGAATGTATTCATCCAGTGATGCCTAGGAATGTATTCATCCAGTGATGCCTCGGAATGTATTCATCCAGTGATGCCTCGGGATGTATTCATCCAGTGATGCCTCGGAATGTATTCATCCAGTGATGCCTCGGAATGTATTCATCCAGTGATGCCTCGGAATGTATTCATCCAGTGATGCCTCGGAATGTATTCATCCAGTGATGCCTCGGAATGTATTCATCCAGTGATGCCTCGGAATGTATTCATCCAGTGATGCCTCGGAATGTATTCATCCAGTGATGCCTCGGAATGTATTCATCCAGTGATGCCTCGGAATGTATTCATCCAGTGATGCCTCGGAATGTATTCATCCAGTGATGCACGTTTCACCCACAATTGCTCTAAGGTCTTAGCATTTTTGGATGACATGTTTCAGGTTGTTGCGTCCATGTCTCCTTTCACATATAAAGTTGCATAAGTACTTCTTCAAGGAATATATGCAACGTATATCCCGCTTCTTTGTTCACATATACACTGAGTTTACTCTCTTCCTGGACGATGTTGAGGAGTAAATTATTCTTGCTGGTTGGTCAGTAAGTAATTTGGATGGCGTTAATAACCCCTTCAGAGGCTGATAGGCCTTCATTCACAACACTACACCAAAAAGCCTCCTCTACTTTGACAGCGGCCGTGTGTCTGATGCTAACTACCTCTTGTCATTGTTCAAGTCTATTGTCGACATGTGGAGCAAACTATCTCTGTCTTCCCTGAAGCTTTGGTTGGCAGGCATCTTGTCAAACATCTTGGCAGGCATCTTGGCATTGTGTTCATTGTTCTACTCGTTGTGCGACTTTGTTCCATCATTGATGAAGTAACCACTTTCTGTTTCGGCGCTCTCCATATGGGATAGTTCGTCCCTGGGATGTAATGCACCTTAACATCAGTCCCTGACCTCCTTCAGCGGGTGGTGGAAGTGCCTTGACCTGGCACGACCTGGCACGACCTTCCTCAATAGTGGGTGTTTGTGACTTGGCGCTATATGACCTGCCCGGCTGAATGTGACCCCATCTGACCTAGCGTGTGACCTCCCCTGTGACCTCCCGTGGCAGGTTGGCAGGTGTCCTGGCCAGACGAGGGGGGTGCCGCCGAGGCCGCGGGGCGCCGCGTAAATCGATGTGCGGCCGAGGTAATTGTGGCACTCTGAGCCGTGGAAAATGTGGACGAGTGTGGCTCTTGAGGCCTCGAGGGCACTCGTCCAGGGGGCGCCGTCCCCCTAACTACCGCCCCAGCCACGCTCTTGTTGTTGTTGTTGCTACTGCTCCTGTTCCCTCAGGCTCCTCCGGCTCTTGCTCTTCCCTCAGGCTCCGGCTCTTGCTCTTCCATCAGGCTCCGGCTCTTGCTGTTCCATCAGGCTCCGGCTCTTGCTGTTCCATCAGGCTCCGGCTCTTGCTGTTCCATCAGGCTCCGGCTCTTGCTGTTCCATCAGGCTCCGGCTCTTGCTCTTCCATCAGGCCCCGGCTCTTGCTCTTCCATCAGGCTCCGGCTCTTGTTCTTCCATCAGGCTCCGGCTCTTGCTGAGATCCCAAACCGGTTAACCTAGTAGGTGATTCTTGAACTCCTTCCTGCCTTACGTTATGCTGTTGTGTGTGACCCGTCCAAGTGCTGTCCAGAGAGGTTAGCGGTATATGGGGTTGATCATATTACCTAAGACTAGTTTCACTAATCGTAGTTGACTCCACTTATGCTGATGGGTAGAACGACGCCCTCTTTGGCTTCTTGGCTAGTCGACGTTCGATCCCCGATGGTACCAGTAGTTCCTTCACCCTGTCCTCATATACATTCCGGGTGTTATATACAGTAGTCATTCTGCAGGCGATGAGTCACAATAACGGGGCTGAAGTATGTTGACCAGACCACACACTAGAAGTTGAAGGGACGACGACGTTTCGGTCCGTCCTGGACCATTCTCAAGTCGATTTTCAGTAGTCATTCTGGCCTACTAGCAGTGTCTCGTGGTGCCTAGTGGGAGGTGGTGTGTGTGTCACTGTTCCTTGGGAACACTGGAGACCTTCTGCTAGACCTGTGGAGGATGTTGGGCAGCAATGTGTACCATCTCCTCCCTCCCTGTGACGGGGAGGGTTCGATGCCCCATTGTGGACGATGAAAGTCTGGCATTACATTGCGGATGTGTTGGATCTGGAGCCTTAATACAAAAGTGAAGAGTCTGGGGGCAGTATTAATGAAGAGGCTCAATCTCTGGTATTATATCTCGGAACTGACGCCTCTCTCGAATGAGGGAGGCTTAGGCCTCCCATAGGGGTACTAGTGCCCTATTTTTGTTAGGCCCAGTTAGTGCTCCGACGTCAACCCGAGGCTCTTAACATCTCCCTCGCCAGAAGTCATAATCTTTTGAGTTGTTCCTCGTGTGATGATGGTGTGATTGGTTGAGAGTGATCCTCTAGATCTTTTCTGCTGAACAGATTACCTGCTGAATAGCTCAGCTGATTAAGTTGATAATATTGATGTTAACTCATTCACTGCCTCGCATCCTTCAGACCCCGTCTCCTGGTCGATGGTGTTTAGTGAACTCGTAAAGTCTTCCTGGAAACTGTGTTCTGTTCCATCTGTTAGTCAGCTGTTGCAGGAGGCTGGGGGAGGGGGGGGGGAGGGGGGTGTATTGTAAATATGTTTGGTGATTTTTTTGAGTGCACAGACCAAGGCTTCACAGATCACTGTTGTTGACACCCCACATCTCTCTCTCTCTCTCTCTCTCTCTCTCTCTCTCTCTCTCTCTCTCTCTCTCTCTCTCTCTCTCTCTCTCTCTTGCACTTCACATAAAGTTTTGCAACCTCTTCTGTCAAGAAGTTATGAGATGCACCGTTGAGGTGTAAGTTTCTTGGCTATCTTGCTTGCTAGGTTGAGGACAGGCTCTTGATGGTCACTGAAGAGTGGAGCCTCATCTTCAAGAAACCAACGTCATTAATGAGTTACTAGGTTATTGCCAGTTATGTTGGTCCGGATTGCACTATCAATTGATTTGCTTTCAGATTCTGATCCGTTGAGGATTAACCATAGCCTATTCTTAAAGGCAATCTTTAATTAATTGTAAGATGGCGCTGGAGGTACCCTAGTGCTTGAAGCTTTGCTTGATCAAAGGCACATGTAACATCCAGTGTAGCAGCACAAGACATTGCAGGTGAACGACCATTCTTGTAGTCATCGGACTATACAGTTAACGATGATAGTAAAAAAATTTATGGCATTTGTTGCTAGATTGTAATTGAAAAGCAGCGACGCTGATCTTGATTTCCAGACTAGTGAGCGACTCTTCCTTTTTGGGACGACTGGAGCTGCATCAGCCTTCTTCCTCAGGGAAGTTGTTAGTCCCTGACCTGTGAAGAGTTGGTGGAGTGAGCGGTGAAGCAGTGAGGTGAGTGGTGAGGTGAGTTTATCTCACCTCACCGCCTCATTCATCTCCAGTGGCTTGGCAGTGTTGATCTTCATCCTGTTTAATAACCACTACAAACAGTTTTGACACAGTGATCACACCGTGGAGGTTGTTGGTCTGGATCACTCACCTTGTTCTTGGCAGCAAAAAGATCTGTCAGTAATAATACAGCCTTTTCCTCATTGTTGGTTACATACCTCTCTCTCTCTCTCTCTCTCTCTCTCTCTCTCTCTCTCTCTCTCTCTCTCTCTCTCTCTCTCTCTCTCTCTCTCTCTCTCTCTCTCTCTCTCTCTCTCTCTCTCTCTCTCTCTCTCTGTGTTGCTAGAGTGTGAGTAATAATCAATAACTTTATCAGGGCAGTGTGCATCTTGATTGGCTGACGCCCTCCGTGTATTGTTTAACTTGACTACATTTTTAAATGACATCGATCGGCCGGGAGGAACAGGGCACGTGTGTGTATATGTGTGTGTGTGTGTGTGTGTGTGTATGTGTGTATGTGTGTGTGTGTGTGTGTGTGTGTGTGTGTGTGTGTGTGTGTGTGTGTGTGTGTGTGTGTGTGTGTGTGTATATGTGTGTGTGTGTGTATATGTGTGTGTATATATGTGTGTGTGTCTGTATATGTGTGTGTGTGTGTGTGTGTTTACTAGTGTGTATATGTGTGTGTGTGTGTGTGTGTGTGTGTGTGTGTGTGTGTGTGTGTGTGTGTGTGTGTGTGTGTATATGTGTGTGTGTGTGTGTGTGTGTGTGTGTGTGTGTGTGTGTGTGTGTGTGTGTGTGTATGTGTGTGTGTCTGTATATGTGTGTGTGTGTGTGTGTGTTTACTAGTTGTGTTTTTACGGGGGTTGAGCTTTGCTCTTTCGGCCCGCCTCTCAACTGTCAATCAACTGTTTACTATTTTTTTTCCCACACCACACACACACACCCCAGGAAGCAGCCCGTGACAGCTGACTAACTCTCAGGTACCCATTTACTGCTAGGTAACAGGGGCACTTAGGGTGAAAGAAACTTTGCCCATTTGTTTCTGCCTCGTGCGGGAATCGAACCCGCGCCACAGAATTACGAGTCCTGCACGCTATCCACCAGGCTACGAGGCCCCCTGTGTGTGTGTATATGTGTGTGTGTGTGTGTGTATATATATGTGTGTGTATGAGTGTGTATGTGTGTGTGTATATATGTGTGTGTGTGTGTGTGTGTATGTGTGTATGAGTGTATATGTGTGTGTGTGTATGTGTAGCTTTATAATATTAGGTGTGTTAGCTTTTTCTTTAGAAATTACCACCTTCCTTGTTGTTGATGAGAAGATGTGTAAGGAAGTGTAAAAAGTGTAAGGCCGTGTAAGGTGTAAAGGTGTAAAGTGGTGTAAGGTGTAAGGTGTAAAGTGTAAAGTGTAAAGTGTAAAGTGTAAAAAGTGTAAGGCCGTGTAAGGAAGATGGTGAGGCGGGGAGTCCTTGGTGCTTGTGCAGAACTGACGGCAGCTTGCAGTCACCAGGTTCCTCAAGCACAGAAACAGTCACGGGTTGAACAAGCACGGGATCATCGGTGACCGGGTTGAACAAGCACGGGATCATCGGTGACCGGGTTGAACAAGCACGGGATCATCGGTGACCGGGTTGAACAAGCACGGGATCATCGGTGACCGGGTTGAACAAGCACGGCCGGTTGAACAAACACGGGATCATCGGTGACCGGGTTGAACAAACACGGGATCATCGGTGACCGGGTTGAACAAGCACGGGATCATCGGTGACCGGGTTGAACAAGCACGGGATCATCGGTGACCGGGTTGAACAAACCTTTGCTCCGAGAGTATCGTTCACTGGCATATTAACCTTTGTTCTTTATATTCTGACAAGGTTTGAGGAGTCACAATAACGTGGCTGAAATATGTTGACCAGACCACACACTAGAAGGTGAAGGGACGACGACGTTTCGGTCCGTCCTGGACCATTCTCAAGAAAGAAGACTTGAGAACATTCTCAAGAAAACTATATTATCACATCTTGGCACTCAGACAAAGCTATATCAACAACAGAATCCAGATATCTAACCTAAGATATCTATCTTCTTTTTTTATATCTTTTTGATATTTTGATATTTTGATATCTATTTGATAATCAGATATCTAACTTTTGTACACTAAAACATAATATCCCATTCATAAGTTGTGCTGCCGGGGAGAGGAAATATGTAATTAGGCTTATGGAAGTCTTCCTATATACTAAAACCTTCCCCCCCTGAATGCCACCCAACAGCAGTTGACTCACTCCCTGATGCCTATTTACTGCTAGGTGAACAGGCGCATTAGGTGAGAGGAAACGCAGGCGCGCCATTCCTCTCCCGCTTCGGTATCGAACACGGGATCCTCGACTGCAAGACGAGGACGAAGCTGTGTTTCGTACTCTAGCTTCGTTTGGTATCGGCACACTGCTTCAGATTCATGAAGCTGTCAGGCATTTGATGTCCATATTCTGTTGCAGGTTGTGACCTTTGTGTCGTCGCCAATAAGAAGTGTCATAGGACACTTAAGTGTCATAGTGTCATAGGACAGTGTCATAGGACAATAAGAATAAGAAGTGTCATAAGGACACTTCTTATGTGAAACTTCAACTATTGTGTTCACTCCAACCGGTAGTTGCGTCCTTACACTTGCTGAAGTTGCATAGCTTCCTCGTGGCTTTATTAATCCTGGGGCCAGATTCACGAAAGCACTTACACAAGTACTTACGAACGTGTACATCTTTCCTCAATCTTTGACGGCTTTGGTTACATTTATTAAACAGTTTACAAGCATGAAAACTTTCCATTTAACTGTTGTTATTGTTATAAACAGACTCCTGGTGCTTCGGAGCTCATTAACTGTTTAATAATTGGAAACAAAGTTGCCAAAGATTGAGAAAAGATGTACAGGTTCGTAAGTGCTTGCGTAAGTGCTTTCGTGAATCTGGCCCCTGGTCGAAGTCACTACACTGCCATCTAGTGGTACTGGTAGACGTTTATATTCTTTATCATAGTCGGATATAAATAGTGGAGCTAAGAACCGGTGATCACTTAAGTAATTATCTTCCGGGCGTACATCAAAACCGAACAAGATGTAGCAAGTGAGGGAAGCGGATACATGAGATTCTTCATTTGAATTAGTCGGTATGATTTTGTTTTGGAAATATGAAGAAACGAAGTACAATAAATCCGCTCTGATGCAACGAACGAAACGACCGAAGATCTGAATCTACTCGGATGCAACGAACGAAACTTTCGATACACCGATCTACTCCAACCCGTCCTCGACTCAAGTCCATTACATCCAGCGGCCGCCCCCACAGACGCATTCATAAATTTTAACATGCTGTTCATTCAAAACAAGAATTTTCTCAAATATAAATTAATATTATAATATATTAGCATATTGTTCATATATAGGCATAGGTTAGGTTAGGTTAGGTGTTTAGGTTCGGTTGGCGATTATTTGCATTTGTAGTACGTGGGGTGAAGCATTTATAGCGAAGTGGTTCGAACAAAACTCGTCAGTGAAGCACTTGTTCCGGAAGTGTTCGAACGAAATCAGTTGTGAGTCGTGTGTAAACCGCTTTTCATTCATAAACAGGGGGTTTGGCGGGTGGATGGAATCACTTTTGGATCTTTGTTTGGAGGACGGGCTGTCTACTCGGATGCAGCGAACGAAACATTCGATACAGCGAATCCGCCTGGTTGCGAGCCGCGAAGCAATCAAGCACTATGAATGAGCTCCGCGGTAGGTAGTGAAACTGTAACCCGCCCACAAGCAGCTGGCGTGTTAAGCTGGGTATTTGTAACCGAAGCTGTTTAAGATAAGCTGAGTAAAGATGGCATTGAGGAGGTGCAGCAGGTCTGTCAGATGCGCCGGCGCCTGTGAGACATCAACACGGCTTGCAAGACTTGCAAGACTGCGACTTGGGAGGCGCGCCGACGGGTCCTGTCCTCTCACTCTAAACACTGCCTCGGATTTTTTCCTCTGAACCCAGTGATTCAGATATGTAGTCTGTTCCGCGAATTAACTCCTATGTTCGGGCCAGGAGTCTTCAATATGTTGACCAGACCACACACTAGAAGGTGAGGGGACGACGACGACGTCGTTTCGGTCCGTCCTGGACCATTCTCAAGTCGATTTGAGAATGGTCCAGGACGGACCGAAACGTCGTCGTCCCTTCACCTTCTAGTGTGTGGTCTGGTCAACATACTTTAGCCACGTTATTGTGACTCATCGCCTGCATAAGGAGTCTTCAAGCATTTATGCATCCACTAGCGAAGCCTGTACATCTTTCAGCAAGCATGGCAATTTTGTTTACGCTTATAACAACTGTTTACGAGCTTGGAAACTTCACAATTAAAAGTTATTATTGTTGTAAAGAATCTCGTAGTCCTTCAGAGCTCGTAACCTTTAATAAATGTAAACATAGCCGCCATGATTGACAAAGATGTGATAGTTGAGAACAAGTTTGTTATTATACACTATAAAAATTAAAATGATTGATTGTTATATTTCTCCAACAACCACACTTGCCCACACCAACATCACAACCACAAAAAAACGACAATAATAAAACAGAAACCCCACAAGAACACCACAACCACCACACAACCACCACCCAACAACCCCCCAACAGTGCCACAACTTCACAACTAATATTCCCCTCATGATTGGCCGTGCAGAAACTGGTGCATAAGCGACCAGTTCAACACTGAGTGGCGTGTATACTGGAAGAGCGAGGAGAGGCAAGAGGAGGAGCCAGCAGGTGCTGGCCAACTGTGTCCTCGCTAAACTCCCCACTCCTCTCGGGGGTCATCTCTCTAAGCTCCACCAAGTCCCACCAGTCAACTATATTGATGGAAACTGTTCTCTGCAGTTCATGTATGCATGCTCTGTTGTTATCATATTCCTGGGTGATGTTCTAGTTGCTGGAGGGGAACCAGAACTACCTATTTTCCCCCCATCTGCTGTCAGAGTCCCAGTGATGCTCATGGGCACGAGAGTGTTGTGTGTACATCTTTCTATGCAGGCGAGGAGTCACAATAACGTGGCTGAAGTATGTTGACCAGACCACACACTAGAAGGTGAAGGGACGACGACGTTTCGGTCCGTCCTGGACCATTTGTCAAGACCGAAACGTCGTCGTCCCTTCACCTTCTAGTGTGTGGTCTGGTCTACACCTTTGTATCCTTACCTGCTGGGAACTTGGTTAATAAATACTTTATCTGCTTCATAACAAAGTCATTTGTGTCGTGTAAACACAAAATTCATTTAGGCTCTAGGATGTGTACAGAGATCTCTACTCGGCACCCCAAGAGGAAGAATGACGCCAGAGGGCACAGAGCCATAAGGTCCATGATACCTACATGATGTATCAACCTATCCGTAGAGGATAGAACATTTTTAGTCTGTCTCGTGTCCTTTGGCCAGACTTTACAAGCCACAGTAAACTGCCGTCCGGGCTGTTGTAACAAATATTATCATTCACCGTGTAAACATTGTAGAGATGGGGGGGGGGGGGGTGTAGTTGTCCGTCTGTCTTCATTGTATTGTTCTTTGTGTCGCTTCCTATCTTCCTCTCACTATCTCTATCTGAATCTTGGAGTCTGGCGCCCTCTCCACCCTCCCTCCCCGTTCCTGAGGTGCACTGTACCACACTACACAGTCAGTAGCTCATGCAGTCAGTCACCACTAATAGTTCCATGACCTAGTTCCTTCCGGGCCGTCCCTCACCCCCTACCCTTACTGTCACCCTTACCTCACACTGCCCCCTTACCCCACACTGCCCCCTTACCTCACACTGCCCCCTTACCCCACACTGCCCCCTTACCTCACACTGCCCCCTTACCCCACACTGCCCCCTTACCCCACACTGCCCCCTTACCCCACACTGCCCCCTTACCTCACACTGCCCCCTTATCTCACACTGCCCCCTTACCTCACACTGCCCCCTTACCTCACACTGCCCCCTTACCTCACACTGCCCCCTTACCTCACACTGCCCCCTTACCTCACACTGCCCCCTTACCCCACACTGCCCCCTTACCTCACACTGCCCCCTTACCTCACACTGCCCCCTTACCTCACACTGCCCCCTTACCTCACACTGCCCCCTTACCCCACACTGCCTATTGCCCTCGGCCCTCCTATCATCACTAACATGACTGTTGTGTACAGTGTGGATCACGTTGATGATCAGGTCACCAAGCGCTGTATTACTGACGTATCCTATTCATCGGCCTTGATAGGTTAGGTGGGTTGGTTGGGTTTGAACGTTTATGGTCAGATCCTAGGGCTTGACGCGCGTCTAATGTCAAATGGTTGTGCCATACCAGAAGCGTATACAAGTGTAAGGTGTTAGGTGTGTTCTATAGAATCTCTACAAGCACCTAAGTCATAGTGGGACCCCGTGTCACTCAACCTGTCCTCACACTTGACGCATGGCGCCGGGAGCCGGTCGGCCGAGCGGACAGCACACTGGACTTGTGATCCTGTGGTTCAGGGTTCGATCCCAGGCGCCGGCGAGAAACAATGGGCAGAGTTTCTTTCACCCTATGCCCCTGTTACCTAGCAGTAAAATAGGTACCTGGGTGTTAGTCAGCTGTCACGGGCTGCTTCCTGGGGGTGGAGGCCTGGTCGAGGACCGGGCCGCGGGGACACTAAAGCCCCGAAATCATCTCAAGATAACCTCAAGATGGCACATGAAGATATTATTGCTGTAGTGATAACTAAAGCACTTTAATACTGACACTTTACAGCACTACTAAACAACGGCCTGGATAAGTGAGGTGTGTTGTCGAGGTTCCAACGCTTGTGGTGAATTATAATGGCTTGAGATCTTACACTTGACAAATGGTTAGAAGGGCCTCATTAGTAGGAGTGAGTGTCATTACTGCGATGCTCACAGCTTAACTACAGCCTCTGAATGTTGAACACTCGCGTCACCAACATGGGGGTGGCATGAACAACCTGGCATGTATGAGTATGTGTACATGTATATATAATATTAACAATTGGGTATGGGGGGCATAATAAAGAAAGAAATTGAATCGTAGGCTCTTGTGACGTTTGTCCTCAATGAAATCATTACTGTCACGTCAAAAAGGGATTTATTAAATTGTATATAATTTTATATTTACTAAGTGCCTGCAGGATCGAGCTTCTAGTTCTTAAACCCCCCCCCCCCCCGCCTTTCTAACCGTCGGATGTCTAAGGTACCGACTCCCGACTTATTTTCTCTAGCATATGAACAAATCCACAAGGGCCGTGACGAGGATTCGAACCTGCGTCCGGGAGCATCCCAGACACTGCCTTAATCGACTGAGCTACGACAGGGTCAAAAGAGTTGAAACCGAAGTTTTCATTTCATCATTTGATGCATCACGTTAGTGTGATCTCTGTGTGTTCTCTATCATATGTGCTATAGACAGCATTTCTTCCTGGACACCCACATACATCACCAGGATCCTGCCCACAATAGTTGTCTCACTCCAAAGGTATATATTATGGTGATGAGGGGAACAACTGCCTACTAGTTTCTATCTCGGTTAGGATTGGACCCCGAGTCCATGTACTCAAGGACCAGTAGTCCTTGAGTACACGGACTTGTCAAGGACGATGACCACTCAGCCACGAGACTGTCGGCCACAATCTCCGTGGGCCAGGAGACTGTGGACCACAAGACTGTGGACCACAAGACTGTGAACCACAAGACTGTGAACCACAAGACTGTGGACCACAAGACTGTGAACCACAAGACTGTGAACCACAAGACTGTGGACCACAAGACTGTGGACCACAAGACTGTGGACCACAAGACTGTGGACCACAAGACTGTGGACCACAAGACTGTGGACCACAAGACTGTGGACCACAAGACTGTGGACCACAAGACTGGGGACCACAAGACTGGGGACCACAAGACTGGGGACCACAAGACTGTGGACCACAAGACTGTGGACCACAAGACTGTGAACCACAAGACTGGGGACCACAAGACTGTGGACCACAAGACTGGGGACCACAAGACTGTGGACCACAAGACTGTGAACCACAAGACTGTGGACCACAAGACTGTGGACCACAAGACTGTGAACCACAAGACTGGGGGCCACAAGACTGTGAACCACAAGACTGTGGACCACAAGACTGTGAACCACAAGACTGGGGACCACAAGACTGTGGACCACAAGACTGGGGACCACAAGACTGTGGACCACAAGACTGTGGACCACAAGACTGTGGACCACAAGACTGTGGACCACAAGACTGTGAACCACAAGACTGTGAACCACAAGACTGTGAACCACAAGACTGTGGACCACAAGACTGTGGACCACAAGACTGTGGACCCATATAGCGGGTCCTCTTCAGCGTTGCCAACCCTCACTAAAGTGGAGACATAACCAGTGTTGCCAGCCACTGGGAGCATCAGTACATCAGGTTTTGGTGTCAAGATTGGTGTCAACAAGCCATGTCTTACTTGAACGGTAAGCCTATTAACCAACCGGGTTGGGTTGAACGGTAAGCCTATTAACCAACCACAAGACTAAAACATAATGTCATATAAAGCCTAATTTAATGCGTTATAACGGTAAAATTAAATTAGACAGTGTCTATATTTTATCAAATAGGTATAACACAGTGTGTCTATTTTATCAAATAGGTATAACACAGTGTGTCTATTTTATCAAATAGGTATAACACAGTGTGTCTATTTTATCAAATAGGTATAACACAGTGTGTCTATTTTATCAAATAGGTATAACACAGTGTGTCTATTTTATCAAATAGGTATAACACAGTGTGTCTATTTTATCAAATAGGTATAACACAGTGTGTCTATTTTATCAAATAGGTATAACACAGTGTGTCTATATTTTATCAAATAGGTATAACACAGTGTCTATATTTTATCAAATAGGTATAACACAGTGTCTATATTTTATCAAATAGGTATAACACACCTTCCTAACCAACCACTAAGTATACTTTAGCCCTGAACTTTGTCCAGACTTAAAAAAAAAAGCCTCATTGTATATAATACAGCAATAAATGGGATGCGTATGTCGATGTATATATCTCCCTTAATATATCAGACGAATGGGCAATAAATTAAACACATTATAGAAAATGGAAGACACTACACTACAATGATTTGTTCACTAAAATGTCAGAGATAATTGCATATAGAAAACGGCATAAAACTCTGACAATAGGACTCCTCTTTAGGACCATCACTTACCAGCCACAGTCTTATTTATGTCTTATTTTATCTATATTTAATTTACAATTAAGACATTTTGATGCCAACCCAACAAGCACACAACGTCACGGTCGTGTTGTTACCTGGTCACAACTGGCTACAAAGTTGTTACATCGTGTTATAAAAGTTTTTATGACGTGTTATGAAGTTGTTTGAATGTTGCAGAGACGTTGTGGTTTCGTGGTGTGTTTGGCGGGTAGAACTTCATTGTTTATGTTAGTGGTTGGTGGTTAGTGGTTGTTAGCGGTTGGCCGAGCGGACAGCACGCTGGACTTGTGACCGTGTGGTCCTGGGTTCGATCCCAGGCGCCGGCGAGAAACAATGGGCAGAGTTTCTTTCACTCTATGCCCCTGTTACCTAGCAGTAAAATAGGTACCTGGGTGTTAGTCAGCTGTCACGGGCTGCTTCCTGGGGGTGGAGGCCTGGTCGAGAGACCGGGCCGCGGGGACACTAAAAAGCCCCGAAATCATCTCAAGATAACCTCAAGATAGTGTTATAAACAGCCTCGTCGCGCCTCCTGAGCTCGTAAACTGTGCCATTACACTAAGCCGCTATAATTGGGGGGGGGGGGGGAAGATGTACAGGTTTCGTAAGAGGTCATGAGACACAGGCAGATTGGGAGAGCCTGATGTCGGCTTGCGCTCAAAAGAAGCTTTAGAAGACGCCCAGTAATTCTTAGGTTAATGTCAGTTTTATTAGCTTGCGCGCCAGACGCTTTAATAAGTAATAAAGCAAGAGTCCAACGCCCTCCTAACACAGGGTAAATTAGTATTCGTGAGGCAGGACACACCTGCAGCAGGCTTGTTAGGAGGCAGGTGTGGACGAATATTAAGTACGGGTAGGTGGGTGCTGGGGTTACAAGGGTGCTGGGGTTACAAGGGTGCTGGGGTTACAAGGGTGCTGGGGTTACAGGGGTGCTGGGGTTACAAGGGTGCTGGGGTTACAGGGGTGCTGGGGTTACAAGGGTGCTGGGGTTACATGGGTGCTGGGGTTACAAGGGTGCTGGGGTTACAGGGGTGCTGGGGTTACAAGGGTGCTGGGGTTACAGGGGTGCTGGGGTTACAAGGGTGCTGGGGTTACAGGGGTGCTGGGGTTACAAGGGTGCTGGGGTTGTGGGGGTTACATTGGGGTTGTGGGGGGTTATATTGAGGCTGTGGGGTATATTGGGTTGTGGTGATGTTGTAAATCGCGTTAGTTGTGCGAGTGTTGTGTGTGAGTGTGTTGTAGCAATGGTGACATTGGGGTTGTATATTGTATTAAGGTTGTGAAGTAAAATACACTCCAGGTAGAGGTATAAATGTACTGGCGAGGTTATAGTGCGGGGTTGTAGTTATATCTGAGGCGGAGATATGGATACTATACCTGTTTGTGGTTTCCAAGGAATATCTATCTTTTTTCTTGTTTGATTAATGAAAGTGTTGGGTGGGATGCGAACCCGTGACCAGAAACATGGTGAGAGTGGGACACGCAAGCCACCCCAGCTACAAGAGCCGGGTAATACTATTCCTGTAATGTTCTCTAAGTACATTCAAGTGTTATAAAGTGTCTTTAAGACCAAGCAAACTGAAAACTTGTCATTCCTTTAAGGTTTAATTCAAGTGTAAAGTTACGTAAAGTTGACAATAACGAGTACAAATGTATTTAATTAAAGTTTGATTTCAGGTTTGGAAGCACCAAGCGGAAATTACAGGTAAGACACCTGTAATTTTCGATTGTAACTTGTGAATCACGCAGTGTACCTGTACTCGAGTGAGTAATTATGGAGACGTGAAGCCTGAGACGGTTGTTAAGGCTCCTGCTCCCTGTGCTGGGTGGCCGGCCTCTCATCAGGCGTCAGGTGTGGGGGTCTGGTCATATGTGATGGACTGTATGACGAGTGTGTGTGTATACTCACCTAGTAGGGTGAGCCAGTTGTGTGTGTGTGTGGAGAAGGTTCTAGTCACGTGTGATGGACTGTATGACAGGTGTGTGTGTGTGTGTACTCACCTAGTAGGGTGAGCCAGTTGTGTGTGTGTGTGTGTGTGTGTGTGTGGAGAAAGTTCTAGTCACGTGTGATGGGCTGCATAAGTGATGTCTTGGGTAAACAGAGACATCAGGATGTAGTCTGGTGAAGTAACCTCATGGTGTGTTAAACTGCCTAAATTGAATTTACATTCAATTTCGAAGTGAATCGGGAAAGTATTAAGAGATCTGCGACCCGCTTTTAAGCTCCGTTGTGGTGAAAAAGTTGCAAATTCTGTATGAATCTTAAGGGAGATAACTTAGCACAGGATGAGGTACCTTTCAGTGCTTTAAACTTGTATTGTCTTGACTCGGTGAGGAAGTTTAGGAAATTTGCATACGAGTTGATAGTTCGTAATGGGTGGTGGTTTAGCAGGAACACCAAGCCCTTCCATGAATGTTTTTTACGTTCCTCGAGGGCAGTGGCTTGGTTAGGAAACAGTACAGTGGCTTGGTTAGGAAACAGTACAGTGGCTTGGTTAGGAAACAGTACAATGGCTTGGTTAGGAAACAGTACAATGGCTTGGTTAGGAAACAGTACAATGGCTTGGTTAGGAAACAGTACAGTGGCTTGGTTAGGAAACAGTGTAGTGGCTTGGTTAGGAAACAGTACAATGGCTTGGTTAGGAAACAGTACAGTGGCTTGGTTAGGAAACAGTGTAGTGGCTTCGTTAGGAAACAGTACAGTGGCTTGGTTAGAAATGCTTGTAGGAAACAGTGTAGTGGCTTCGTTAGGAAACAGTACAGTGGCTTGGTTAGGAAACAGTACAATGGCTTGGTTAGGAAACAGTACAGTGGCTTGGTTAGGAAACGGTACAGTGGCTTGGTTACGAAACAGTACAATGGCTTGGTTAGGAAACAGTACAGTGGCTTGGTTAGGAAACGGTGTAGTGGCTTGGTTAGGAAACAGTACAGTGGCTTGGTTACGAAACAGTACAATGGCTTGGTTAGGAAGGATGAATAGTTTTTAACTCCAAAAACATGGTACCAAGACCAGAAGAGTTGAGTCAGTGTTACATTACTTTTATAAATGAACAGTTACAGGACAATAGGACCATTACTACTATATTTTGTACTTTGGTCGATGACCTGAATTGCAAGAAATGAGTACCTGGTTGATGATACCTGGTTGATGGGGTTCTGAGAGTTGTTCTACTCCCCAAGCCCGGCCCGAGGCCAGGCTTGACTTGTGAGAGTTTGGTCCACCAGGCTGTTGCTTGGAGTTGCCCACAGGCCCACATACCCACCACAGCCCGGTTGGCAAGGCATTTTTTTAGAAAACAGTCTAGTTTTCTCTTGAAGATGTCCACGGTTGTTCCGGCTATATTTCTTATAGTCGCTGGGAGGACGTTGAACAACCGCGGACCTCTGATGCTTATACAGAACTAAATTGATTATATAACATTGGAGGTAAGGAGTTGGAGTGAAGAGATAGATTATAGATGAGTTTAGCAAGAAGTGGCTAAGAGAGTGAGGTGGGCGATTGATTGTTTATTGTGCACCCCATACTCATCATGTGGGCGGTAGCGCAAAAAAGCATTAAAGAGGGCACAAAAGGTCTTTACATACCTTGCGTCCGGCCTCGTTGTTGTGGAGGTTCATGAGCGCTCTGCTGCTGACCCGCCGCTTGCTGGAGTTCTTGGTCTTCACCAGCTTGCGGTCCCGGGCGTCCACGAATCTATATGAAGTGGGAAGATGTGATGAGAAAGTCTCTTACAGCACGCGGGGACCTGCTGCTGCTGCTTCACCTGTGTTCTTGACGACACATTAACCTCTGGAGTACCAGGTGTGTGTGTGTGTGTGTGTGTACTCGCCTAGTTGTGCTTGCTGGGGTTGAGCTCTGGCTCTTTGGTCCCGCCTCTTAACTGTCAATCAACAGGTGTACAGGTTCCTGAGCCTACTGGGCTCTATCATATCTACATTTGAAACCTGTGTATGGAGTCAGCCTCCACTACATCACTGCCTAATGCATTCCATCTGTTAACTACTCTGATACTGAAAAAGTTCTTTTTAACGTCACTGTGGCTCATTTGGGTACTCAGTCTTAATGTGTATGTGTGTGTGTGTTTACCTATCTCTGACTACCACCTAGCCTGTGTACACAATATACAAGAGTGGTATTGGTTCGACGTTGAAGCAACGTTAATGACGTTGATTTGACGTTGAATTGAGGTTGGTGTGATATTGTGGCGTATGAGTGACAACGGGAGAGTGAGCCCTGCCTCTCTCTGTGTCCCTCCCGCCTTCTCTACCCTCGCCTGCTAATTACTTCTCTCTCACAGTTCAGTGTCATCTTCTATTTTCTTAAGATGTGGCTGTGAGTGGCATCGACATCCTCCTCCAGTGTTCCGTCCATCATCCACACAGTGTTTAGCAATCTCCTTACATCTCAACGACTAGGCCCTGTCTCCGGCTTCCACCATTGTCTTCTACCTACTCTTAGTAGGTAGGAGACAATGCCCTTGTCTCCTACCCCAAGGGCAAGATAAGTTGCCCTGAACATGGTTATCTTGAGCAAGGGAGCCCTTGTTAATATTGTTTATTTCCCCTCGGTATCTTGTACGTAGTGATCACATCCCCTCTATTTTCTTCTCTAAGGTTATAAGTCTGAGTTCCCTGTCCTCATAAGGTGGTAGTGTGATAGTGCCGGCGATTGTATCTATAACAATCATCTATTGTACTCGAGATAGTAATGTTTGCACGTGTAGCGCAGTAGTCTACGTTCTCTGTTCACAACTGGGGCATCCGGGTTCTATCACCGGATACGACAGGATAGGAATAGCAATTAACAAATGAATGAAAGAATTAAATAAGGCAACATCTCCCTAAACAAATGAACAAGAAACAAAAACCACAATACATAGTGTTTTGATTAATTAAAACTAAGACTAAACACAATTATAAGGTTGTTGTTATAGATTTAGCTACTGGGAAGCAAAAGATGCAAGTAGCACGGGCTATGGTGAGCCCGGAGTGGACTTACCCGGCACAGGAACGAGGCTGTGAATGATAAGGGAAATAATGACTCCAACCTGCAAGAAGTGAAGATAACCAAGAATATAAGAGAGGGAGAGTCGAGCGGTGTTAACCTGTAGAACGCGAGACCACGTTACAACTCAGCCATTTAATTACCAATATCAACCTTTAAGCTAAAAACCATCAGTCACACTAACGAAGGAAACAACGAAAGGAGAAGGTGACATGGAGAGAGTGAGAGAGAGAGAGAGAGAGGGTGAGAGGGTGAGAGAAAGAGAAGATGAGAGAGAGAGAGAGAGAGGGTGAGAGAAAGAGAAGATGAGAGAGAGAGAGAGAGGGTGAGAGAAAGAGAAGATGAGAGAGAGAGAGAGGGTGAGAGAAAGAGAAGATGAGAGAGAGAGAGAGAGAGAGAGAGGGTGAGAGAAAGAGAAGATGAGAGAGAGAGAGAGAGAGAGGGTGAGAGAAAGAGAAGATGAGAGAGAGAGAGAGAGGGTGAGAGAAAGAGAAGATGAGAGAGAGAGAGAGAGAGAGGGTGAGAGAAAGAGAAGATGAGAGAGAGAGGCCTCCAGTGCTGATAGCCCCAGACCACTCACAAAACTCTGGGACAGCATAAGAAAGTTCCTGTAATTTAGATTTAGATTTTAGATTTAGATTTGTAATTCAGGTAAAGGTAGATACATTGAGTTACAAACATAATGTTGGATTTAAAGATAGAGATAGTACATACAACACCTAAAGCCACTAGTACACATAGCGTTTCAGCCAATCATAATTTAAACATGATATATCTATGGTTCATCTCTCTCTGTACCTGTAATTACCTCAACGTTCCTAAGAAATATGCGAAGCTTCCAGCTTGTCTGTGATTTGTACAAACATATATTCAAGTGTGGGTTGGACAAGTATATGAGTGGGATTGGGTGGTTGTAAATAGGAGCTGCCTCGTATGGGCCAATAGGCCTTCTGCAGTTACCTTTGTTCTTATGTTCTTATATTATTTGTCATCTTAGTAAAAATATGTTGATGAAGCATAATTGACGGAATCATTTCCACAGTCTATAAGCCTTTGGATTTTGTTGTGTAGCCTGCACCGTCTCCCGCCAAATTGTTAAGCGGCCAAAATTAGGAATAATATTTCCTGATGAGAGAGCAGTTTTATGTGGCTACGACGACACGAGAACAACTCTTGGTCCGCGCCTCATTTGCATATTGGACAATTACACCGGCTAACTGCAATGTATTGTCTTTTTTATATTCAGAATTTGAACACCTTCCAAAGTTCTGTCATTATGTAAGTTTTGTATAAGTTGGTCCTTGCATTAATGCTGCTGTGTAACAGACCACAGACCTGGTAGACTGGTAGGTCTTAGACCAGAGACCTGGAAGACTGGTAGGGCTTAGACCAGAGACCTGGTAGACTGGTAGACCTTAGACCAGAAACCTGGTAGACAAAATATTATGGTGAACGCCCTCTTAGCGTTTAGGATATCGTAAGCTGTTAAGTAAATACCGAGGAAGCGGCCATGAGAGAGGACAGGGATGTCTTAAGTGGACACGTGGTGCTCAGTCCTGGCTAAGATACGGGTCCTCGTATCTCAGTCCTGGCTAAGATACGGGTCCTCGTATCTTAGTCCCGGCTAAGATACGGGTCCTCGTATCTTAGTCCCGGCTAAGATACGGGTCCTCGTATCTTAGTCCTGGCTAAGATACGGGTCCTCGTATCTTAGTCCCGGCTAAGATACGGGTCCTCGTATCTTAGTCCTGGCTAAGATACGGGTCCTCGTATCTCAGTCCTGGCTAAGATACGGGTCCTCGTATCTTAGTCCCGGCTAAGATACGGGTCCTCGTATCTTAGTCCTGGCTAAGATACGGGTCCTCGTATCTCAGTCCTGGCTAAGATACGGGTCCTCGTATCTTAGTCCCGGCTAAGATACGGGTCCTCGTATCTTAGTCCCGGCTAAGATACGGGTCCTCGTATCTCAGTCCTGGCTAAGATACGGGTCCTCGTATCTTAGTCCCGGCTAAGATACGGGTCCTCGTATCTTAGTCCTGGCTAAGATACGGGTCCTCGTATCTTAGTCCCGGCTAAGATACGGGTCCTCGTATCTTAGTCCTGGCTAAGATACGGGTCCTCGTATCTTAGTCCCGGCTAAGATACGGGTCCTCGTATCTTAGTCCTGGCTAAGATACGGGTCCTCGTATCTTAGTCCTGGCTAAGATACGGGTCCTCGTATCTTAGTCCTGGCTAAGATACGGGTCCTCGTATCTTAGTCCTGGCTAAGATACGGGTCCTCGTATCTCAGTCCTGGCTAAGATACGGGTCCTCGTATCTTAGTCCCGGCTAAGATACGGGTCCTCGTATCTTAGTCCTGGCTAAGATACGGGTCCTCGTATCTTAGTCCCGGCTAAGATACGGGTCCTCGTATCTTAGTCCTGGCTAAGATACGGGTCCTCGTATCTTAGTCCTGGCTAAGATACGGGTCCTCGTATCTTAGTCCTGGCTAAGATACGGGTCCTCGTATCTTAGTCCCGGCTAAGATACGGGTCCTCGTATCTCAGTCCTGGCTAAGATACGGGTCCTCGTATCTCAGTCCTGGCTAAGATACGGGTCCTCGTATCTTAGTCCCGGCTAAGATACATTATCATAATATTATTCTTGTTCCTCCAATTATTAATGTTGCTAAATGCTTAATATTATTCATATAAACTTATTATTAAAAATTAATGCTGTCTATATTATTAATATCTGTATTACTAGTAATAAAACTTGCGTTAGTGAGTGAGCGTTACCATTACGGCTTCTGCTCGTTAGTGTTACTAATGCTGTTAATGCAAATAGTTATTAGTGGTGACTAGTAATTACTGCTACGGAATATATATATATATATATATATATATATATATATATATATATATATATATATATATGATATATATATATAAATATATATATATATATATATATATATATATATATATATATATATATATATATATATATATATATATATATGGGTGTGAGTTTTCAGTTGCATATTGTCCTGGGGACCATTCAGGCTTGTTCGCATATATATATATATATATATATATATATATATATATATATATATATATATATATATATATATATATATATATATATATATATATTTACTATCTTGTATCTCCTGTCATTATTGTCACTTTACTCAGCTACCACTACTTTAATACTAATGATAATACTTATTACTAATACTGGCTGCAGCTGTTATTAGTATCATTACTACTGCTACTAAATGTGTCTGGGATGCTCCCCGGACGCAGGTTCGAATCCTCGTCACGGCCCTTGTGGATTTGTTCATTTTGATGCATCACGTTAGTGTGATCTCTGTGTGTGACTATTGCTACTACTTTACTACTGTAAATCCACGAATTACTACAAGTTCTACAAGCACCTACCACCACCACCACCACCACCACCACCACCGATACAACACCACTAACATCAACAACAACGTAGACTGCTACTACCACCACTACAGCAACCATAACTACTACTACGACTATCTTGAGATGGTTTCGGGGCTTAGTGTCCCCGCGGCCCGGTCCTCGACTAGGCCTCCTTTTTGTTACACACCCCTCAGGAAGCAGCCCGTAGCAGCTGTCTAACTCCCAAGCACCTATTTACTGCTAGGTGAACAGGGGGGCATTAGGGTGAAAGAAACCCATTTGCCTCCACCGGGGATCGAACCCGGAACGTCAGGACTACGAATCCTGAGCGCTGTCCACTCAACTGTCAGGCCTCATAGCCTGACTACACCAAACCACCACCACCACCAGAGCTAATTAATACTACCACTACTACCACAACTTCTTCAGCAACCACCACAGGTGACTACCACTCACCTCTTGGAGAGAGAGACACCGTAGGCGATGTTGTCGGAGCACCCCGACCACTGGAAGCCGTGCTGGGTCACGCCCCTCACCGACCTGTCGCAGCCGCAGTCATCCAGTTCCCCGGACGAGCAGCGGCGGGTGATGGCGTGGGCCACGCCGGCCGACGAGATGGCGTGCACGAACGCCGCTTCCCGCGTCCCTGCACGGTGAACAACACCTACACGTCATCACTTCTCCGTGCCACACGTGCTGTCTTAGGCTCTACTGTTCCACACCTGTGTTCTCGACACGTGTTAGTCTGGTGTAGGTGTTTCCCTGTGTTCTCAACACGTGTTGGTGTGGTGTTGGTGTTTCCCTGTGTTCTCGACACATGTTAGTCTGGTGTAGGTGTTCCCTGTGTTCTCGACACATGTTAGTCTGGTGTAGGTGTTTCCCTGTGTTCTCGACACATGTTAGTCTGGTGTAGGTGTTTCCCTGTGTTCTCAACACGTGTTAGTCTGGTGTAGGTGTTTCCCTGTGTTCTCGACACATGTTAGTCTGGTGTAGGTGTTTCCCTGTGTTCTCGACACATGTTAGTCTGGTGTAGGTGTTTCCTTGTGTTCTCGACACATGTTAGTCTGGTGTAGGTGTTTCCCTGTGTTCTCGACACATGTTAGTCTGGTGTAGGTGTTTCCCTGTGTTCTCAACACGTGTTAGTCTGGTGTAGGTGTTCCCCTGTGTCCTAAACACCTGTAAGTGCAGGTATTGGTATAGAGTGTTGGTGTTCAAGTGTGGTATAGTCAAGAGAGGCAGGTGTTGAGACACACACACACACACACTGGCAGGTGTTTGGGTCAGTCTCCTGCCTCATGCTGCCTCCCCTTCTACCTTCACTAATTACTCAACTCCAGTTATATTGAAAATGAATATAAATGAAAAAGATCATTATTCCTAATGGCATTAGGTTTTCTAACAAAAAGTGTAATATTACAGAAGTGCTTACTTGTTACAGCTAATAACTGAACTTTGTATTAGTTGGTCATCTGGGTCAGGATACCCGGGATGTTAAGCGCTATTGGACCAAAGAGCCAGAGCTCAACCCCCGGCAAGCACAATTAGGTGAGTACATGGAATGTTGGCGAGTCAACTTTGACCCAAACGGTCACTATAGAACCGAAGGCTAACTGTCCTAGTTAGCCTTAGACCTAGGACCTAGGTCTAAGTACAACCTAGACCTAGGACCTAGTTGACCCATTACAACCCGGAAGCCAGCCAAGACTGCCCCGGTGACTTAACAACACTAAAGACTGACCCTGATGGACCTCTGGGCCGCCACTCACCTTGTGGCACTATTGGGTATGGCCCCACGATGCCTCCCCCGCTTTTGGACCTCTTCCTGGATTTTTTGCGCGGCTTCCTTCCTCTGCGCTGGGTGTAGGTCGGGGGTAGGGCCGGGGAGGTGTTCTGGAAGGGGTTGAGCACGGGGTGGTGTTCGCCTGCTTCTGGTTGAGAGGTGACGGGCACGGCCCGCTCCGTCTTGTTGCTTACCATCACTGGCTCTGTGGGATCCATCCATATAAAGATTAAGCCACCCAAGAAGTGGCACGGGCATGAATAGCCCGTGGCTCTGTGGGGCGTAATGGCACGTTATATACAGCGTAACGTTTATAGAACTACAGAAGACCTATTGGCTCCTATGAGGCAGTTCCTCTTCATATCCACCTAGACTCATTCATATATATGTCTAACCTACGCTTGAAACAACCCAGTGATCCCATAACTATTGTGTTACCCGCTAATCTGGTCCATAAAGCCATAACACTGCTTCCAAAACCAGTGTTGTTGTGGTTTTAGGTTCAGCTACTGGGAACACAAAGTTGCCAGTAGCACGGGCTATGGTGAGCCCGTAGTGGACTTACCTGGCACAGGAGCGGGGCTGTAACTGTGTGTAATGACAGGCAGACTGCTCAAGGACTGCACCTTGCCAGGTATAGCCTCTCGCCGCATACACACTGATGTGCTGTGACATCGTGTGATCTCCCAGTAACTGTTATCACCTGGGAGCCGGTCGGCCGAGCGGACAGCACGCTGGGCTTGTGATCCTGTGGTCCTGGGTTCGATCCCAGGCGTCGGAGAGAAACAATGGGCAGAGTTTCTTTCACCCTATGCCCCCCTGTTACCTAGCAGTAAAATAGGTACCTGGGTGTTAGTCAGCTGTCACGGGCTGCTTCCTGGGGGTGGAGGCTTGGTCGAGGACCGGGCCGCGGGGACACTAAAGCCCCGAAATCATCTCAAGATAACCTCAAGATAACCTGTCACCCACAACCTTCCCTTTACCTAAAGGTAAGCAATATGTACTCTTCAATTACCTAACGTAAACATTAAGTGACATGTTGTTGTTGTTAAAGATTTACCTACTCAGGACTAAGTGTCCATGTAGCACGGGCTATGGTGAGCCCGTAAAAATTAAGTGACAACGTAAGTCACTTATATATAAGCCCCATCATCAACAACGATTTGAGAAAATGGGATGACCCAGACACTAGGTTTGTTACACTGATAAAAAGTATAATCTCGCACGTGTTGAGATAACGAAAGATAGACAACATCGTTGTCACTGGTGTAGATAGTTTAGTGACTTGTATGAGCGTTTAACCCTCTTGATGCTATTAATCCGACTGTGGTCGAGTGAAAATACTCGTCCGATTCCATGTTCAACTTTTCTACTGGTGGCTGGAAAATAGCTGGTTAAATGAGGCCTGTTTAGAGACCGGGCCGCGGGGACCTTGAACCCCGGAACCACCGCTAGGTAACGGCAAGATATATTGGAAGAGACAATAGTCGAGGTTGTAGGCGAGGTGGTACTGGTGGTGGTACTGCTGGTGGTACTGGTGATGGTACTGGTGGTGGTACTGATGGTGGTACTGTTGGTAGTACTGGTGGTGGTACTGGTGGTGGTACTGGTGGTGGTACTGGTGGTGGTACTGGTGGTGGTACTGTTGGTAGTACTGCTGGTGGTACTGCTGGTGGTAGCTTGTGTAACAGACGTTCATCTTTATTTATGCTGCTACCATAGACTATATAAAGGGTTACATAGTGTGCGTCACTCTTCCCCCAATCCCCCAATCCCCCAATCCCCCAGATCATAACAGGTGTGCCCAAACTCACTCCCCCTCACCGTCCGCCACTCCACACTCCCATCCATCATCTACACGAGTGGAGTCGGCACTGGAGTCGGGTGGAGTGCTCCGTCCCGGCCGTTCCTCACTTGTTTTTTTCCCCTCCTCCTTCTTCGTATTTAAAATTGTCGACAACATTTTTTCCTCTTAGGTAATTCGTAGTTTTTGTTACTGCTTTCGCCGGTGGATTTATATTGAAGGTTTTTAGATCACGGGTTCTAGTTTGGTGGTGGGGGAGGCTGGAGAGGGAATTGTCATGGAGATGGCTGTTCTCGTGAGTAGCTACGTGGGAGTGTGTGTGTGTGTGTGTGTGTGTGTGTGTGTGTGTGTGTGTGTGTGTGTGTGTGTGTGTGTGTGTGTGTGTGTGTGTGTGTGTGTGTGTGTGTGTGTGTGTGTGTGTGTGTGTGTGTGTGTGTGTGTGTGTGTGTGTGTGTGTGTGTGTGCGTGCGCATGTGTGTGTGTGTGTGTACTTACCTAATTGTACTTACCTAATTGTGCTTGCGGGGGTTGAGCTCTGGCTCTTTGGTCCCGCCTCTCAACCGTCAATCAACTGGTGTACAGATTCCTGAGCCTATTGGGCTCTATCATATCTACATTTGAAACTGTGAATGGAGTCAGCCTCCACCACATCACTTCCTAATGCATTCCATTTGCTAACTACTCTGACACTGAAAAAGTTCTTTCTAACGTCTCTGTGGCTCATTTGGGTACTCAGCTTCCACCTGTGTCCCCTTGTTCGCGTCCCACCAGTGTTGAAAAGTTCATCCTTGTTTACCCGGTCGATTCCCCTGAGGATTTTGTAGGTTGTGATCATGTCCCCCCTTACTCTTCTGTCTTCCAGTGTCGTGAGGTGCATTTCCCGCAGCCTGTGTGTGTGTGTGTGTGTGTGTGTGTGTGTGTGTACAGAGATGTGACAGGTGAAATGGTAGCGCTGGAGACGGAGCGGAAGGCTCCTTCATCACGTGTCGTACTCACGTGGAGTCGTCGTCCTACTGTCCCGGGGGTCGTCTGGGGGGTTGCTCTCACGTCGTGGGTGGATGGATGGATAGTTGGGGGTGATAAGGGACGGGTGTGAGTTGATTGTTGTTGAGAGACAGTGTTGTTTGTGGGCGAGGCAGCTTGGCGACGGGTCCTGTACACGTGCCGTTGGTTTGTGGACGTCCGGCTTCCGTCTCCTTGTTAGTAGTGTGGGAATAGTTGGAAGGGACGGAGGTGGCTTCTTTGTGGACCCTGGAAGGGATGGCTCCTTGAGCACGTGTCGTTCGCCTTGAGGGCCATTCACCTGTCGTCTCTTAGCTTGAGAAATTATTTGAGGGACATGGGGGAGCAAGGCTCTTGGTCACGTGTCGTCTGTCTTGGGCTGGTCCTCCGGTCGTCTCGGAAGACTTGGTTGGATATCTGGGCCAGCATGCGTCCAGAATTTGTGTCAAGCTACGAAACCTGTACATCTTTCCGCGATCATGGGGGGCTTAGTCTGTTTACAAGCTGCGAAACCTGGCAACCCAATGTTGTTATAAATGAACAACAACGTAGTGCTTAAGACTGATTAAGACAGAGACTGTTTACTGTAAACTAAGCCACCATGTATGTGAACAGATGTACAGGTTTCGTTATGGGACACTCAAGTGTTGATGAATCTTGGTCCTGGGTAAGTAGGAAGTTTGCCGGATTGTTGAAGGGATTTCGGGCAAAGGTCACCTGAATGTGTGTTGGTAGTTGAGGATGTCTTCGTGTCGTCAACCAGGCACAAGACAATAGGTCTAAACTGTAGTACACGGCTCCAGTTTTCAGTCTTACCAGTAATGGAAGAGTTGCGATTACTTGACGTACTTACCTAGTAGTGGTTGCGGGGGTTGAGCTCTGACTCTTTGGTCCCGCCTCTCAACTGTCAATCAACTGGTGTACAGGTTCCTGAGCCTACTGGGCTCTATCATATCTACATATGGAACTCTGTATGGAGTCAGCCTCCACTACATCACTTCCTAGTGCATTCCATCTATTAATTCATATGTTGACCAGACCACACACTAGAAGGTGAAGGGACGACGACGTTTCGGTCTGTCCTGGACCATTCTCAAGTCGATTGTGAATGGAGACACAATCGACTTGAGAATGGTCCAGGACGGACCGAAACGTCGTCGTCCCTTCAACTTCTAGTGTGTGGTCTGGTCAACATACTTCAGCCACGTTATTGTGACTCATCGCCTGCATATTAATTCATATATTCCATCTATTGACGTGTGTGTGTGTTTACTATTTGTACCCGCAGGAACGACATCTTAACTCTTGGGCTCCGCCTTTCGAACCGTCCGTTGTCTAATGTACTGACTCCCGACCTATTTTTTCTCTTATCATATCTACTACATATTTCCTAACTCACACACACACATCCCAGGATGAAGCCCGGGAATCCGCATTAAAACCGCACTGTGAGGATAAAACTATGAGGGAAATCTAAGATAGCTGAACATCGCCACATTTGAAAGACGCTATCGATTCTAGCGTTAGAATCGAAAGACGTTATCACGTTATAGACGTTATAACGATCCTCGGGATAGTGGATAAGCTGGACAAATAGGATGTCTTCAGTCCAGGGAAGGAAAAGTGAGATGAATGGAACTAAGAAGCATAAATGAGTCTTACATGGTACAACCAACTTGTTTATTGTACAGGTAGTGAGAAAATGGACCGCTTTCTTAAGATACGAGAGGAAATAGTATGTTGAGGAGTAAGGCGATTGTGCCGTAGCGTGTGCCCGGTACAGGTGCGTGTGCCCGGTACAGTAGCGTGTGCCCGGTACAGTAGCGTGTGCCCGGTACAGTAGCGTGTGCCCGGTACAGTAGCGTGTGCCCGGTACAGGAGCGTGTGCCCGGTACAGTAGCGTGTGCCCGGTACAGTAGCGTGTGCCCGGTACAGTAGCGTGTGCCCGGTACAGTAGCACATTCAGAACATTGCACGCCAACTACGGGAGATAAGGGCTTCACAGTCCTCGTCGACGTCTCTGTTGAAAACTTCAAAAGGTACAGAAATTTGCAACAAGGTTCGTGCCAGAGCAGCGTGGAGGGGGGGGGTGGCGGGGGTGCAAATGATATCAAGATGATCTATAACCCTAACGACACTAGAAGCTAACAGATAAATATTTGTATATATTTAAATATTCTGAGCCGTATTGTAGTAAATAAAATCCGTCCATGAGTGGGACTACCCATTCCTTGAGCCAGATTCACGAAGCAGTTACGCAAGCACTTACGAACCTGGGGCCAGATTCACGAAAGCACTTACGCAAGCACTTACGAACCTGTCCATCTTTTCTCAATCTTTGGCGGCTTTGTTTACAATTATTAAACAGTTAATGAGCTCCGAAGCACCAGGAGGCTGTTTATAACAATAACAACAGTTGATTGGCAAGTTTTCATGCTTGTAAACTGTTTAATAAATGTAACCAAAGCCGTCAAAGATTGAGGAAAGATGTACACGTTCGTAAGTGCTTGCGTAACTGCTTCGTGAATCTGGCTCCTTGCCTGTGCTTGTGTGCATGTCCTGGGTGTTGTTATAGATTCAGCTACTCGGAACAAGATCCAAGTAGCACGGGCTATGGTGAGCCCGTAGTGGACTTACCTGGCACAGGAGCGGGGCAAGTAGCACGGGCTATGGTGAGCCCGTAGTGGACTTACCTGGCACAGGAGCGGGGCAAGTAGCACGGGCTATGGTGAGCCCGTAGTGGACTTAATCTGGCACAGGAGCGGGGCTCTGTAGACTCTCCTGGTATTCCGTTCAGTCTGTGTTGAAGTAAAATGCTGTATTCTTGGTTAGGGTAGTTCCGCATGAGTTTTTGTGCAGTATTGTCTACAGGAAGGTGGTGTGTGGGGGGGATCCAAGCCCTTCTCTAGTGGGGTGGACCCACTAGAGAAGGGCTGGATCAATATGTGATCCTTTCATTGTACGGCTGAGGCTTTATCAACAAGTGGGCGGAATGGTTTGGGTGGGAGATGGTGATGGCGTGGGGGTGATGGTGAGGGCTAGGTTGGGTGGTGGTGGTGGTGATGATCATGATGAGGTGTTGGAGGTAGGTTAGTGGTGGTGACAGTAGTGAAGGGGGGGGGAAGGGGGGCAGTAGTAGTAGGGGAAGTAGATCTGGTCTTCAAGAGTACCGTGTCGTCCCGACACTAATCTACGAAGATAGTTGTATCAATGGAAGAGAAGCAACAGTACCACCAGATTGATTGATTGAAGAAGATTAAGCCACCCAAACGGTGGCACGGGCATGAATAGCCCGTAAGTGGTGGCCCTTTTGAGCCATTACCAGTATCAAGAGCTGATACTGGAGATCTGTGGAGGTGCGACTGCACCCTGCGTGACGGGAGATGTCTCCCGTGAAGTGTGGTTTAAATTTGCCACCAGAGGGATAGCGGCAGCATTATATAAACACAAACTAGTACACACACACAACTACACGGGCTATTCATGCCCGTGCCACCTCTCGGGGCTGCTTAATCTTCATCAATCAATCAATGAGACACAGCTGGCAGTCTCCCGCCAACAGTCAGAAGTGATGGACAGTCTCACACCGTCGTCAGCTACTCCCCCGCAATGATTGAAGCAGACATGGCCTCAGATTTATTACGCTTGTGTTACCTTTTTTTAAATAATGATTTAATGCAGGATGTGGCAGAATAGGTTGGGCAGTGTTACTGTACAAGTTGAGATATGAAGATAGACGCAGGTGAGGCTTCTAGGGGGCGCTCTCATGCTCTCAACCTCTATTACTTTTACAAACTTTTCTCTCTCACACACACACACACACACACACACACACACACACACACACACACACACACACACACACACACACACACACACACACACACACACACACACACCTCCCCACCCCCCGCTGCTCTCCATACCCGAAGGTCCTCTCCGTGAATTACAACTTTCACCTCTCCTTATCCCCCTTTCACGGCCAGGTGTGAAAATAGCGTGTATGTGTGTGTGTGTGTGTGATTGCTTTACCTCCGCCTGCCACAACACGCACTCACTAACACACCGGCAAACACACCTGAACATTTAGGAAGATAAACTTTAGCACCAAACATCATTTTGGGTTCAGAGAAGGGAAATGGTACCCGTATCTTAACATAGACTCAACCTACCTTAACCTCCAACTTATTGGAATTCTACGATTGTAAGAGAAAGCATAAAAGAGAGCGGGTGAGAGTACCTAGCGAGTGAGAGACAGAGGGTAGCGGTGAGAGGAGACAGATGGGAGTGGCGTCCCCCAGTGACCATTGCTTGGTCTCGTGTTAATTCAGCTGTAGACCTAGACTCCGTGTTACAGGTCGCGGGTCATGCATGTAAGTTTAATAGTACAGCCAAGACTAGCGAGGACTGAAGGTGTCTTGGACTCAGGTGCACATGATATCACTGTATTTTATCCACAGAAAGATGGCAAAGTCTTAATCTAGAAGCTGAACGCCGTTAAATTTGATATATATATATATATATATATATATATATATATATATTAAATTTGATATATATATAAATATATATATATATATATATATATATATATATATATATATATATATATATATATATATATAACTGAAAACTCACACCCCAGAAGTGACTCGAACCCATACTCCCAGATGCCACGCAACTGGTATGTACAAGACGCCTTAATCCACTTGACCATCACGACCGGACATAATGAGGTGATAGCCGAGGCTATTTGAACCACCCCACCGCCGGCACTCGGATAGTAATCTTGGGCATAGCATTTTACCAAATCACCTCATTCTTTGGGGCTTGTTCAGGCTTTCAACCATTCAGGCTTGTTCGCATTTGTGTTCCTCACGTGTGCCCCAAAGAATGAGGTGATTTGGTAAAATGCTATGCCCAAGATTACTATCCGAGTGCCGGCGGTGGGGTGGTTCAAATAGCCTCGGCTATCACCTCATTATGTCCGGTCGTGATGGTCAAGTGGATTAAGGCGTCTTGTACATACCAGTTGCGTGGCATCTGGGAGTATGGGTTCGAGTCACTTCTGGGGTGTGAGTTTTCAGTTGCATATTGTCCTGGGGACCATTCAGGCTTGTTCGCATTTGTGTTCCTCACGTGTGCCCCAAAGAATGAGGTGATTTGGTAAAATGCTATGCCCAAGATTACTATCCGAGTGCCGGCGGTGGGGTGGTTCAAATAGCCTCGGCTATCACCTCATTATGTCCGGTCGTGATGGTCAAGTGGATTAAGGCGTCTTGTACATACCAGTTGCGTGGCATCTGGGAGTATGGGTTCGAGTCACTTCTGGGGTGTGAGTTTTCAGTTGCATATTGTCCTGGGGACCATTCAGGCTTGTTCGCATATATATATATATATATATATATATATATATATATATATATATATTATTTATTTAAGCGGGATACAACTTAAGTGCATAAAAGTATTCTTTAAATTACCTGGATCTCTTTGCCACATCTCGATATTTTCCCAACATTTTTATTTTAATGGTAAAATCGCTTCCATATCATGTTAATATTCTTAACATTGGCCATTAAATGGGCTTAGTTAGTATCCTGGTAAAATCGCCTGGGCGACAAAGGCATAATCTGAACATAAAAGTGCTCTTCACCGTCGCTACATAGCAGCGAGAGCTGGCACTAATCGGGCACGGGGGAGACATCTCCCGTCACGCAGGGTGCAGTCGCACCTCCACAGATCTCCAGTATCATCTATTAATACTGGTAATGGCTCAAAAGGGCCACCACTTACGGGCTATTCATGCCCGTGCCACCTTTTGGGTGGCTTAATCTTCATCAATCAATCGGTAATCGGCGGGGGATGTCTAATGGCCACGACGAGCAGGTGAGGGATCCCGTAATCTCTGGTCTCAGACCTTCCTCTTCTGGGGCCACCGTCGCCACACGGGGGGGGGGGGGTGACCCTGGGGGAATGTGACGCCCCGGTGGGTGGTCGTAGGGGGTCACTAGTGGCAGAGAGGTCAGGGGGCGGGGGGGGGGGAAGTTGTATGTTAGTTTAGTGACAGGGAGAGGAGAGGGGGAAGGTCGTGGGTTAGTTTATGAGGAGGGGGGAGTGAGGGAGACGTGATAAATGAGAGAAGTATAACCTGAGAGCACAGAGACAGCCTCGCTCCTGTGCTAGGTAAGTCCACTACGGGCTCACTGTAGCCTGGGCTACCTGCCCCGCTCCTGTGGCATGTAAGTTACGGGGTCACCATAGCCCGTGCTACTTGGAACTTGTTCCGAGTAGCTGAATCTATAACAACAACAACAACCTGAGAGGAAGGAGGCGTGTGAACCCTTCACTACACTCACCACGTCACCTACATATACATATATTTATCTTCATACACTTCCGGGCCATAATTATTTGCACTTAATGTTAGAATAATATAATGAACATATGTTATGTATAAGTTATACACAGGTTTCACAAAGGATGTAAAGCTATAACAAGCTGTTGGAGCCAAACGAGGCTATTTGCTCATCAGAGTCTCTTGGTGGTTCAGACAATAAAACGACTTTAAATTACAATAATCGCCCTGTTATTAATAATAAATATGGTATTACCCTCGAAACTGTTAATATCAATATAGAGTTTATGAAGCATGCCGTCGTAACTATTCCATTACAGCACCACCTGATAACTGTAATATGTGTGTGGTACAAAATGCCTCGAACACCTGTAATATATTGTCTGAGGAACTATAACGTTCTCAGACGTAACCGGGTCCTTTTAAACTTGTGATCCTTCTCAAGTTTACAGACACATAACCCCAATGGAAATGTAAGGACGTGTTTAGAGAAATCCAATGGTAACATAAAACTTCCACTTATTATTAATTAAGAACAAGTAAAACTGTGTACTTTACGTGGGACACATGGACACAGAGTACTGACGATGTGTCCAGTAATTGTCGGGGTAAAAACCCCTCATACCTTTGGTGAAGTGCTTCTGTGGTGACGTTCTCTCTCTCTCTGTCTCTCTCTCTCTCTCTCTCTCTCTCTCTCTCTCTCTCTCTCTCTCTCTCTCTCTCTCTCTCTCTCTCTCTCTCTCTCTCTCTCTCTCTCTCTCTCTCTCTCTCTGTCTCTCTCTCTCTCTCTCTCTCTCTGTCTCTCTCTCTCTCTCTCTCTCTCTCTCTCTCTCACTCTCTCTCTCTCTCTCTCTGTCTCTGTCTCTGTCTCTCTCTCTCTCTCTCTCTCTCTCTCTCTCTCTCTCTCTCTCTCTCTCTCTCTCTCTCTCTCTCTCTCTCTCTCTCTCTCTCTCTCTCTCTCTCTCTCTCTCTCTCTCTCTCTCTCTCTCTCTCTCTCTGTCTCTCTCTGTCTCTCTCTCTCTCTCTCTCTCTCTCTCTCTCTCTCTCTCTCTCTCTCTCTCTCTCTCTCTCTCTCTCTCTCTCTCTCTCTCTCTCTCTCTCTCTCTCCTTCTCCTCCTTCTTCCTTAGAGTAATTAAATGCTGTTTTGGCTAGGATATACACAATGGAAAGATAATTAGCAGCCAATTAGTGGGCAATTAAGGCAAAATGTAAAGAAAAATTGATTTTTTTACGAAGTTTGGACGATGCTTGTTCCGAGGGCATTATGGAGCAGCTTTAATGAGGTGGTATGGTAATTAGCGAGTATTTAGGGGCAATCTGTTAAGCCGGGAATATTGTGTTCTTCCTTAAATGCTGGCTCTTGTTGTCTAATTATATGCTCTCTACCTGTGTTATTTTGCGCCTTATACAGGTGTGCAGAAGACAGACAGGCGTACTCACCTAGTTGTGCTTGCGGGGGTTGAGTTCTGGCTCTTTGGTCCCGCCTCTCAACCGTCAATCAACTGGTGTACAGATTCCTTAGCCTACTGGGCTCTTATCATATCTACATTTGAAACTGTTTATGGAGTCAGCCTCCACCACATTGCTGCCTAATGCATTCCACCTGTTAACTACTCTGATACTGAAAAAGTTTTTTCTAGCGTCTCTGTGACTCATTTGGGTACTGTACTCAGTTTCCACCTGTGTCCCCTTGTTCGCGTCCCACCAGTGTTAAACAGGTTATCTTTATCTTCCCTGTCAATTCTGAGAATTTTGTAGGTAGTGATCATGTCTGCCCTTACTCTCCCCTTGTGTGTGTGGACCTACTCTCGTAGATGAGCTTGAAGAGTCAAGCACCAACTCGTAGTCCAACATTTCCAACTCTCTTAATGTGATGACTCTTTTTCTGTGTGTCATGTGAGTATATGAGTACTCACATGACACAGGTGTACTCTGTACACAGAGGAGTCAGGTGTACTCTGTGGGCACACCTGACTACACCTGTCAGGTGTACTCACCACCTTCACTAAGCCCCTGGTTGATCAGTCCAGCAACCAGGAGGCCTGGTCGACGACCGGGCAGCGGGGACACTAAGCCCCGGAAGCACCTCAAGGTAGCCAACCTTGAATAGTTAACCATGACTTGTGGTAGTGTATCATTTTGAATGAGACACCAAACATTTCTCATATTATTATATAGCTCTTTGAAGGGATATGAGGCCAGGGAAAAGAGGATGAGGGTCCAGGACAGGTTTATTGTTTGGCCAGAGAGCCATATCCCCTCTGGTTTGGCTCTTGCTGCCTTGGAGTTGAGCCGAGATTGTGAACCTAATTTAAAGATTAAAGGAATAATTTGTTTATACCGCGCCAATGTCTGAGGCACCAGGGAAATTATTTATAATCAATCGTGCCGTGGCGAATCCACCCCCCAATCCACCCCCCCCCCTGTCACTCCAATTAACACTCCACCCTACCCATTCCACCCCCAATGTGGCCTTGTACTGTCTTACCCCCAGGGTAAGCGCTAGGCCAAGAGGGTTGGCACGGTCATGCCCCGAAACGTCGTGGCCGAGAGGGGGAAGCCTAACTTTATGGTGGTTAGATATAATTTATAAACACTAATATTTACACCTTTGGACCTTGGCCAATGGCGGTACCAGAGTGAGGGAGGGGGGGGGTGAGGGAGACGCAGAGGAGGGAGATGGAGAGGGAGGGAAGGAGGCTGAAGGGTGAGAGGGAGAGAGAGTGGGGGGCTAAGAGGGAGGGAGAGTGGTGGTGATGGTGTGAGAGGGAGAAATATCAGGGGTGAACTTGCCCCTGGTGATGGATTCTGCCCCCCTCCCCCCCCCTCCCTCCATCTCTCTTGGAGTGAGGAGCAGAGGTAGCCATGTTGGGGTGACGGGAGAGGGGGGGTGGGGGGGAGGAGATTTAATAAGGTAGAGGTTTACGAGGGAGATAATACGCCACTACAGGCCCCGTTAGCAG